>NC_134357.1:25931674-26267090 GCF_048569485.1 Anomaloglossus baeobatrachus | reverse complement strand
CCGCGTTTTGACCGCGTTTTACATGCATTTTCAGTGCTTAAAATGATATGCGGTTTCAAAGACACTGCTAAATAAAGTTTGAACATTCAAACACTAGGAAAAAATGGAAAAAAAAAATAAAAATATTTCATGCTTTAAATTATACACGATAATGATAATTTTCCTAAAAAGATTATTGACATTTAATATTTATGTAATAAATAAAGTTAAATTGATGTTTGACTTTTTTTTTTTAAGTTGGGAAGGATGTGAGGGCAAAAGGAAACCTCTTGACCTCACCATAATGCCAAAAACACATGCTTCGATTTTGGCAAAAAAGCATGCGTTTAGCATCAAAAATGCATGTAGGATTTTGATTTTGGATGTGTTTTCACAACTGTCATTGACTTCAATGATAGCAAAAACGCTGTCAAAACGCACAAAAGAATTGACATGTTGCTTTTTCAAACGCAGAGATTTTGGACGCATCGTGCGCACAAATTATGCCTATTTCCCATATACTTTGCTTGGAAAACAAAACACATGCATTTTGGCATTAAAACGCTGCAGTTCAAAATGCTGCAGAAACGCATGAAAAAAACGCAACATGCGCACATGCCCTAATTCTTGCCTTGGATTGCTACAACTCTATAGTAAAATCGGTCTCCCCATTACTAAACTCTCCCCTTCTTCAGTCCTTCCTGAATGCAGCAGGCAGAATCATTTTCCTCTCCAACCGCTTCACCAATGCCTCTATCCTGTGCCAGTCATTGCACTGGTTGCCCAACTGCTAGAGTGTCCAATATAACAAGACGTAAATGGCACTTCCTCTGTGCTGATGATAATAGATGTAGGGGTGCGCTTCAGGTTCCAAGGCCTTTTGTCAATAGAAGAATACAAGGCACTCCCAAGATTGGCTGCAACGTGTGATTTATTTAATGTGCATAACAACAACAATACGTTTTCGGTCCGTAGACCTTCCTCAGTAAGCACATTCGTGAAGAGGAGTTAAGCGTGGGTGATAAGCGCAGTGTCCACCGCCGCATGGAGGCAGCCTCCATGTGGCGGTGGACACCGCGCTTATCACCCACGCTGAATTCCTCTTCACGAATGTGCTTACTGAGGAAGGTCTACGGACCGAAAACGTATTGTTGTTGTTATGCACATTAAATAAATCACACGTTGCAGCCAATCTTGGGAGTGCCTTGTATTCTTCTATTCAGAGTGTCCAATATAAACTTATCACTCTCACCCACAAAGTTTCTTCACCTCCCTCATCTCTGTCTATCACCCTACCTGCACTCTCCGTTCTGCTAATGCCCTAAGACTGACATCCTCAATCTGATCCTCCCACTCCCGTCTTCAAGATTTCTTCCTAGATGCACCAATGCTCTGGAACACACTACCAAGAACAATTCAATTAATTACCAACATCCGCACTTAAGCAGGCCCTAAAAACGCATTTATTTAGACGAGCCTATCACCTCTCTTCATTTATCTAACTATTCCAATTCTGCATGGTACAAACTTTTCTCCCAATTCAGGCCCCCTATATCATCTGGTTTCCCCCCCTTTCCTTTTTGCACTGTACTTGTATAAATTCTGGCTGGTGACCGCTCTAGGCCCTGTGAGCCCTGGGTAGATTTGTTTCTTTCAGCATAAAACGCACCCTCTGGCAGAATTCCGCACCTGCGGCAGAAAACAAATTCTGCAGCAAAACCTGTAAGGAAAAAAGAAGCAACGTGCGCACAGCATTTTGGATTTCTCATAGACTTTGCTGGGGAAGGACTGCAGGAAGGTTAAGAACACAAACCGCACCAATTATGCAGCAAAAACCGTGGCAAAAAAAACACAGTGTGCGCACAGGACCTAATGCAGTTTTATTTCAATCCCCTATTTAATTGATGGCTGGACCATATATGACAAGCATTGCCCCCCTCTCATTTACCTTTTGGGTCCCCATTTTTTCTCATAGATTGTAAGCTTGTGAGCAGGGCCATCACTCCTGTAGGTATCAGTTGAAATGTGTTAGGCTGCTTTCACACATCCGGTTTTAGCAGAGCCGGCCAATCAGGCTCTAAAACCTATGCAACGGATGCGGCGACAAAACCGTATCCTTTGCATAAGTTTTTTACATGCGGCCCGTCCGTTTTTTGCCGCTTGCAGCACGCTACTGAGCATGCGCAGTGGAAAAAAACGCATGCGGCGGCCGGATGCGGTCTTTGCTGCAGGGCGTCCATAGGCATGCATTGCAAATCGCGCCGCATCGGCCAGATGCGGCGCGATGCGTTTTTTTTTCCCGGACAAAAAAACTTGCCAGGCAACGTTCCATCCGGCCACCACATCGGCTAAATCTGCCGCATGCGGCAAAAACCGGACCGAACGCAAGGCCATGCGGCACAATACGGCACTAATGAAAGTCTATGCAAAAAAAAAAAACGCAACCGGTGGCAAAAAAACGTTTTTTTCTGCAATGCGCCGGATTGTGCCGCACAAGAAAAACCGGATGTGTGAAAGCAGACTAACTCTGATGTCTGTACATGTCCCCTCCGAATTGTAAAGTGTCGTGGAATACTGTATTTTTTGTATCATAAGACGCAACGCAATTTTTATCCCAAAAATGTGGGAGGACAATGTGGGGGGCGTCTTATAAGCCGAAAGTAGATTACAGGGGGGGGTAGAGAATGGTCACAGGAGGCAGGGGCAATGGTGTGGGCGGTGCACAGTGAGGCAGGGCTATCCTAAAAATTTGGCCGGTGCGGGCCTCAAATAATGGTGCCCAGAGTTGGCGTGTATGCAGATAGAGCTCTTGGCTCAAGATCTTATCTGTGCACACGCCGCCTTTGGCCCACTGATCTCCCAGCAGCAGACTTAAGGAAAATGGCACCTGGAGGTGGCGCGTGCGCAGAAGAGATCTCAGCTAGTCATTGAGTCGATAGCTCAATCTACGCAAGCACCGACTTCGGGCAACATTTCTTTGAAGCCCGCACCACTGACAGTTTCTGGATGTTCCTGCCTCACAGCGCCCGTAGCGAGTATCCGGGACACCTGCCACATCGCCCATATCACCACCGCCCCTGCCTCCTGTGAACCTGCTTCAGCATCGCTGCTGCACCCCACTATTGCTAAGAAAACACTGGATTATCAAATGGATCCCCCCCTTTTTTTTTTTTTTTTTTTTAAAACCTCCCCCCCATTATAGATGTGGGGTGCGCCTTACAAGTCCGGTATATTTGGAGCTAAATAAAAATTATTATCCCCATAAATTAACAAGTACATCTTATATCTAGAACACATTCGTGAAACCAAGACATCTTAGGGTACTTTCACACTTGCGTTGTCAGGCATCCGTCACAGTGCGTTGTGTGACGTATGTGCCGGATGCGTTGCAAATAGTGTGATAATAAAAGGTAATGGATTCCTGTGAAAGAATGATTTGCGTTTTGCTTTTCTTGTTTGTTTTTTTAATGTTTCGCCGGGAAAGGAGATTTGCGGTCGGGAGGAGAGACAGGTGACTGCAAATCCCCTGAGTGACTGAAATGAGCCGCGCGATCAGCGGTGCCGTTAGCAGCCAGTTCGAGTCCTCCTCCTGAGAGCGGTGGCCACAGGTAACCTGAGTTAAGGCACAGCTGATCTCGCAACTCACTTCAGTTGCTGCATGGAGCTGACAGTGAGCGGCGGTGTTCTATGGCCGCTCCTGTCAGCTTCACGTAGCAGAGCTGGATGTGTCGTGGGATATCGTGTGGATTACATCAGACCTGGAGGGGTATTTGGAACTAATAAAGATGTGAAAGAGGGTGTTTTTTTTGTCTTTTATTCCAAATAAAGGATTTTTTCAGGTGTTTGTGTTTATTTATTTTCACTTACAGGTTAATCGTGGGGTGTCTCAGACGCCTGCCATGATTAACCTAGGACTTAGTGGCAGCTATGGGCTGCCATTAACTCCTTATTACCCAGATTTCCACTGCACCAGGGCAATTCGGGATGAGCCGGGTACAGTCCCAGAACTGTCCCATCTAATGTATGAGGCAATTATGGGCGGCTGTCTATGGGCAAAGTCTATGGGTTTTCATTTTTGCTGTCTGCACACAGCGTTTTTTTTCAGCTGCGTTTTTGTGGTGCCACAAAAACGCAGCATGTCAATTATTCCCGCGTTTTTCACTGCGCTTTTCATCCATTGAGTGCAATGGGATGTTGAAAGACGCAATGAGAAACGCAAATAGCTGCGTTTTGGTGCGTTTCTAAGACCAAAAACGCAGCTATAAACGCAGGAGGTGAGTAGTAAAGTGACGTGTACAGGAAGAGGATTCCTTCTGTCAGTATATACAGAAGCGTGAATCCTCCCGGTACCGTCACCGCCGCTTCCACCTCCCGTCCTGGGCATTTATGCTGCCGTGCGGCGTCATGTCTGGGCGGGAGGTGGAAGCGGCTGCGAAAACAAAAGTGAACAGTAGAAAAAAAAAAAAAAAAAATTATACTCACCTGTCTGCAGCCTCCCGGTGCCATGTCCGCTCCCAGATCCTCCTGGATCACCTGATGCAGTCACCTGACGCATCAGCTGATCGTAAGTCTCGGGCTGACGCCGGCGCCCAGCCGGTTATCAGCGGATGCGTCAGGAGACTTCATCCCTGATTACCGGCAGCTGCTGCAGCGATCGGACGGGATCAGACTCCTCCAATCGCTCTAGGAGCTGCCGGTAATCAGCACATAAGTGAGTATTTTTTTTTCTTTTTGCACCGATGCATCTGCTGATTGTATAAACGGCATTTATACAATCAGCTGATGTGTGATGTGATTCAGCCCCTAGAACCTGACACATCATCTGATCGCTCTGCCTTCCAGCAAACCGATCAGATGATATTGGATCCGGATTGGACGGCGCGGGACCCTGACCCAGGATTACTGCGGAGGGGGGTTCTTTATTTCAATAAAGATGGAGTCACTAATTGTGTTGTGTTTTATTTCTAATAAAAATATTTTTCTGTGTGTTGTGTTTTTTTTTATCTTTACTAGAAATTCATGGTGGCCATGTCTAATATTGGCGTGACACCATGAATTTCGGGCTTAGGGCCAGCTATTCAGCTAGCCCTAACCCCATTATTACCCAGCGAGCCACCCGGCATCAGGGCAGCTGGAAGAGTTGGATACAGCGCCAGAAGATGGCGCTTCTATGAAAGCGCCATTTTCTGGGGTGGCTGCGGGACTGCAATTCACAGCGGGGGTGCCCAGAAAGCATGGGCACCCTGCACTGTGGATTCCAATCCCCAGCTGCCTAGTTGTACCCGGCTGGACTCAAAAATTAGGCGAAGCTCACGTCATTTTTTTTTTTAAATTATTTCATGAAATTCATGAAATAATTAAAAAAAAAGAGGGCTTCCCTATATTTTTGGTTCCCAGCCGGGTACAAATAGGCAGCTGGGGGTTGGGGGCAGCCCGTACCTGCCTGCTGTACACGGCTAGCATACAAAAATATGGCGAAGCCCACGTCATTTTTTTTGTTTGGGGGGGGCAAAGAAATCCTGCATACAGCCCTGGAAGGAGGATGCTGAGCCTTGTAGTTCGACAGCTGCTGTCTGCTCTCCTGCATACACTATTGGATGGAGGATGCTGAGCCTTGTAGTTCGACAGCTGTTGTCTGCTCTCCTGCATACACTATTGGATGGAGGATGCTGAGCCTTGTAGTTCGACAGCTGTTGTCTGCTCTCCTGCATACACTATTGGATGGAGTATGCTGAGCCTTGTAGGTCTGCTCCCCCTGACTCTCCCTCAAGCATACAGTCCTGGATGGAGCATGCTGAGCCTTGTAGTTCTGCAGCTGTCTGCTCTTCTGCATACACTAGTAGAGAATGAAGAACACATTGAAGAAGGAAATGACATCAGACCTTTTTTTTTTGTTCACTGATAAAAAAACGCATAAAGACGCAGTGAGCAAAAATGCAGCAAAAAAAACGCACTAAATCGCGGCAAAATGCGTGCGTTTTTTTGACGTGGGTGCGTTTTTGTGCGGTTTTTGCCGCAAAAAACGCACAAAAACGCAGCGTCAAAAAACCGCAGTGTGTGAACCTAGCCTAACGCTGGTGAACGCATATTGATGCGAGTCCATTGCAAATGCATTGAAATGAAAATGCATTTGCACTGGATCCATTTTTGCATTAAAAAAAAAACAACGTTCATGACGCATGTTAAAAAAACGTAGTGTGAAAGCAGCCTTACAGGTCCGAACCCACAATGGGCAAAAACCAGCAAGGGAAACAAGTAGACTTCGGAGAGCGGAAGTAGCAAAATCTGAAACACTAAGCAGTGGAAAAATATTGTCTGTTCCAATTGATTCCATACTGCCATTGAGAGCAGCTGAGACTGGTGGAGTATTGGTACAGGAATGTTTTCGGCATCCTCCCTAGCTCCTCTGATACATATGGATGGATGTTTGGGCAGTTCAGCTTACATATTGTGGCCTCCCTAGTTACAACACAACACAATTGATTAGTTTAATCTATTTATATTACATATGTGATTTTTCCCTTCTGCTTTGCGTCTGTGGTCCTGGATTTGTGGTTCTTTAGATCAGTCGGAGATCTGTATTTTCAGCTAAAATTTATTAGTTACACAATGATAAATGGATCAGATTCACGTTAAATTGATCTGGCATTCTTTTGGCTGTAAGAACTTTATTCCCTGTGCTAGTGTGACGCGCTGGCAAAACCAGGTAGTCACAAAAGTGTCCACCCTCCTTGACACCACCACAAACCCACATCCAGGTACAACACACAGCCATTAAAGCCTTACCACCCCCTCATGATAATAGGGACACACCAGTGGGCGAGATCAGGTGGATGAGAACGCTCACCTAGGAGTCCTGAGGTGTCAGAGGCGGGAACACGTCAGTTTAAGTTCAAGTTGGAGAGTTGAAGTTTGGAGTTGAGTTGTAGTGGAAGTGAAAGTCAGACAGAGAAGTGGAGTCAGGGGTAGGGGCCCATGGACTACCCGGCTAGGTGGCAGATGGCAGTGTAGGGCCACAGGCGACAGAGATCCGGTCGTGGGAGACCTTAAGTGGACTGGGGCAGGGTTGTAGCCCGCCGGTGCCGACAACGGGAATCCATTCCGGAGGCCGTGCACAGTCGGGGTACCTGGACCCTAAGACGAGGAAGGTTGCATGCCCCTTGTTAATCGGCCAGCAGAGGACGAGGATTCAGGCCTTGTTCTCCAGAAGCCCAGAGAGCGAAACGGAAGCCCAACACGGGGGATAGGGTGTCCGTCAGAACCCACAGAAATCCCAAGGGTCAGATTTCGTGGGCCACAGCTCCCAAGCATACACAGTACCGGGAGTGGACTTCCCCGTTCCATGCGGAGTCGTCCCACAGAAGAGACAAACACATAGTGCAGGAGGAAGGGACCCCTGTTTACTACACCCGGGTGTGGGACCCGACTACACCCCCCAACGGCGACCGGTCACTGGCAACTTGGATTACCACTGGACTTGTGTGTGATTACTGAACTGTGAGTAAACCATTGATCCCCAGTCCAACCCGGCACGCCACCTCCAGCAGCCATCACTCCTGTGAACCGACAACGGGCCCCGGGACTACACCTCCCCTACCCGTGGAGGGGATCCCATCTTGTTGCCCCGCTCCATCAGCCCCGGGCGCCCCATCACCAGGCAGCGGTGGTGTCACCGTCCCTCACCGCAACACATGCGTGGCGTCACCGACACAACAAATTCCCTGTAAATACCCCCTCTTCTGACGGTTGTGAGGACGGACGGTCGTGCGAGCCCGGGTCCGGTCACCACTCGAGCCACAGCAGCGAACCCGGATCCGAGCGGCCCCAGAAGCCGCATCGGCCCCCGCCCACAACAGTAGTTTTCAGTGTTTTCTGCATTATAAAAATTAATGGGAACCTGTCACCAGATTTTGGCCTTCTAAACTAAAACTAATGCCTTAAACGGTGCCTGTACTGCATTCTGTAAAAGTGGACGTTACCCCCTGGCCCCTGCTATAGACTCCACAAATAGCTGTATAAAATCTCCTGTCATGTATATAAATTGTCCGGTCCAATGGGCATCCTAATCTGCACCTCCTGTCCCCCCTTTTGCCGTTCTCCTGTGTTGATTGACGTGGATGACGTCTCACGCGCCATCCACATAGGAGGGCAAACTCTCGTTCCAGCATAGACATTCCCAGCTCGCGCAGATGCACTTCACTCTGTCCTATTGTGGGCAGAGCCGAAAACATAGGTACACATGCACAAACCGGTGAGTTCTCTGCACAGGCTCGAGATTTTGCCCAGCGATGTGGATGAAGTGGGTGACTTCATCCACATCACTGGGCAAAATCTCACTGATTCACGCAGGCACGCCTATGTTTTCGGCTGTGCCCGTAATAGGGCAGAGGGACGTACGTGAGCCAAAAGTATGTCTGGGCAGGCACGAGATTTTCCCCACATATATGGATGGCACCGGAGGCGTCATCCACGTCAATCAGCACAGGAGGATGGCGAAAGCAGGGACACACATTAGGAAGCAGGCTGGACAATTTACATACATGGCAGGAGATTTTATAAAAAAGGTATTTGTGGGGTTTACAGAATGTGTTAGGGGGCAACATGCACCTTTTATAGGATGCAGCACAGATGCTGCTTAAAGGTGCTAGTTTTAGTTTAGAAGGCGAAAATCTGGTGCCAGGTTCCCTTTAATCATGTGTTAGTAATGTTTAGGACGGGGCCACACGGGGATCTATTGCGATCCTTGCATGACGCTCAGCTCATGCTGGCAGTATAGCAGGAGCTGAGTGTCACTGCAACTGAGGTCCGACTGTGCGAGCGTACCTCAACTGCGGGGGGCGGGCCGGCTCTGAGGAGGGGAGGGATTTCCCTCTCTCCTTCATAGCCGGCTATTACCATTCTCGCTCTGCACTCACGGTACACCGGTGTATTGCGAGTGCAGTACGATCTTTCTCTTGCTCCATACACTTAAATGGGTTTCGAGAGAAAGAGTCTCACATTACACCCGCAGCACGCTGCGATTGTTTTCTTGGTCCGATTAGGGCTGAGAAAATAATTGCTCATGTGCGCTGACACACAGGCTAATATTGGTCCGAGTGGAATGGGATGTTTTATCGCACTCCACTCGCACCGATTTTCTCGCCGTGTGTGACTCGCCCACCCCAGGGCTATGGGACACCCGGTGCCGGGCCGGACTAGTCCGGGGGTAGTCAGTGGTGGCGGGACCTGACTCCGTGGCCCTGGTGGGTGTCAGTTTAAATATGGCTGGTGACTTGGGAGCAACTAAAGTATTTGTTTCGTGACGCCACCTGTGGTTTGCGGCTATTAAGCCGCCGCTGCTGTGTGAGGCCTCCGGGGTGATGATACGGCAGCAATGGTGGTACTGCTCCCCACAGGTGGAGCGGGGCCCCGGGGACACTGTTGGTGCTCGTGAAAGTCTATGGTGTTGTGTGGATAACACGGTGCAGGGCCGACAGGCAATGAAAGAAACAGGCACAAACAAAGTCTCTTTACCTTCTCCTCTTTTACTTTAAGAACAGTCCAGTCCTGGGAGACCGTCACAGGTGGTGAAGGAGATCCGGTCGGCCTGGAAGTATTTGGGGTGATCTTTTTGGCCAGCTGAGTATGAGGCCTACTCCTTTTCTTTTCTTTACTAATATAGGACCCTGCTCTCTGGATCTAGCAATGGCCCTCTTGCTGCTGGGACCGGTGGTACGTCCCTTTCCCTCTGTGGTAGGCTGCGCAGGCCCTCTCTGGTGCTTCTCTGCTGGAGTCCACACCGGTCCCTGATGATGCAGCTGTACCCTTGGGCTGTTTATGGGCCAGGTGCTTGCAGCTCTCCTGCCCTTCGGATTCGGCTACCAGGAAGTGTTTTAGGCCCTGGTGGCCACAGACTCCGATGTCCGAGTCTCTTCTGTGCCTCTCTGCTACTCCTGCTTCCCTGGGCCGAGCTGCGTCAGCTCTAGGCCCCAGATCCACAGGACAGCACACTCTGCGTCTGCTCGCAATCACTTCTCTCTACAGACTGAACACTACTTCCTCCCTCAGGTCAGACTTAAGGAAGGCTCCCTGGAGTTCCAGGTTCAGAGCTCCCCCTGCTGGCCGGAGGGAGAACTGCGTTGGATGTTAAACTTACTGGCCAATGGACCTCCCAATTACCTCCAGGCTCAGCATTAACCCTTTGGGAGTGCAATGCTGTTGTGGCGACCAGGTCCTGGGGCGCCACATGTGTCTTACCAGTATAGTCACTAGCACATGCTTGTGAGGTTTATCTATGTGATCATGCTTTATACATAGTAAACACCCGTAACAGTAGTCATCATGTATTAAAATACCAGCTTAATTCTACCTCATTAACATCGGTGAATGCACCTAACAGCTCTCTCATCTTCCCCTAAAAGGGAATCTGTCACCAGGTTTTTACTACCTCTTCTGAGAGCAGCATAATCTAGGCTGGGGAGCCTTTTTACTGCCGGGGGCCATTTGTAAATTTCTACCAACATTCAGGTGTCACATAACAGATGCTGGGACTGCTGCATATACATTACAGGATTACAGGAGACATTGGGGGCACATGCATCAAACAAGGGGCTGGGGACATGTATATGCCCCCAGCATCTGCAACGTGATGTATACATCACAGGAGGGGCTGGGGGCATACACATCACAAGAGGTCCTGGGGTATAGACATCACTGGAAGGCATATTTATATATATATATATATATATAGCTGAGGGGCTTGGCTATCACAAGGGAAGCATGGACAGCACTGGGGAAAATTGGCAACACTTGCGGAGCACAAACAGCACAGGGGAACATGGACCTCACTGGGGGTCACAGCACTGGGGGAGGTGACACACAGCACTGGAAGCCGTGAAGCTGCTGCTAGACTTCTGTGGGATGGGAGCACAGATTTCTAACCCCGTCCACAAAATAAATCCTGAGCACACTAGCACTGGCCAACGTGAGGACCCAATGGTACGCTCACACAGCATTCAGTAGCGAAAGTTTAAGCCGCGAGTCTCACATCGCATCAAACTGTACGGCTGCACACTCTCCGGACAGGCACGTCTCAGCTGCACAGAAATACATGCAGCTGACCCACTCCTGTCAGGAGTATGCAGCTGTGCCAGGTGATGTGATGCACGTGTGAAGCCCCACAGGTGTAGTGTCGGTGCATTACCTTCAGGGACTCCACGTAGCTGTCTCTGGTCACAGGTAGGAGATCTTCTTCTTGTCGTGACGCCACTCTCAGTATTGCGGCCAGTAGGGACCGCCACTGCAGGTTGAGGGACGCCTGGGGCTGATGGTGAGTGCAGTTAGTTGGAATAGCCTCCTGAGAGTGAGGCAAGCCCCAGGGCCCTGTGTAGGTGCGTAGAACCACAAGGCGCAGAATAACTCCACACAGGCAGAATGTCTTTCAGGGTTTTTACTCACTTCAGGTGGCAGGGTGAGTAACCCGGGCGTAGCTGGGATGAACCAGGCGGGAACCAGGTATCCTTCAGGCTGACTTCTGATGGTGACTACCAACTCGCCTTCCTTAGCCCTTGGTGGTTTGGGGTGACCCCGACTTTTAGTCCCTATGGGGGTCACCCAGGGAAGTTGCTGAAGCCTCACTCCCCTTCGTTTGCCGTTTGCTTGTGGCCTGGACCAGCTCACTCCAGCTGCTTGCCTCCTGTGAGCTATGGGCCCTAACTGTGGCTACGTGGCTGCGGCTTTTGTGGTGTTGTGGTGTGGGCTTTGAGGGCCCCACACCGGCAGGTTTAGCAGGGAAAGGTGGATCTATCCCCGCTCCGGGATCTGCCGCCCGTTTGGGCCTGGTTCTCCCTAGCAGTCTCCTTACTTCCCACTCTGTGCTCTCTCTCTAGCTGGAGATGGGTTTCGGGTAGCCCTCCTAGGTGACCGTTCTCCCCCGTCGGTAGCCACTGCGCGGACGCTGTCAGACTACAGCAGCCCAGGGGAAGGGGTCAGCTCTCCTCGGAGCTCCCTGGACTCTGCTCTGAACCGGCTCACATCTGGGACCTTCACTGCTGCTGCTCCTGTCAGAGCTTCACTTTCCTGCTCCTCACTCCTCCACACTCTGCTGCAGACTGTTTACTCCTCCTTCTCTTTTCCCTTTTGTGCCTGCCTACGCCACCTAGCAACCAGATTCTCTTACCACACCCCTTGAGAGGAGATGGAGGCTTTTGGCCCCCTCCACTATTCCAGTGAAGGTGAAGGCTTTTCCCCCTCCTGGGATCCCCAGGGGTCCTCTCATAGGTACATGTGTGAGACCTGATCACTATGCGCCTGTATAGTCACACCTCGGTCAGCCTTCTGGATTACCTGTATTGTACTGTCCCCAGCATGGGTGCAGTACTCAGTGGTGCCTGACCAGGTCAGGGGCGCCACATTCCCCCTTAGTTATCACCAGCACGTCCTCGGGCTGCAAGACAACATTTTAAAATGCATAAAACATTAAAACATGGTAAAACATTTTTAAAAGCACCAGGTACCATACATCACCACCCTCCACCCACAAGTCCGTTAACCCACCCAAAACCCTCTCACGTTGGCCGCGCCTTCAGCCACTTCTGGCAGGATGTAGAGGCGGCTTTCATGGTCTGGTGGTCTTCAGGGTATACCTGGCCTGGTGGAGCCGCGCCTTCAGCCTCTTCTGGCAGGATGTAGAGGCGGCCTCCACAGTTGGTGCTGACCAGGTACCCTCTTTGTGGTGGAGAGCCAGGCCCCATAAACAGGCATGCTCTCTGGTTGCAGGTAAGCCAAGGCCCTATATACGGACGTGCTCCCTGGTTGCAGACGAGCCAAGCCCCTAAACAGGCTGACTCTGGTGGTGGTGGTGCCCTCTGGTGTAACTATTTACACTGCGAGAGTTTGTGGCTATAGCCAGTTCATAGCCTTAAGGTTCATTTCTCACATCAGTTTATGTGGGCACATTCTTAAACTTGTAAAACGTTGCAAAACAAACTTTTCAAACTGGTAACTTCTTTGCTTCTCTGTACTTTATGTGGATTCCTCCATACCAGGGCTTGGGCCTGTAGGGCTGCGGCACCTGTTGCTTCCTTGACCTCTTTCTTCGTCTGTGGTAGTCTCGTCAGTAGGTCCTTGGTCTTTTCTTTCTTTATCGCTGTCTTTCCTCTCTTCTTCTTTAGGACATGGTGCTACATCTAGCGCATACCAGCCTCTTTCTCCTTGATGCATGGTAAATTGCACTGTGTCTCCCATCTTTAAGTTTCTTCCAGGATGTCCTCTGGGCAAATTAGCTCTGACGTCTCTCCTATTGACAAAAATGCCTTCTTTGATACCAGGTGCAACGATGAACCCGTATCCTGACTTCAGGCTAAAGTCTTCCACAATTCCTCTACAAAGGGGTCCTCTGACCTGTGCTTTGGCTCTTCTCAGGAACCGTTTTTCTTCTAGGTCTCGGGCCGTGACTTCTCTCTGCTCTGGGGATGGCGGTGCAGGGAAAGACTGGGTTCTGCTACTGCGCCGTGTCTTGCGGACTGGATTCTGCTAGGTACAGCTTACCAGCTCCCAGGTGAGGCTTTGGGGCAAATCTTCGTCAGCAGACGGTGTTAGGTCTTCCTCATCCCAGCGGGAATATGGCAACATCTCTGGCTCTGGGCATGGATCCACTGCTGGTGGCTCCTGAGTCAGCTCCTCAGCTTCCTGGCCTCCCTCCCCCTTAGTTCTTCTGAGCACTCCTTTGGTGGCAGTGCTGGGGATGGACTTTCTTCAGCAGGCCCAGGCAGGGATCTCTTTGGCATGATTGCTGCAGGAGTCGTCTTGGGGGTATGCGGAGGGAGTATGTACTGGTCCACCAACCATTGTGGAAACTTGGCCTCCATGTCAGCCTTCAGCTGCCAGTATGCGGGGTCCTCCCCCAGCGTGGGCTTTCCAGCAGGGACCTCTTTGGACTGGGGAGCGGTGTCTGCTCTGGCCTTGCAGGCCGGGGAAAATGGTGATGCAATCTTGTCTCGGCGGGCCGCGCCTGGCATGGCGGCGGCCTGGTCTTGGCGGGCCGCGCCCTGTATGGCGGCGGCCTGGATCGGCGTCTCTGGCGCAGCTTGGATCGACGTCGCAGCTGCGATGGGGTCTTTGCAGGCTGGGCTGGGCGTCGCTGCCTCGATCGGAGCTTGGCGGGCCGCACCTGGCGGGGCTGCGGCCTGGTTCAGCACCTCACTTGCGGCGCGGACGAGCGTTGCTGCTGCGGTGGGGTCTCTGCAGGCTGGGCTGGGCGTCGCTGCCTCGATCGGAGCTTGGCGGGCCGCACCTGGCGTGGCTGCGGCCTGGTTCAGCACCTCACTTGCGGCGCGGACGAGCGTGGCTGCTGCGGTGGGGTCTCGGCGGGCCGGGCCTAGCAAGGCGGCGGCCTGGGTCAGCGTCACACCTGCGGCGTGGATGAGGGTCGCGGTGGCTGCCGGTTCTCTGCGGGCCGGACTGGGCGTTGCTGCAGGGACCGGGTCTTGGTGGGCCGAGCAGGGCATCGCTGCGGCGGCCGGGGCTTGGCGGGCCGCACCTGGCGTGGTTGCGGCCTGGCTCAGCGTCGCCGCGCCGGGCGCCTCTTCAGGGACTGCGGGCGTGGCAGCAGGGGTCGGGGCACTCGCGCCGGCAGGGGCATCACTGGACTCACCCATCGGTGGCAGCATCGGGGTCTGAGTCGTCACCGCCCGGTCTGGCACTCGGCGCGCGGCTCTCCCTTCATAGGCCTGAACCGCGGCAGCCATCTCCAGAAGTTCCATGCGTTCTTCTCTGATCTGCTCCACGACCCGGGTCTCCAGTCGGTCGCAGAACTGGGCCAGCTCCCGATACCACCAGGCAGCGGAGCCCGGTTCTGGGTTTCTGCGGTCAGACGCCATTTCTTCTGCGCCCTCTTCTGTACGATTTCCCAGCAGTGGACTCGTCGTTGCCTCTAGTAGCAAGCTGTTCAGTTTCCGCTCTGCCTCTTTCAGCAGCTCCTCTCCCAGCAGCAGGCTTCTGGCTCCCTTTCTGTCCCGACGTCTCTGGACGCTTCCGCTCTCTTCACAAGCGAGGTCAGAACTCTGCAGGGGATCTCTGGGTAGCCACACCTCTTCGTGGGCGGTAACTTCTTCCAGCGCGGGCTGCTGTTGTTTTTCAGCGCGCTTTTCATGGTGGCAATATGGCGGCGCTTCCAATTTTTCAAGCGGACCGCCCAGGCACATGGTCACCTGTCTGGACAGGTCTAGTCCTTATCCTGTTCGTGACGCCAGATGTGAAGCCCCACAGGTGTAGTGTCGGTGCATTACCTTCAGGGACTCCACGTAGCTGTCTCTGGTCACAGGTAGGAGATCTTCTTCTTGTCGTGACGCCACTCTCAGTATTGCGGCCAGTAGGGACCGCCACTGCAGGTTGAGGGACGCCTGGGGCTGATGGTGAGTGCAGTTAGTTGGAATAGCCTCCTGAGAGTGAGGCAAGCCCCAGGGCCCTGTGTAGGTGCGTAGAACCACAAGGCGCAGAATAACTCCACACAGGCAGAATGTCTTTCAGGGTTTTTACTCACTTCAGGTGGCAGGGTGAGTAACCCGGGCGTAGCTGGGATGAACCAGGCGGGAACCAGGT
Source organism: Anomaloglossus baeobatrachus (assembly GCF_048569485.1). Classification (NCBI taxonomy): domain Eukaryota; kingdom Metazoa; phylum Chordata; class Amphibia; order Anura; family Aromobatidae; genus Anomaloglossus; species Anomaloglossus baeobatrachus. The sequence goes on along the minus strand of NC_134357.1, from coordinate 26,251,532 downwards.
ATCCTTCAGGCTGACTTCTGATGGTGACTACCAACTCGCCTTCCTTAGCCCTTGGTGGTTTGGGGTGACCCCGACTTTTAGTCCCTATGGGGGTCACCCAGGGAAGTTGCTGAAGCCTCACTCCCCTTCGTTTGCCGTTTGCTTGTGGCCTGGACCAGCTCACTCCAGCTGCTTGCCTCCTGTGAGCTATGGGCCCTAACTGTGGCTACGTGGCTGCGGCTTTTGTGGTGTTGTGGTGTGGGCTTTGAGGGCCCCACACCGGCAGGTTTAGCAGGGAAAGGTGGATCTATCCCCGCTCCGGGATCTGCCGCCCGTTTGGGCCTGGTTCTCCCTAGCAGTCTCCTTACTTCCCACTCTGTGCTCTCTCTCTAGCTGGAGATGGGTTTCGGGTAGCCCTCCTAGGTGACCGTTCTCCCCCGTCGGTAGCCACTGCGCGGACGCTGTCAGACTACAGCAGCCCAGGGGAAGGGGTCAGCTCTCCTCGGAGCTCCCTGGACTCTGCTCTGAACCGGCTCACATCTGGGACCTTCACTGCTGCTGCTCCTGTCAGAGCTTCACTTTCCTGCTCCTCACTCCTCCACACTCTGCTGCAGACTGTTTACTCCTCCTTCTCTTTTCCCTTCTGTGCCTGCCTACGCCACCTAGCAACCAGATTCTCTTACCACACCCCTTGAGAGGAGATGGAGGCTTTTGGCCCCCTCCACTATTCCAGTGAAGGTGAAGGCTTTTCCCCCTCCTGGGATCCCCAGGGGTCCTCTCATAGGTACATGTGTGAGACCTGATCACTATGCGCCTGTGTAGTCACACCTCGGTCAGCCTTCTGGATTACCTGTATTGTACTGTCCCCAGCATGGGTGCAGTACTCAGTGGTGCCTGACCAGGTCAGGGGCGCCACACACGCAATACTCGCAAGTGTGACTTTGGAATGTGCGTCCTCGCAGCACATAGGAGGATTTAAAGCTCCGGCAAAACGTTTTGGCCGGCCCGAGCACTGCGGCCCCAGGAATCTGCCCAGGGGCTGGAGGTTCCCCACACCTGATTTAGGCAAAGAGAACCTGAATCCAACCCAAGGTTTTCTAAGAGACCCCATGACATCTTTGTGATCACTCTAGGATCTTATCACACCATATCCATCAATTACCTATAGAAAGGGGAGATCGCTGGGTGACCGACTAGTTCATAGTTTTTATCAGGCGCTGGTCCCCATGGGTACCTGGTTGGACAGGAAGGTTATAGGAACCTACAAATGTGGAAACTACAAGTTCTGTAAGTGGATCACCCTGAGCAAAGAGGCTATGAGTGCCACCACTGGAAAGTCCTATTCATTACGAGATTTTGCTAACTATAGCCCTGAAGGAGTCATTTACTTGGCTACTTGAGCTTGCCCTCTGAATTATATCAGTAAGACTTAGCGTATTTTTCGGACTATAAGACGCACCAGACCATAAAACGCACCCTGGTTTTCGAGGAGGAAAATAAAATTTTAAGCAAAAAGTGTGGTCATGACACACTGTCATGGGGCGAGGATCTGCTGCTGATACTATTATGGGGGTAATGTCCCCAAATTCTCTAACTAAGGTACCCCATCCTGGTAATGATCCTCCTGCCATGTATATGATCCCCATGCTTGTATATATGTCCCCTCCATCCTGGTATAGCCCCCATCCTGATAAATACTCCCATTCTGATAAATAATATACCCCCATCCTGGTATATGCCCTCATCCTGCTATATACCCCATTCTGCTATATGGCCTGTATCCTATGGCACAGAAAAAAAAAACAAACGTTTATAATCACCTTTCCTCATTCGCTGCAGCACCGATCATCCTCCTCTGAGTGTCAGCAGCAGCGCCGCTGACCTATGTGGAGCCGTTTCCCTGCAACATCGCGATGTCCTCCTGTCTGCCGGCTCACTGATGTGTGTGAAGAGCGGTGCACACAGGGATGACATCACTGTGCAACGTTCTCCACACAGATCAGCTGGCCGGCGGACAGGAGGATATTGCGATGCTGCAGGGAACGACCGGTGAGTATACCATACTTATTCCCTGCCACCGCACTGATGATGATGCGCGGGGGTCAGTTAATATAGCCACACATGATCACTCCAGGCTGTAGTTTCCAGGGGTGATCATGCGGCTGGCTGTTTACTATGCACGTGTGGCGCCCTGGACAAGTCAGGGACCACAGGGAACAACACCAACACACTCCACACTCCCGGTCAGGCACACCAAAGTCAGACAAAAACCCTTGTTGCCGCCCTCCAGGGGCTGATGTTCACACCAGGGGGTGGGCCAGGCGGTTGGTCCCGCCCGCCGAGGAGTGCACAGTCCTGGAGGCAGGAAAAAGCAGGAGTTAGGCTCGGGCAGAGCTCGAGTGCAGGCAGATAGAGTTTGGAGGAGAAAGTGGAAGGAGGTGAAGGAGTAGCAGTTCAGGAGCCTGAAGTTGGTCCGGGTGTGTGGCCCGGACGGATCAGCAAGGTTGGCAGACGGTGGTGACTGTCTGCAGGAGTGGCCTATCGGAGTTTACCGCAAGGACCGTGGACGGGCGGTGGCCCGGCGGTACCGGACCGGTTCACAAAGAGAAGTCAGCACCATCTGGCAGGGGCTTCAGCAGTGGTGGCGCGAAGGCCAAAACCCCGCCCCTGTAGAGGAGGAGCCGGAAAGAAACTAAGGGGGACGGAAACAAGATGTCTGCGCCCGACGAAGCCGCTGGAGGAGCGGCGGTCGCAGTCGCGGGGGCACCCGTAGATGGGAATGGGCCCGCCCAGGTCCCGGCCGCGCTGGCGGGGGGCGCCGCGGCCCCAGCTCTCCCTCAGGTGATGCCGTTCTCCTTGCCCTATGTGCCCGGAGCTGCCTGGCTGCCGCAGTACGATGGGAAACCTGATGCTTTGCAGGTTTTCCGGAAGAAGCTTAGTCCGCTACTGGAACTGTACCCCCTAACTGATAAACAACGTGCAGCGGTAGTGCTGGGGCAGCTAACCGGCGCGGCTGAGCAGGAGGCGGAGACTTGGACCGAGGGGGACCGGTTCTCTGTGGCCACCATCTTTGAGAAGTTACAGGCTGCCTTTGAAGCCCGTACCGAAGCCGAGTTGCGGATGCAGTTTTACCAATGTCGGCAACGACCCGCGGATAGCATTCGGGACTACGCCTTGCGTCTGCAAACCGCTCTCCTCACCCTGAAGCGGGTAGACCCCATCAACGATGCGGACAGCAACAAAATGCTGGTGGAACAGTTTGTACAAGGGATGAGGTCCTCGGAGGACCGCAAGCAACTTCGGCTCTGGGCCCTAGAACACCCTGATGTTGGCTTTACCGTGTTAAAGGAACGGGCCATTAAAGCCCTGCAGCCTCCAGCAGCGGAAGTCCCTGAGGCAGCCCCATGGACGGCTGAGACGGCTCCCGTCGTGGTGGCCCCTGTCCTCGCAACACCCCCAATACCTGCAACCCCAAGCGGCATGGTGGAGGAACTGGCTGCCCACGTCCGCCGCATGGATGGGGACCTCGCCAAAATCCTTGCCGCACTCCAACCTCCAACCAGGTCCCAGTCCCCGGCGAGGATGCAGCTCGCCGACAGCCCCGAGGATGTCCCCTGGATGCAGCGGAGACGGGCCAATGACTCACGTTATGGACACCCTCTTTGTTACAGGTGCCGCAAACCCGGCCACTACTCTCGACGGTGTCCGTTAAACGAGCAACCCCTGGGGCCACGGGCCAATCCTCAGGAGCAGAACCCCATGGCCCCCCAGACTGGCGGGACCGGTACATCGGAGCCCGACCCATCATCCCCGTGGCAGACGGTATCCCGCTGATGGCTCTCCTGGACACTGGATCACAGGTAACCACCATACCATACACACTGTATCAACGGTATTGGGGAAAAGACGAACTGGCCCCCCCAGACGCCAGTATGACACTGATCGCTGCTGATGGACTCCCATTGACCCAAGTGGGGTACAAACAAGTGGCCATGACTGTGGGACGAGCTGAGCTGCAACACCAGGGTATGATTGTGATAATGAATGACTCCAGTGATCATAACCCGAAGGTGGTACTAGGGACTAATGTGATGGAGCACTGTATGAGTGACGTGCTGACCATACTGCAGCAGCTGGCCGCTACAGCGGCGGGGAGCCGACAGAGAGCTGTGCAGCGTGAGATCCGGGCCCTGATGTATCGCCAGCATGTGAACTCGACAGGAGGAGAGATTGGTGGAGTGAGAGTGATGGATGCTGCCCCTTTGATTGTGCCTCCCAGAAGCGAGATGATGATTTGATGCAGGGCAGCGGTAGGGCCCCAAGGGCGCGACTACCCCGCCATGATAGAGCCCATGTCCTCCGAACATTGGCCCACAGTAATGGCCGCCCGAGGGGTGGTAGATGTTAAAAAGGGGAGAGTACCCGTGTGGGTACTGAACTGTGGGGAGGAAGAGGTCCGGCTTCCCCGGTACGCCACCCTTGCCAAGTTGCTCACTCTAGATCCCCACACCATCCACGAGGCCGTTTCCCCAACCTCACCACCTACTGCCAGCACTCACCCATCCCAAGGGGAGTTAGACGAGTGGTGCCGACAGCTACACGTAGGCACTGACGATGCCCCTACACATCACAAAGAAGGGGTATACCGGGTGGTGCGGGAGTACGAGCGAGTTTTTAGCAAACATCCCCTAGACTTTGGGCAGATTAAAGGGGTCCAACACCATATCCCCACCGGTGAGCATCCCCCCATCAAAGAGAGGTACAGGCCTATTCCCCCTGCACACTACCAATGTGCCAAGGACATGTTGAGGAACATGAAGGAGGCAGGGGTTATTAGGGACAGCTGTAGTCCCTGGGCCGCCCCGTTGGTACTGGTTAAGAAGAAGGATGGCACCATGCGGATGTGTGTGGATTACCGAAAAATTAACCAGATAACGCATAAGGACGCTTACCCTCTGCCCCGCATTGAAGAATCCCTGGCTGCGCTAAGAACCGCTAACTACTTTTCCACCCTTGACCTCACCAGTGGGTACTGGCAGGTGGCTGTGACTCCAGAAGACCGAGAGAAGACCGCATTTGCCACCCCTATGGGACTCTGCGAGTTTAATAGCATGCCGTTCGGGCTGTGCAATGCCCCTGGAGCCTTCCAACGGCTGATGGAATGCTGTCTAGGCATCTAAATTTCGAGACCGTCTTGCTGTACCTGGATGATGTGATTGTGTACTCTCAGACATATGAAGCCCACCTGGAGCACCTAGCCGAGGTGTTCGCGTCTCTTGCTAAATATGGGATGAAGTTGAAGCCCTCAAAGTGTCATCTGCTGAAACCCAGAGTGCAGTACCTCGGGCATGTGGTTGGTGCAGAAGGTGTCGCCCCTGACACCGCCATCCAAAACTGGCCGAGGCCGACCACGGTGAGGGAGGTGAGGCAGTTCTTGGGCCTGGTGGGGTATTACCGTCGCTTCATCAAGGGGTACATGAAGATGGCTGCCCCCATGCAAGATCTCCTCGTGGGACAGACCAAAGGTGGTAGACCCCTAGGAGCCCCACTGGTGTGGGAAGAAAGGCATGAGGAATCCTTCCGCCAGCTGAGAGCGGCCCTGACCGGAGAAGAAATCCTAGCGTACCCTGATTACAGCCACCCCTTCATCCTCTACACCGATGCCAGCAATGTGGCCCCTGGACAAGCCAGGGGCCACAGGGAACAACACCAACACACCCCACACTCCCGGTCAGGCACACCAAAGTCAGACAAAAACCCTTGTTGCCGCCCTCCAGGGGCTGATGTTCACACCAGGGGGTGGGCCAGGCGGTTGGTCCCGCCCGCCGAGGAGTGCACAGTCCTGGAGGCAGGAAAAAGCAGGAGTTAGGCTCGGGCAGAGCTCGAGTGCAGGCAGATAGTTTGGAGGAGAAAGTGGAAGGAGGTGAAGGAGTAGCAGTTCAGGAGCCTGAAGTTGGTCCGGGTATGTGGCCCGGACGGATCAGCAAGGTTGGCAGACGGTGGTGACTGTCTGCAGGAGTGGCCTATCGGAGTTTACCGCAAGGACCGTGGACGGGCGGTGGCCCGGCGGTACCGGACCGGTTCACAAAGAGAAGTCAGCACCATCTGGCAGGGGCTTACGGACCCCGGCAAGGCTAGGAGTCGCCGTAAATTTGCCAAATTCGTTAGCAAAGGGAACCTCCTGGGTTTCCCAGCAGCCAAGTACCGACAGAAGGCAACAGTCCAACCAAGAGAGGGAAACACAGCCACCGCCAAGGCTACCGTTCCCAGGGCCAGAGCCTACGGGCAAAAGGGGCTCCTCCGGCCCATATTCAAGCCGGGGAGCGGGTTACCGGTGGGAACCCATTGGAACCGTTACACTACGTAGGTGCAGGGAAAGGCAGTCACCATCAACCTGCCGGGAGCAGAAACACCGCAGCCGTCTGTGGGACCCGTCCATCCAGCCGTGTGTTTTACCGAGAACTGTGTCTTCATCATTGGCTGAGTGAGTACCACCGTGCCGTGTGGCACAGCGCTGCCCCTGTGACCCTGCACCTCACCAGGCCCCGCAACCCGCCTGCCACCCATCATCCCTACCCCATCACCGGGCCCCGGGACAACCAACTCCCTACCCACGGAGGGGAGAATTAACATCCAGGCTGCTCCCTGTCATCGCTCCCGGGATTCCCGTCCAGAGCAGCGGTGGTGTCACCAATCTCACCACAACCGTGGGTGGTGTCACGGACAATATATCCAATCCCCACAATCAAAACCCCCTTTTCACTCACGGGCGAGGAACGCCGCTCGAGTCCCCGGGATCCCGCCCACCGCTCGAGCCACCACCGAGCAGCAGCAGCAGCAGCGGCCGCACCCGAGCAGTGGGAGAGCGCAGCGTCCCCTCCTCCGCCCGCGACACACGCATCCCCCGCCCATTATCCCGCCCACCTGCAGCGCCGGCTTCAGCGCTGAGAGATGATGGGCGTGCATATAAAATGAGCGGGCCCACGTGGTCATGGCAGGCGCTGGTACAGCCTGCGCATGCCGCCGATGACCCGCTGCACCCTCATTCCCCGCAGCCCTACATTCAGACTATAAGACACACACCCCACTTTCCCCCAACATTTGGGGGAAAAAAGTGCGTCTTATTGTCCGAAAAATAGGGTAAGTGGGCATTAGGCAAGAGAATAGGCAAGCAGATTGGTGACATCAGAGACAAAGGGATACACTTTTGTCCAAGCGTGTTAGATGTGTCCATGACGGTGACCCTGATAGCAATAAGTTCAGTGTTATTGAAGTGGTATCCCCATCATCCAGAAAAGGGGATTGGAATAAACTGCTTCTCCAGGAGAGCAAGTGGATTTTTCATTTTGAATCAGTCCAACCTAAGGGACTAAATTAGTAATAACCTTTCTTCATTCATCCCTTACCTCCAGTGATTTTTGTTGAAATAAATATGATTATATGGTTTTCTATATATAATTTTAGAAATGTATACAGTAGTTTTTTCCTGCCTGGTTTACATAGATCAACCAGTGTTAATAGGTCTAACAATTGCCCTTTATTATTGAATGTATTTGTCGCAGGCGGGGAGGGAGCCGTCGCTGCTGCGCTCTCGCTGGCGCTCGGGTCCGGCGCTGCTGCGGTGGCTGCTCGGTGGCTCGAGCGGTGGGCCGGATCCGGGGACTCGAGCGACGCTCCTCGCCCGTGAGTGAAAGGGGTGGTTTGGTTTGGGAATTTAGTCCGTGACGCCACCCACGGGTTGTGGTGAGGTTGGGGGCACCACAGCTGCTGGTGACGGGGATCCCGGGAGAGATGGTAGGGAGCAGCTGGGATGTTGTTTTCCCCTCCGTGGGTAGGGGTTGGTTGTCCCGGGGCCCGGTGAGGTGACGGGGAGGCAGGGTCGGCAAGGTGCCGGGTTGCTTGGACTACGCAGCGCTGTGCCGGTCGGGACGGTAGTACTCACTCAGCCACAAATGGATGCAAAGTCTCTGGTAAAACAAACGGCTGGATGGACGGGTCCCGCAGCCGGCTGCTGTGGCTTCTCCTGGACGGTTGGTGGTGGCTGCCTTTCCCTGCACCTTTTGTGTGTGTTCGGTCCCGATGGCTTCCCACCGGTAACCCGCTCCCCAGCGTGGATATGTGCCGGAGGAGCCCTTTTGCCCGCAGGCTCTGGCCCTGGGAATTCTAGCTGTGGCGGTAGCTGCATTTCCCTTTTTGCTGTTTGGATGGTTGCCTTCAATCGGGTCTTGGCTGCTAGGAAACCCCTGGGGTTCCGGTCACTAACGGATTTGACCTGTTTAACAGCGACTCCAAGCCTGGTTGGGGTCCGCAGCCTGCCGGTTTGTGCTGGCTTCACTTCTCTCCCCGGTTCGGTACCGGCGGGCCACCGCCTGCAGACTGCCACCACCGTCTGCCAACCTTGCTCTCGGTGCCCGGGCCACGTACCCGGTTTGCTCCTCTACTACCACTTCCCTAACTCAACTCTATCCGACTACTGCTTCCTGCCTCCAGGACTGGGAACTCCTCAGTGGGTAGGGCCAACCGCCTGGCTCCACCCCACCTGGTGTGGACATCAGCCCCTGGAGGGAGGCAACAAGGATTTGTGTCTGACTGGTGTGCCTATCTCAGGGTGGGGGTGTCGTGTTGTAGTCCCTGTGATGACCTGGCTAGTCCAGGGCGCCACATATTCTTTTTACATACTGAATTCCTGGATTAACACAAGTTCCTTGCTGTAAATGGAGTTTGTCTACATGTCTATTTTATGCTTCATTTCTACCTATATGGAGTGAATGTGTTCTTAATTACTTTAGAGTTTATTGATTATACCCTCCCTCTTCACTGCTCTGTCTCCTCCCTTGTGGGATAAACACATTGTGAGCCTTTAAATGATGGCTTAATGTGCATAGTTAGGTTTGGTTATCTAATTCCGGCAAGTGGCACGCATTTGCGCTCCTAATGTGTCACCCTCAGACAGTGAGCCCCAAGTGATGATTGGGGGGGGTGAAACGTGTCGAGCGATGGAGAAGGTCTAGGCCTTGAGCGATTGAGTTACTCTATGACTGCTTTGTTGAGATGCACTTTGTTCCCATATGGCGTCCCATATGATGGTCTCCATTACCTTAAAGATTGAAGATAAGTGGTGTATACACATACCCGGTTCTGCATTAGATTTAATTGCTGCATATTGTATTTTCCACAATTGTGTGATACCCTAGGGAGTGTAAGGACAAGTCTTCGAGGAGTGGGGGCACCACACTACCAATTAGGGTGCTTAACCTCCGTTGTTAGGTAGGGTGATTACCCCAGGGATAGTTTGGTGGACCCTCCAGACCTACTCCTTGCCTTTACTTTGGAGGAGTTTGGTGTCATCTATATTTTAGACTAGCTGTAGTACCCGGCGTTGCCCGGGATATTAACTGTCTCTCTGTCTCTCTCCCAGTCGCTGTCCGTGTGTCGCTGTCTGTCTATTTCTATCTCGGTCTTTGTATCAGTCTGTCTCGGTCTCGCTCTCTATCTCTGTCTCTATGTCTGTGTGTGTCTGTCTGTTTGTCTCTTTCCAGGTCTGTCTGTGTCTATGTCTCTGTCTGTCAATTTCTATCTCTGTCTGTCTTTGTATCAGTCTGTCTCTATCTCTGTGTCTGTCTGTCTCTCTATCTCTAGGTCTGTCTATGTCTGTCTCTATCTCTGGGTCTGTCTCTGTCTGTCTGTCTCTCTCTTGCCCCTTTCTGTCCCTTTCCCCGTCTGTCCCTTTCCTTGTCTGTCTCTTTGTCTGTGTCTTTTCCTGTCTGTCTCTTTCCTTGTCTGTCTCTATTCCTCTGTCTCTTTCCCCATCTGTCTCTATCAAGGTCTGTCTCTTTCCCCATCTATCTTTGTCTGTCTCCTCTTTCCCTGTCTGCCTGTCTCTTTCCAGGTCTGTCTCTCTCTCTCTGTCTCTTTCCAGGTCTGTCTCTGTTTCTTTCCTTATCTGCCTCTTACTCTGTCTGTCTCTCTCTATCCGTCTTCCCACCGACATCTTATTACCTCACACATAAGCTTCCTACACTAACAATGTCTTTTGTTCCTATAGCAACCAATCACAGCTGCTATTAAAACCAGTAGTTCCAGGCTCCATTTACTTTAATAGAGGAAGTTTTTTTGGACAGTAACTAAAGCGCAGGGTTAAATTTTCCTGTCAAAACCTAGTCTACGACGTTCCTTGGGTCACATGAAGTGTTTGTGCAAAAGTTAGTGATTGTAAATGCGACGGTGCGAGTTCCTTTAGCGGACACACACACACACACACACACAGCTTTATATATTAGATTTGTATAGTCTTGTATGTGTTTGTCCATTTGGTTTTTAATAATGTATTATAATTAATAAAAAAAATTTCTAGCAAGATATTTTCTGACACTTATTTGCATACCTGCTTATTTCAGAAGTTTTCTTTAGCGTCGTGTTTCATAAATAATAACAGGAGTCATCATGTATTTATCAAGATACCTGGTTAGTTATACCATATTAACATGGGTTGATGTATCCATCACCTCTCTTCCTATTCCCTTTAAAGGGAGTCTGTCAGCAGGTTTTTGTTACCTCATCTGAGAGCAACATAACATAGGCAAAGAGACCCCGAGTCCAATGATGTATCACTTATACTACTGGGTACAGCCAGTGTGACAATTAGAGTTTTTAGATTTAGCAACGTAGTAAAGCTCAGAAAGCTAACCACGCCCACACCTAACTGCACCTACACGAGGCTATGTACAATGTACATTGACAGTGAGAAGCTGCTAATCACAGCAGGGGGCATGTCGGATAAGTTGACCAAGTCCAGCAATAATAATCTCCTGAAGCTAAAACAAACATAGCAGGTGTGAGGTTCACAGACTTTTTGCCTTGTTTTCTGTCATTTTGCTTTAACCTGTTTTTTTTTTTCCATTGGCCATCTTGCTTCCTGTTCTGTTGCCCTCAATCAATATGGATTCCTCAGCTTCTATGTTCCTGCCCTGTTCCCTGCCAATTACCTGCTTAAGCCGCCTCAGCTGATGGACCAGTGCTTCTGAATCCTGTTTACAGTCTTCCTGTAAGGCCCGTTTCAGACGTCAGTGATTCTGGTACGTTTGTGCTTTTTTTTTTTTATACGTACCAAAATACGCAGACCCATTATAATCAATGGGTCTGCTCACACATCAGTGATTTTTCACTGACCATGTCTCCATGAGGCGTACACGCGTGTCCGTGATTGCCGCACGGAGACATGTCCGTTTTTTTTCTGGCATCACTGATGTCCCATGGATCACACTATGGTGTGATCCGTGTGTCATCCGTGAAACACGTGCCAGAAAAAAAAAACAAAAAAAACAAAAAAAAAAAACGTGCTTATAAAATAAAAATCATTTTATACTCACCTCCTCCAGTGACGCTCTGTGCAGCCTCTGCCGTCTGCTCATTACTGTCGTGCATATTCATGAATGCATGGCACAGCCGACCCAGAAGCAGCTGCTGCGGAGGTCAGCGCCGACCGGATGCTGCACCGCGGGAACGTTCGGCACCATGGAGAGCGGAAGTGGGCACAGGTGAGTTGATCTCTATGTGCAATCACGGACCACGGAGAACGGAGCCCGGATTGCACATAGACAACCCACGTGTGCCGTGAATCACGGAACACGGAGGGATATGTGTGTGTTTTACACGCCAGTGAAGAACGTCTGTGTTTTTCACTGACGTGTGAAATAGGCCTAACCTAGTCTCCTGAAGTCTTTGGAGGAACTACCATTCTGCCATCCTCTGCTTTAGATCCCTGGAACGCGTGACCACACAGGAGCCTTCTTCTCTGCCATGGACACTTACAAGTACTTAAGAGAGACTGAATTATACCTTGAGATGTCTGCTGAACTTTGAGGATCTATTCCTGCTTAATTTGTTCCCATCCTTTGCTCCCTGCAACTGTTTAACCCTTCATGTTTTGTGCACTTGTATGAAGTAATACAAGAACTGTTTAGCAAACCTGTGTTTCCCTTGTACCCTTGCACTAGACTCCATACAAACAGTATTTAACACCTTACAGCAGGTAAACAGCACACAGTGTAATAAGAGACACATCACTGAAATCTGTGTATACCCCTGCAGCATGCTGACTCCAGATTACATAGTAAAAACCTGCTGACAGCATTTCTAGTTAAGTTAAGAGGTTCCCCAGAATGTGCACTGATCCACAATCTGATGATGCCAGGGCTTAGCTTAGTTGTCAGCTGCTCTGTATTTTCCTGTGGCCTAGCATGTGTTAAAGCAGCCTGCACTATATGTATTAGACTTCTGATTGGTTGTTGATCCAGGTATTTATTTTATTTATTTTTTTTTAAAGAAAAGGAACCATGTACCTACACACAGTCCAATATTAAAGCCAAGAAAACCCCAGGTAGCCACAATGTTGTCACTGCTTCCTCATATTCTTCAGGCCTCTGTCATTGTGCAGTTTATTGCAGGACTTCCCTTTTCAATAAAGTAGCACTGTGAAGCCCCACCAGTGTTGTATCGGTGCATTACCTTCAGGGACTCCACGCAGCTGGATCCTGTCACAGGTAGGAAATCTTCGATCTGGGATTGTCGTGACGCCACTCTCAGAATTGCGGTCAGTGGGGACCGCCACTGCAGGTTAAGGGATGCCTGGGGCTGATGGTGGGTGCAGTCAGTTGTAATAGCCTCCTGAGAGTGAGGCAAGCCCCAGGGCCCTGTGTAGATGTGTAGAACCACAAGGCGCAGAATAACTCCACACAAGCAGAATGTCTTTCAGGGGTTTTACTCACTGTTGATGGCAGGGTGAGTAACCCGGGCGTAGCTGGGATGAACCAGGCTGGAACCAGGTATCCTTCAGGCTGACTGATGAGGGTGGCTACCGACTCGCCTTCCTTAGCCCTTCTGTGGTTTGTGGTAACCCCGACTTTTAGTCCCTATGGGGGTCACCCAGGGAAGTAACTGCTCCCCTCGTTTGTTTGCCGTTTGCTTGTCGCCTGGACCAGATCACTCCAGCTGCTTGCCTCCTGTGAACTATGGGCCCTAACTGTGGCTACGTGGCTGCGGCTTTTGGGTGTTGTGGCGTGGGCTTTGAGGGCCCCACACCGGCAGGTTTAGCAAGGAAAGGTGGATCTATCCCCGCACCGGGATCTGCCGCCCGTTTGGGCCTGGTACTCCCTGACAGTCTCCGTACTTTCCACTACGCTGCTCTCTCTCTAGCTGTGTGTGGGGTTCGGGCAGCACTACCAGGTGACCGTTCTCCCCCGTCGGTAGTCACTGCGCGGACGCTGTTAGACTGCAACAGCTCCAGGGTCTGCTTCTGCTCTTCCTGAGCTGCACACTAAACCGGCTCACTCGTGGGACCTGCACTGCTGCTCCTGTCTGAGCTCCACTTCCATGCTCCTCACTCCTCCACACTCTGCTTCAGACTCTTTACTCCTCCTTCTCTTTTCCCCTTGTGCCTGCCTACGCCACCTAGCAACCAGGCTCTCTACCACACCCCTTGAGTGGAGATGGAGGCTTCGCCCCCTCCACTCCTCAAGTGGAGGTGAAGGCTTTGCCCCCTCCTGGGATCCCCAGGGGTCCTCTCAAAGGTACATGTGTGAGACCTGATCACTATGCGCCTGTGTAGTCACACCTCGGTCAGCCTTCTGGATTACCTGTATTGTACTGTCCCCAGCATGGGTGCAGTACTCAGTGGTGCCTGACCAGGTCAGGGGCGCCACATTCCCCCTTAGTTATCACCAGCACGTCCTCGGGCTGCAAGACAACATTTTAAAATGCATAAAACATTAAAACATCGTAAAACTTTTTAAAACCACCAGGTACCATACATCACCACCCTCCACCCACAAGTCCGTTAACCCACCCAAAACCCTCTCACGTTGGCCGCGCCTTCAGCCACTTCTGGCAGGATGTAGAGGCGGCTTTCATGGGCTGGTGGTTTCAGGGTATACCTGGCCTGGTGGAGCCGCACCTTCAGCCTCTTCTGGCAGGATGTAGAGGCGGCCTCCACAGTTGGTGCTGACCAGGTACCCTCTTTGTGGTGGAGAGCCAGGCCCCATAAACGGACGTGCTCCCTGGTTGCAGGCGAGCCAAGGCCCCATAAACGGACGTGCTCCCTGGTTGCAGGTGAGCCAAGCCCCTAAACAGGCTGGCTCTGGTGGTGGTACCTCTGGGGTAACTATTTACACTGCGAGAGTTTGTGGCTATAGCCAGTTCATAGCCTTAAGGTTCATGGGTTTCTCACATTAGTTCATGTGGGCACATTTCTTAAACTTATAAACGTTGCAAACTTTTCAAAACTTTAACTTGCTGTACTTTACTTTACTTGCTTTACATAGATTCCTCCTTACCAGGGCTTGGGCCTGTAGGGCTGCGGCACCTGTTGCTTTCTTCATTTCTCTCATCATCGGAGGTAGTCTCATCAGTGGGTCCTTTATCTTTCCTTTCTTCTTCTGTATCTGTTTCTTTTTCTTGTGGTATGGAGACAACTGGGTTGCTATAGGAATCTCTGGTACATGGCGTAACGTCAAGTGCATACCATCCTCTTTCTCCCTGATGCATTGTGAATTCCACTGTATCTCCCATCTGTAAGTTCCTTCCCGGATGTCCTCTGGGCAAATGGGCTCTAACATCCCTTCTATTCACAAATATGCCTTCTTTTATACCAGGAGCTACTATGAAACCATATCCACTCTTCAAACTGAAATCCTCTACTACACCACGACAAAGTGGACCTCTAACCTGGGATTTGGCCCTTCTCAGGAACCGTTTCTCTTCCAAGTCTCTGGCCATGACTTCGTCTTTCTGCTCTGGAGACTGCGGTGCAGGGGAAAGCTTGGTTCTACTACGGCGCCGTGTCCTACGGGCTGGGTTCTGCTGGGCTGTTACTTCACTGCCTGCAGGCCCCCAGGTGAGGTTTCTAGGCAACTCTTCCTCTTCATCCCAGCGGGAATATGGCAGCATCTCTGGCTCTGGGCATGGATCCACTGCTGATGGCTCCGGGGTCAGCTCCTCAGCTTCCTGGCCTCCTCTCCCCCTTAGTTCTTCGGAGCACTCCTGTTGTGGCAGCGCCGGGGATGGGTGGTCATCAGCAGGCCCGGGCTGGGGACTCTTTGGCGTGGATATGGCCGGAATCCTCCTAGGGGTGTGCGGAGGGAGCAGATACCGGTCCACCATCTCCTGTGGGAACTGGGCCTCTAGGTTAGCCTTCAGCTTCCAGTATTCGGGGTCCTCTCCTATCAGGGACTTCCTAGCAGGGACTTCCTTAGACTGGGGAGCGGTGTCTGCTCTGGCCTTGCAGGCCGGGGTAAACAGTGGTACATTCTTGTCTTGGCGGGCCGCGCCTGACATGGCGGCGGCCTGGTCTTGGCGGGCCGCGCCTGACATGGCGGCGGCCTGGTCTTGGCGGGCCGCGCCCTGCATGGCGGCGGCCTGGTCTTGGCGGGCCGCGCCCTGCATGGCGGCGGCCTGGTCTTGGCGGGCCGCGCCCTGCATGGCGGCGGCCTGGATCAGCGTTGCAGTTTCAATCAGGGTCGCAGCTGGAGTCTTAGCGGGCGTCGCTACTTTGGCCGGTTCTTGGCGGGCCGGGCAGGGCATCGCTGCGGCGGCCTGGATTGGCGTCGCAGCTGCGATGGGATCTATGCAGGCTGGGCTGGGCGTCGCTGCAGCGATCGGAGCTTGGCGGGCCGCACCTGGCGTGGCTGCGGCCTGGTCCAGCACCTCACTTGCGGCGCGGACGGGCGTCGCTGCTGCGGTGGGGTCTTGGCGGGCCGGGCCTAGCATGGCGGCGCCTGGGTCAGCGTCACACCTGCGGCATGGATGAGGGTCGCGGCGGCAGCCGGATCTTTGCGGGCCGGGCAGGGCATCTCTGCGGCGGCCTGGGCTTGGCGGGCCGCACCTGGCATGGCTGCAGCCTGGTTCGGCGTCGCCGCGCCGGGCATCTCATCAGGGACCGCGGGCGTGGCAGCAGGGGTCGGGGCACTCGCGCTGGCAGGGGCAACACTGGACTCACCCATCGGTGGCACCATCGGGGTCTGAGTCGTCGCCGCTCGGTCTGGCACTCGTCGCGCAGCTTTTTCCTCATAGGCCTTCACCGCGGCAGCCATCTCCAGAAGCTCCATGCGTTCCTCTCTGATCTGCTCCACGACCCGGGTCTCCAGTCGGTCGCAGAACTGGGCAAGCTCCCGATACCACCAGGCAGCGGAGCCTGGTTCTGGGTTTCTGCGTTCAGACGCCATTTCCTCTGCGCCTTCTTCTGCACGATTTCCCAGCAGTGGACTCGTCGCTGCCTCCAGTTGCAGGCTCTTCAGTTTCTGCTCTGCCTCTTCCAGCAGCAGGCTTCTGGCTCCCTTTCTGTCCCGACGTCTCCGAACGCCTCCGCTCTCTTCACTTGCGAGGTCAGGACTCTGCAGGGGATCTCTGGGTAGCCACACCTCTTCGTGGGCGGTAACTTCTCCCAGCGCGGGCTGCTGTTGTTTTTCAGCGCGCTTTTCATGGTGGCAATATGGCGGCGCTTCCAATTTTTCAAGCGGACCGCCCAGGCACATGGTCACCTGTCTGGACAGGTCTAGTCCTTATCCTGTTCGTGACGCCAGATGTGAAGCCCCACCAGTGTTGTATCGGTGCATTACCTTCAGGGACTCCACGCAGCTGGATCCTGTCACAGGTAGGAAATCTTCGATCTGGGATTGTCGTGACGCCACTCTCAGAATTGCGGTCAGTGGGGACCGCCACTGCAGGTTAAGGGATGCCTGGGGCTGATGGTGGGTGCAGCCAGTTGTAATAGCCTCCTGAGAGTGAGGCAAGCCCCAGGGCCCTGTGTAGATGTGTAGAACCACAAGGCGCAGAATAACTCCACACAAGCAGAATGTCTTTCAGGGGTTTTACTCACTGTTGATGGCAGGGTGAGTAACCCGGGCGTAGCTGGGATGAACCAGGCTGGAACCAGGTATCCTTCAGGCTGACTGATGAGGGTGGCTACCGACTCGCCTTCCTTAGCCCTTCTGTGGTTTGTGGTAACCCCGACTTTTAGTCCCTATGGGGGTCACCCAGGGAAGTAACTGCTCCCCTCGTTTGTTTGCCGTTTGCTTGTCGCCTGGACCAGATCACTCCAGCTGCTTGCCTCCTGTGAACTATGGGCCCTAACTGTGGCTACGTGGCTGCGGCTTTTGGGTGTTGTGGCGTGGGCTTTGAGGGCCCCACACCGGCAGGTTTAGCAAGGAAAGGTGGATCTATCCCCGCACCGGGATCTGCCGCCCGTTTGGGCCTGGTACTCCCTGACAGTCTCCGTACTTTCCACTACGCTGCTCTCTCTCTAGCTGTGTGTGGGGTTCGGGCAGCACTACCAGGTGACCGTTCTCCCCCGTCGGTAGTCACTGCGCGGACGCTGTTAGACTGCAACAGCTCCAGGGTCTGCTTCTGCTCTTCCTGAGCTGCACACTAAACCGGCTCACTTGTGGGACCTGCACTGCTGCTCCTGTCTGAGCTCCACTTCCATGCTCCTCACTCCTCCACACTCTGCTTCAGACTCTTTACTCCTCCTTCTCTTTTCCCCTTGTGCCTGCCTACGCCACCTAGCAACCAGGCTCTCTACCACACCCCTTGAGTGGAGATGGAGGCTTCGCCCCCTCCACTCCTCAAGTGGAGGTGAAGGCTTTGCCCCCTCCTGGGATCCCCAGGGGTCCTCTCAAAGGTACATGTGTGAGACCTGATCACTATGCGCCTGTGTAGTCACACCTCGGTCAGCCTTCTGGATTACCTGTATTGTACTGTCCCCAGCATGGGTGCAGTACTCAGTGGTGCCTGACCAGGTCAGGGGCGCCACATTCCCCCTTAGTTATCACCAGCACGTCCTCGGGCTGCAAGACAACATTTTAAAATGCATAAAACATTAAAACATCGTAAAACTTTTTAAAACCACCAGGTACCATACATCACCACCCTCCACCCACAAGTCCGTTAACCCACCCAAAACCCTCTCACGTTGGCCGCGCCTTCAGCCACTTCTGGCAGGATGTAGAGGCGGCTTTCATGGGCTGGTGGTTTCAGGGTATACCTGGCCTGGTGGAGCCGCACCTTCAGCCTCTTCTGGCAGGATGTAGAGGCGGCCTCCACAGTTGGTGCTGACCAGGTACCCTCTTTGTGGTGGAGAGCCAGGCCCCATAAACGGACGTGCTCCCTGGTTGCAGGCGAGCCAAGGCCCCATAAACGGACGTGCTCCCTGGTTGCAGGTGAGCCAAGCCCCTAAACAGGCTGGCTCTGGTGGTGGTACCTCTGGGGTAACTATTTACACTGCGAGAGTTTGTGGCTATAGCCAGTTCATAGCCTTAAGGTTCATGGGTTTCTCACATTAGTTCATGTGGGCACATTTCTTAAACTTATAAATGTTGCAAACTTTTCAAAACTTTAACTTGCTGTACTTTACTTTACTTGCTTTACATAGATTCCTCCTTACCAGGGCTTGGGCCTGTAGGGCTGCGGCACCTGTTGCTTTCTTCATTTCTCTCATCATCGGAGGTAGTCTCATCAGTGGGTCCTTTATCTTTCCTTTCTTCTTCTGTATCTGTTTCTTTTTCTTGTGGTATGGAGACAACTGGGTTGCTATAGGAATCTCTGGTACATGGCGTAACGTCAAGTGCATACCATCCTCTTTCTCCCTGATGCATTGTGAATTCCACTGTATCTCCCATCTGTAAGTTCCTTCCCGGATGTCCTCTGGGCAAATGGGCTCTAACATCCCTTCTATTCACAAATATGCCTTCTTTTATACCAGGAGCTACTATGAAACCATATCCACTCTTCAAACTGAAATCCTCTACTACACCACGACAAAGTGGACCTCTAACCTGGGATTTGGCCCTTCTCAGGAACCGTTTCTCTTCCAAGTCTCTGGCCATGACTTCGTCTTTCTGCTCTGGAGACTGCGGTGCAGGGGAAAGCTTGGTTCTACTACGGCGCCGTGTCCTACGGGCTGGGTTCTGCTGGGCTGTTACTTCACTGCCTGCAGGCCCCCAGGTGAGGTTTCTAGGCAACTCTTCCTCTTCATCCCAGCGGGAATATGGCAGCATCTCTGGCTCTGGGCATGGATCCACTGCTGATGGCTCCGGGGTCAGCTCCTCAGCTTCCTGGCCTCCTCTCCCCCTTAGTTCTTCGGAGCACTCCTGTTGTGGCAGCGCCGGGGATGGGTGGTCATCAGCAGGCCCGGGCTGGGGACTCTTTGGCGTGGATATGGCCGGAATCCTCCTAGGGGTGTGCGGAGGGAGCAGATACCGGTCCACCATCTCCTGTGGGAACTGGGCCTCTAGGTTAGCCTTCAGCTTCCAGTATTCGGGGTCCTCTCCTATCAGGGACTTCCTAGCAGGGACTTCCTTAGACTGGGGAGCGGTGTCTGCTCTGGCCTTGCAGGCCGGGGTAAACAGTGGTACATTCTTGTCTTGGCGGGCCGCGCCTGACATGGCGGCGGCCTGGTCTTGGCGGGCCGCGCCTGACATGGCGGCGGCCTGGTCTTGGCGGGCCGCGCCCTGCATGGCGGCGGCCTGGTCTTGGCGGGCCGCGCCCTGCATGGCGGCGGCCTGGTCTTGGCGGGCCGCGCCCTGCATGGCGGCGGCCTGGATCAGCGTTGCAGTTTCAATCAGGGTCGCAGCTGGAGTCTTAGCGGGCGTCGCTACTATGGCCGGTTCTTGGCGGGCCGGGCAGGGCATCGCTGCGGCGGCCTGGATTGGCGTCGCAGCTGCGATGGGATCTATGCAGGCTGGGCTGGGCGTCGCTGCAGCGATCGGAGCTTGGCGGGCCGCACCTGGCGTGGCTGCGGCCTGGTCCAGCACCTCACTTGCGGCGCGGACGGGCGTCGCTGCTGCGGTGGGGTCTTGGCGGGCCGGGCCTAGCATGGCGGCGCCTGGGTCAGCGTCACACCTGCGGCATGGATGAGGGTCGCGGCGGCAGCCGGATCTTTGCGGGCCGGGCAGGGCATCTCTGCGGCGGCCTGGGCTTGGCGGGCCGCACCTGGCATGGCTGCGGCCTGGTTCGGCGTCGCCGCGCCGGGCATCTCATCAGGGACCGCGGGCGTGGCAGCAGGGGTCGGGGCACTCGCGCTGGCAGGGGCAACACTGGACTCACCCATCGGTGGCACCATCGGGGTCTGAGTCGTCGCCGCTCGGTCTGGCACTCGTCGCGCAGCTTTTTCCTCATAGGCCTTCACCGCGGCAGCCATCTCCAGAAGCTCCATGCGTTCCTCTCTGATCTGCTCCACGACCCGGGTCTCCAGTCGGTCGCAGAACTGGGCAAGCTCCCGATACCACCAGGCAGCGGAGCCTGGTTCTGGGTTTCTGCGTTCAGACGCCATTTCCTCTGCGCCTTCTTCTGCACGATTTCCCAGCAGTGGACTCGTCGCTGCCTCCAGTTGCAGGCTCTTCAGTTTCTGCTCTGCCTCTTCCAGCAGCAGGCTTCTGGCTCCCTTTCTGTCCCGACGTCTCCGAACGCCTCCGCTCTCTTCACTTGCGAGGTCAGGACTCTGCAGGGGATCTCTGGGTAGCCACACCTCTTCGTGGGCGGTAACTTCTCCCAGCGCGGGCTGCTGTTGTTTTTCAGCGCGCTTTTCATGGTGGCAATATGGCGGCGCTTCCAATTTTTCAAGCGGACCGCCCAGGCACATGGTCACCTGTCTGGACAGGTCTAGTCCTTATCCTGTTCGTGACGCCAGATGTGAAGCCCCACCAGTGTTGTATCGGTGCATTACCTTCAGGGACTCCACGCAGCTGGATCCTGTCACAGGTAGGAAATCTTCGATCTGGGATTGTCGTGACGCCACTCTCAGAATTGCGGTCAGTGGGGACCGCCACTGCAGGTTAAGGGATGCCTGGGGCTGATGGTGGGTGCAGCCAGTTGTAATAGCCTCCTGAGAGTGAGGCAAGCCCCAGGGCCCTGTGTAGATGTGTAGAACCACAAGGCGCAGAATAACTCCACACAAGCAGAATGTCTTTCAGGGGTTTTACTCACTGTTGATGGCAGGGTGAGTAACCCGGGCGTAGCTGGGATGAACCAGGCTGGAACCAGGTATCCTTCAGGCTGACTGATGAGGGTGGCTACCGACTCGCCTTCCTTAGCCCTTCTGTGGTTTGTGGTAACCCCGACTTTTAGTCCCTATGGGGGTCACCCAGGGAAGTAACTGCTCCCCTCGTTTGTTTGCCGTTTGCTTGTCGCCTGGACCAGATCACTCCAGCTGCTTGCCTCCTGTGAACTATGGGCCCTAACTGTGGCTACGTGGCTGCGGCTTTTGGGTGTTGTGGCGTGGGCTTTGAGGGCCCCACACCGGCAGGTTTAGCAAGGAAAGGTGGATCTATCCCCGCACCGGGATCTGCCGCCCGTTTGGGCCTGGTACTCCCTGACAGTCTCCGTACTTTCCACTACGCTGCTCTCTCTCTAGCTGTGTGTGGGGTTCGGGCAGCACTACCAGGTGACCGTTCTTCCCCGTCGGTAGTCACTGCGCGGACGCTGTTAGACTGCAACAGCTCCAGGGTCTGCTTCTGCTCTTCCTGAGCTGCACACTAAACCGGCTCACTCGTGGGACCTGCACTGCTGCTCCTGTCTGAGCTCCACTTCCATGCTCCTCACTCCTCCACACTCTGCTTCAGACTCTTTACTCCTCCTTCTCTTTTCCCCTTGTGCCTGCCTACGCCACCTAGCAACCAGGCTCTCTACCACACCCCTTGAGTGGAGATGGAGGCTTCGCCCCCTCCACTCCTCAAGTGGAGGTGAAGGCTTTGCCCCCTCCTGGGATCCCCAGGGGTCCTCTCAAAGGTACATGTGTGAGACCTGATCACTATGCGCCTGTGTAGTCACACCTCGGTCAGCCTTCTGGATTACCTGTATTGTACTGTCCCCAGCATGGGTGCAGTACTCAGTGGTGCCTGACCAGGTCAGGGGCGCCACAGCACCATTGTACATAGATGTACACAGTGGTGCTTTATCCATTCTGTATTGTTATTTTACATAGAACTACTGCTTATAGGGTTAATTACATGGATTTACATCTATTTTTCAACTTTTCTCTCTTAAAACAGAATTGAATAGCAACACCCTCTGTAAAGCTCTTGTTGGTGCCAGATATACACCAATAAATAGAAACTTCCAGTGTATGACAAGACGTCCATGTGGTGCAAGGAGACACTAGGACTCTGCTGCAACGGCTATCCATGGACCCTCTGCCCAACCATCTATGACATCCATGTGTCCTAGGGCTATGTTCACACAAAAGTTTCTCTTGACACAGTCAAACACACAAATTTATCAATTGGAAGTCGCTTTTGGAAACACTTTGAGGTTTTTTTTTAAACTTAAGTCTTATTTGTAGCCTTCTTATTGAAAAATAATTAAGAAATCCTCACATGTACTGACAAAGGCCGGGTATGACGTTATTAGGATTACAGAAATAAAAGCACATTAATGCCAGTGAGGTAATAAATGCTTTAACAAATCAATTCACTGTCAACATCTGGTCATCATCTGTCTTTCACATCCTTTTTGAGCAAAACAATGATGAACAATGAGAGCACCTGGGATGAATACACTTCCCTACTATATAACAAAAAAAACAAACAGTAATAAACCTGCTCATAACTAGGTGGGTCCTGTAGCATTGCTCATCCAGATCATCTAAGCTCATAACTGCAATGCTAAAATGCAGTGGAGACCGACACGGACATCCCTCTTCGGATGCTCTGACTAGGTATAGTAATAAAATTAATTACATATATATTTATTAATAATTTATTATATTAATAATAAATTTATTATATATATCACATACACACACACATATATATATATATATATATACCTCAGCACATCAGACTCTCCACTACCATGGAAAGCTTCAAGAGGAACCTCAAGACCCACCTCTTCCAACAAGCCTACAACCTACAATAGCCCTCAGTCCAGTAGACCACTGCACAACCAGCTCTGTCCTCACCTATTGTGCCATCACCCATTCCCTGTAGACTGTGAGCCCTCGCAGGCAGGGTCCTCTCTCCTCCTATACCAGCCTGTCTTGTACTGTTAATGATTGTTGTACATATACCCTCTCTCACTTGTAAAGCGCCATGGAATAAATGGCGCTATAATAATTTATATATATATGTATATATATATATATATATATATATATATATATATATATATATATATATATATATATATATATATACATACATACATACACACACACACACACACACACACACACACACACACACACATACATATATACATACACACACATGTATACATACACACACACACACACACACACACGTACGTACACCCATACACTGCTCAAAAAATTAAAGGGAGCACTGAAATAACATCCTAGATCTGAGTGAATTAAATATTCTCATTGAATACTTTGTTCTGTACAAAGCTGAATGTGCTGACAAAGTCACACAAATGTCATCAATTGAAATCAAATGTTTTAACAATGGAGGCCTGCATTTGAAGACACACACAAAATGAAAGTGGAAACAAGTCAAAATGAGGCTCAGTATTGTGTGTGGCCTCCACGTGCCTGTCTGACCTCCCTACAACGCCTGGGAATGCTCCAGATGAGGTTGCGGATGTTCTCCTGAGGGATCTCCTCCCAGACCTGGACTAAAGCATCTGCCAACTCCTGGACAGTCTGTGGTGCAACGTGACGTTGGTGGATGGAGCGAGACATGATGTCCCAGATGTGCTCAATCAGATTCAGGTCTGGGGTACGGGTGGGCCAGTCCATAGCTTCAGTGCCTTCATCTTGCAGGAACTGCTGACACACTACAGCCACATGAGGTCTGGCATTGTCCTGCATTAGCAGGAACCCAGGGCCAACCGAACCAGCATATGGTCTCATAATGGGTCTGAGGATCTCATCTCGGTACCTAATGACAGTCAGGCTACCTCTGGTGAGCACATGGAGGGCTGTGCGGCCCTACAAAGAAATGCCACCCCACAGCATTACTGACCCACTGACAAACCGGTCATGCTAAAGGATGTTGCAGGCAGCAGATCGCTCTTCACGGCGTCTCCAGACTCTGTCACATGTGCTCAGTGTGAACCTGCTTTCATCTGTGAAGAGCACAGGGCGCCAGTGGCGAATTTGCCAATCCTGGTGTTCTATGGCAAATGCCAAGCGTTCTGCATGGTGTTGGGCTGTTAGCACAACCCCCATCTGTGGACGTCGGGCCCTCATGCCATCCTCATGGAGTCTGTTTCTAACCGTTTGTGTAGACAAATGCACATTTGTGGCTACTGGAGGTCATTTTGCAGGGCTCTGGCACTGCTCTTCCTGTTCCTCCTTGCACAAAGGTGGAGGTAGCGGTCCTGCTGCTGGGTTGTTGCCCTCTCCACGTCTCCTGGTAGCGCCTCGATCCTCTTGACACTACGCTGACACAGCAAACCTTCCTGCCACAGCTCGCATTGATGTGCCATCCTGGATGAGCTGCACTACCGGTGCCACTTGTGTGGGTTGTAGAGTCCGTCTCACGCTACCATGAGTGTGAGAGCACAACCAACATTGAAAAATGACCAAAACCTCAGCCAGAAAGCCTTGTACTGAGATGTGGTCTGTGCTCCCCACCTGCAGAAACACTCCTTTATTGAGGGGGTCTTGATAATTGTCAATAATTCCCATCTGATGTCTATTCCATTTACACAACAGCGTGTGACATTGATGGTCAATCAGTGATTCCTAAGTGGACAGTTTAATTTCAGAGAAGGTTGATTAACTTGGAGTTATATTCGGTTGGTTAAGTGTTCCCTTTAACTTTTTGAACAGTGTATACATTTCTCTATTCTAGAGATTAGGAGGATGTTTAAAGAGGTTGTGTTAATATTGTAAATGATATACCTTGTATAGGTGGGGTGCAACCATCTGAACTGTGGTTGATCAGCAGGACAGAAGGGCAGCTGTGCTTGCTGCATGTAGACCCTTCAAGGAGATATCCATATGATCGTGGCTGCGCTGTAGTATGACACATGGAAATTGCCATATGGAGTACCAAAGATGTGACTGCCGAGACCCACCAACCGGTTCCCCCTCCCCACCGCGCAATGAATGAGACCACACATGGAATATCTTTCTTTTGTACTTTATTGAAGGTATCCACGTAACACCATTCAATGTTGATATAAAAGGGGGTTGCTTGTTATTTTGGCCACAGCTTTAACCACAGGCACAAATCCGCCTTAAACCTGAGGGAGGAGGCCCGATGCCTACGGCCGTCCGTGGCAGGTTGGCTCTCACCAAATCCCTCTTCCACCGGCTGTGACTTTGAAATTGAACCATAACCTTTTTCCATAGGCACAAAACCGCCTTAAACCTGAGGGAGGAGGCCCAATGCCTACGGCCGTCCGTGGCAGGTAGGCTCTCCAAATCCCTCTTCCACCGGCTTTGACTTCCGAACTTGTAACAGAACCTTCTTAAGGGAGGGAGGGCGGGCGATGCTCACCCTGAGGGCAGATTGTGGTAAGAGGAAGGAGGGACTCCGGAGGCTGCTTATATGCCCTGGAGGAGGTCCCAGCAGGGAAGGGGGGTCAGCGGGGGGCATTGCACAGTGTGGAGGAGGGAGAGGTGACCATGGGGGACGTAGCGAGGGACTCAGCAGTCAGGGGCAGCGGCATCGGCCGCAGTGCCCTGCAGACTGCCGAGACCCACCAACCGGTTCCCCCTCCCCACCGCGCAATGAATGAGACCACACATGGAATATCTTTCTTTTGTACTTTATTGAAGGTATCCACGTAACACCATTCAATGTTGATATAAAAGGGGGTTGCTTGTTATTTTGGCCACAGCTTTAACCACAGGCACAAATCCGCCTTAAACCTGAGGGAGGAGGCCCGATGCCTATGGCCGTCCGTGGCAGGTTGGCTCTCACCAAATCCCTCTTCCACCGGCCACGGAGTGGCGAAGGCCCAAGCCTGAGCTGCGACCCCCACACAGGGCCCTTATGGCCCGCTCAACCCCGTCCTTACTGTCCGACAGGAAATTGTCTAGGCATATATCATTAAGGCTAAAACCATCCTCTAGCACCAAACGGCTGACCTCTGATTCCAGCATCTCGTGTCCCAGCACTATCCCTCTTCCTGACGCTATAAATTTGGCGATCCGCATATTAACGTGTTGCCTTGACCTTTCCACAGCTGCTATGTTCCTTGCCCCTGTACAACTCAATCTCGGTAATATACTGGACCATACCCGCACTACTTTGCTAAAGAAGCTGCTGAACTTCTCTAGGAAAGAAGCTGCTGAACTTATCTAGGACCACTTGCATGACCGCAAGCAGATCCTGGATCCTCACATTTACCAGGTCATTTCCACCCGTGAATGACCAGCACTATTAGGCCAGTGGCTACTCTGGATATGCTCACTACCACGGGCAGGACCTGGGCCCAGGCCAGGCCCCGAACTCTTCTCCAGTGAAACTTGAGGTCACAAACTCCCAGCACGCTTCCACCCGGTCTCGACTCAGTCCGCCGTGCTGCCCAGAATATGTGTGAGTGACCTAGGATCCAGATGCTAGGTCTCGACAGATCTAAAAGAAAAACGGTTACCTCTCTTGTATGCAAAACATTTTCCATCATCGTGTCAGTAAACATCATTTTACTAATGTTTCTTTAGGTTTGAAGGTGCTTAGATAACCGAGATGATATACATATATTTATTTAACAATTTATTTTATTTATTTATTTATTTATTTTTTTGTGTAATATATAAACGTGCCAAACAGTGGACAACTGGTGGCAGGGAACTACAGGACTGCACGAATAGGTATGAAGCTGGCCCTTGCTGCCTCGTTTGTCGTGTCGATGCGGAAGGAGTGCATGCCATAATCTCCTGGTTGTAGGTCCAGGTAGGAAATAGACATTTTGAGCAATGCCGAAAGTTGTGTCGCCATGAGCGGGATCACTCTGTGTGCTCCAAGAAGAATTTGTTGGGAACCCGAAACTCTAATGTCGCTGCAAGGTAAGGATGGGACATAGGATACCTGAAAACGGGAAAATAGGGAACCAAACTCCTCTACCGAGCTGATCTGTTTTGGAGCGCCTTATGCGAACCCGTACTCCACCATTGCAAACTATAACATTGTCGCGTAACAGACCACCGGTGCGACCTAGGGACCTGCTAACTAATTCGCTGACCGTCAAGGCTCCGAAGAATGCTAGCGAGAAGGCGGCCGAGAACAAGAGGACCTCGCTGTCATTGGTGCAAACGTCGCCTAGCTGGTTTATTATGCCGGAAAGGATGGCGAATGAAATGGCCTTCCTGTTCTCCGTGCACCAGCGCTTCCAGCCTTTAACGGCCTGTTTGAACAGAAAGGCCTTGGTGACATCGGTCCATCCACGAACCAGAAAGTGAGAGGCTATTCCTGCAACCCGCTACTACGCTACTGTGCCCGGCAAGCCACTGGTATGTAGATGCGTTATGTCTCGAGCAACGGAATTGCTAAGAAAAACCGCGGACACCTGGCTAGGCAGCGGTTGAACTATGTTGAAATCATTCGTCCCAAGCCTTACCATACAAATGCCACGTTGATGGGATGCCTTAACCAGTGGAATCAACTGTCCACGGGGACCGTCCAGATGGACTGTGGACACTTTTGGCCATTGTTGTCAGATTCTGGGTGCAATGCTCGAAACTTCTGAAAATCAAATGCAATAAGGCATCAGCGATAGTGTTATCAATCCCCGGTATGTGGCTGGCCTTGACCCAGATATTATGTTCAAGGCAC
Source organism: Anomaloglossus baeobatrachus (assembly GCF_048569485.1). NCBI lineage: Eukaryota > Metazoa > Chordata > Amphibia > Anura > Aromobatidae > Anomaloglossus > Anomaloglossus baeobatrachus. The sequence continues at coordinate 26,223,819 of NC_134357.1, read as the reverse complement.
TTAAGAACTAAGTATCGTAGCAAGCTGATCACCGGTGGTGAGGAAGATGCGAGGTGGTTAACGGCGTGGAGGACACTTATGTAGTCAGTCCTGAAGCGGGTCCGATTGTTCGCCAACTTTTCTGCCCAAAGAGTTGTAGCTACTATTATAGGGAACAGCTCGAGTAAAGTGTTTTTTTTTTTGTCCACCCAGACAGGTGCCATGTGTTGGGCCAGCGATTAGCGTACCAATTGGGACTAAGGTAAACTCCGAATCCGGTGGACCCGGCAGCATCCGAAAATAGATATATCAGCGCTGGAAACTTCCTGTTCCTGGAAACATGAACGCCCATTGTAATTAGCTATGAAGGACCTCCATACACCGAGGTCCTCACGTAGAGCGCTGGTGATGCGAATCCTTTGATGGGAGGCAGTTATGCTCCTAGTGGCCAGGCAGAGCCTCAGGGAAAAGCCCCTACCCATGGGCATGACTCTACAGGCAAAGGCGAGCAAGCCTAATAGAGATTGCATTTGCGCCAGGGTTACCTTACAAACCGCGCAGAACCCGTCAATGAGCGATGTGGTTTTTCCAACCTTTTCGAGTGGTAGCCGAAACATCATGATAATTGAGTCTATTTCGATTCTCAAATGAAAAGGCAGGTCACATGGCCAACTGTTTTTTCGGCCGACAGCGGAAACCCAAACTTGTCCGCTATGAGCTTGACAGAGTTTAACGCGGTTCAGCATGCTTTAGAGTTGGTGTGGGAAAACGAACAAGAAATCATCCAAATAATGGGTGACCAATTTATTCTTTGCTACGTCCTTAACCACCCATTCCAGGAAAGAGCTGAAGAGCTCGAAGTGTGAGCAGGATATGGAGCAACCCATGGTAAGACACATGTCGTAACAGAATTTTTTGTTGAAATAGCACCCTAGCAGGTGGGACAATCGGGGTGCACTAGTAGCGGGCGAAAGGCAGATGCTATGTCCGATTTTGCCATTAATGCTCCTTACCCTGCGTTTCGCACCATTGCGACCGCTTTGTCAAAAAACGCGTAGGAAACTGCTGAGTCCACTGTGGGGATGCCGTCATTGACTGACCGCCCAGCCGGGAAGGACAAGTAGTGTATGAGGCGAAATTCACCCTTTTCTTTCTTAGGCACTATCCCTAGGGGTGAAATGCGAGGGTTTGAGAATGGTAAATCTATAAATGGGCCTGCTAGTTGGCCTAACGCCACTTCCTTCAGTAGTTTGTTCGCCAGGACCTGTGGGAGGGCCCGGGCCGATTTGAGGTTGGGGGCGAAGGTTGGTTCTGAGGAGAACATAAAGTGGATAAAGAAACCGTGGTTGAAACCGTCCCTAATAGTGTTGGCCGCAGCCTTATTGGGGTAACGTTCTAGCAATGGCTCCACCACGTGCACGTTCACTGGAGTCTTTGGGACTTGGTGGTGCATTTTTAGTGTGACGCCTGTCTGATTGCTTATCGCATTTGGAGGAGGTGTGATTGCCTCCGCACGATGAGCATTCGTGCTTGTATTTGCGGAGTCCTTGAAACCTGCAATGGCCTTCATTGAAGAGCCAACAGCGACCTAGTCTGCGGACATTTGCAGCTCCAGGTGTAGCGTGGTGAGAGGAAAAGTTTGGTGGGCCTGGAAAGGACTGGTGGGACTTTTGCGCCATCATAAGCCACTAATCGGTGGCCTTAACTTCCCAACGGTTGGAATGCCAAGCATCTTCTAAATTCTTCGTCGTACTTCCACCACGCAGAACCCCAATGGGTTTTATAGGATTTGAAAATGGTATTGCAGTATTTTGCGAATTGGCGGTCATTGACTCTCTTTTCTTTGTTGACTGTGTTTTGGTCCATTGATATTAGGGATCAGATATCGACGTATTCGTTTGCCCGAATTTTTTATTTTTTTTTTTTTAACTGTATCTGGTGTTAGGTGAGTTCCCAGCTGTGATACACAGCAGTAGAACATGTCCCTGTGTAAGTCGGGCGCTGCTGCATTACATCCTGATGTTGTACAAACGCGGGGTTAACCCGAACTACTCCTGATGGTGTTAACAAGATCGCCCAATAAAAGTGGCGTACGTTTTGCGCCATTTTCCGAAACACGTAGCGTTCTCATTTTTGGGATCTATGGCGCAATGACTGCTTATTTTGCGTCTCGAGTTTACATTTTTCAATGGTAGCATTTTGCGCAGATGCTACTTTTGATCGCCTGTTATTGAATGTTACGCAAAACATGCGGTGACCAAAAGCATAATTTTGGGTGTTTGTGTTTTTTTTTTTTTTGTTTTTTTTTTGCTGCTACGAAATTTAACAATCAGATTAGGGACTCTAGATTGTGAGTTCCAATGGGGACAGCGCCGCCAATGCATACAAAGCGCCATGGACAGCGCTACCCAAGTGAATAAAATTATTAGCATTATTATTCTTAGATTAATTGATTTTATATTTTGGCGATACCAAATATGTGTATATATGTATACATATTTATTTATTTATTTATTTTTAAATTTTATTTATTTTATTATTTATTTATTTATTTATTTATTTTAAACTTGTCCCTTTAGGGGGCTGTATGGATCAACAATTCGATCGCTCTGCACTATCTGCAGATCTCAGCTACACAGCTGAGACCTGCAGATACACTGCTTTACTCTCAATGCCGGAAGTATGCCGGCACTGAGAGCAAGTGACTCAAGTTAGCTACAGGCGTCATCACATGACCCTGTGCTACCATGGCAACCACCGAAAGTCATGTGATCACGCACGTGACCTTCGGTGGGGGCGGTGGTAAGTGATAGTAATGCCCGCGCATATACATCTCGCTGCCAGACTTTGGCAGCGAGATGTAAGGGGTTACAAGTTGCAGGTGGAAGCGATTCCACCCGTAACTTGTAGTCACACATGTCAGCTGTTAAAAACAGCTGATATGTGCGCCGATCGCCGCATTCTCTTGCTTTTCCGGATCCTGACGTCATTTCCGGTCCAGGACCCGAAACCGGAAGTGACGAGTTGTCATGTGATCGCCGCATCACAGGAAGTGACGCGGCGAACATGGATAGCGGATGTGACGCGACCTCCGTATGCCACAGGGAGTCACACGGTGCCACGTCATCCCGGCGGGGGAGGTGCGCGAGGTGGCCATGGCGACCGGCGTGATGTAGGTGGGGGATCAGGGGCTAGGTCCGGGAGCAGGAGGTGAAAGCGGACCGGACCTTCTGGACCGGGCCGCCCTGTGCCTGGAATCTGTGGAGTGGCTTAGACGCTGCGGTGGACGGGAGGGTCCGGAAGACCCGCGCCCACCGCTGCTGGGAACCGGCAGGAGGGAGCCGGTGCCCACAAGGGAGGCAAGCCACTCGGCTCCCTCCCGTCCGCTCCTTTCTCTTACCGCTGCTTCCAGGGGGTCCATCGGCGATGCTCACCCTGAGGGCAGATTGTGGTAAGAGGAAGGAGGGACTCCGGAGGCTGCTTATATGCCCTGGAGGAGGTCCCAGCAGGGAAGGGGGGTCAGCGAGGGGCATTGCACAGTGGGGAGGAGGGAGAGGTGAGCATGGGGGACGTAGCGAGGGGCTCAGCAGTCAGGGGCAGCGGCATCGGCCGCAGTGCCCTGCAAAGTGCAGCTTCCCCATTGCTGATTGGTGCCAGCTTTAAAGGGAACCTGTCATCAGAAATTTTGCACTAAACCTAAAAGATTCCCCTTCTGCAGCTCATGGGCTGCATTCTAGCAAGGTTTGTGTTATTATTGTGCCCCCTTTTAGACCAAAATAAAATACTTGATAAAGTGGTGCCTCTTCCTATGCAAATCTTGTTAATCGTACACGGGGTCAGGCTGTTTTGCGTCTGTTATTCTGCCTCCTGCTGCTTTACGCCGTCCCCCATTGCTCAATTTCATACTTCAGGACACCGCCCAGTGCGCCCGAGGTCTCGCGCATGCGCCGTGCCACTCTCGCAGGACTGTGCACTGTGCACAGTGTGACCGCTGGTGACGTGTTGCACAGGCGTGAGATTATAGGCGGCGCTGTGATTTTCATCAGCAAGTACCTGCCCATAATCTCCTGCCCACGCTTTCCCCTCTGCCTCCACCGTTCTGCACAAGCGCTGGCCAGATGACCCCACGTCACCTCTTTCCCATCTTGGTGGTGACGTGGATTCATCCGGCCAGCACTTGTGCAGAACGGTGGAGGCAGAGGGGAAAGCGCGGGCACGAGATTATGGGCAGGTACTTGCAGATGAAAAATCACAGCGCCGCCCATAATCTCACGCCTGCGCAACACGTCACCAGCGGTCACACTGTGCACAGTGCAGTCCCGCTAGAGTGGCACGGCGCATGCGCGAGACCTCGGGACCACTGGGCGGCGTCCTCAGGTATGAAATTGAGCGATGGGGGACGGCGTAAAGCGACAGGAGGCAGGATAACGGACGCAAGACAGCCCGCCCCCGTGTACGATTAACAATATTTGCATAGGAAAAGGCACCACTTTATAAAGTATTTATTTTGGTCTAAAAGGGGGCACATAAACAACAGAAACCTTTGCTAGAATGCAGCCCAGGAGCTGCAGAGGGGGAATCTTTTAGGTTTAGTGCAAAATTTCTGCTGACAGGTTCCCTTTAACTATGCTACAAATTCTCGGCCACCATTTTAATCTATTTGGTTACATTAACATCATAACTTTCTACCATGGACTTGCAGCACTGACAAAATAAAATAAAATTAAAAAAAAAAAAAAAAAGCAGCATTTCTACACATTTTACTCTGAATTGCAAAATGTATATTTTATGGTGATATCAGCAGAATAAAGTGACACGCTGCAAAATTTAAAGCAGAATTGCCAGTCAAATCATGTTGTTGCTTTTTACCACAGTCCGACCATAAGATCTAGAGAAAGATATTAGTGTAATACACAGTGAATTTCACATCCACGATGTTTCGAATATCTGATGTGTACAGAGGCCGTGAGAATATACCAAGACTCTGTTCCCGTAGACTTTTAGCAGTGGAGATCCCACAACAGCATTTATATGGATTGCTTTGCAAGGATATAGGGCGACATTCATACCTACATCTATAGCATAAGCGGTCATGCTGCTTCTTACACTCACAGCTCTCGTCATTTTATACTGTGCACAATTTTCACAGGTTTTTTAAAATTGCGTCTGTGACGCCCTGGCCTATCAGCTCATCACAGGGTATTGCACAATCTGCCATCCCGTGCAATATCCACCTCCTCCTTGGTTACGGGTCTCTCACCTTTGGTGTTGCCAACATGAGCCAATCAAAATCCTAGGTACACTCTGCACCACACCCACCAGACACACCAGTGGACGGCCTGAGTGGAGTAGGGTCGCCCACTTGGGGGGTTGGAGAGAAGAGGTCAGGAGTGTAAGAAGAAGAGAAGAAGTAGTTTGGAAGTGAAGGAGAGAGGAGGTCACGAGCCGGGCTCCTTGGAAGTACTAGGCGGGAGACGGTGGTCTGGGCCTAGAGGAGCTGGACACCCGGTCGCAGGGAATCGTGACAAGTGGCACGGAACTGTCGAGGAGGACAGCCGGCAGCCTTGTACCATCACCGGGCTGGGACCAGGGCACGACGGGGTACGTGGACCCTAGGTCAGGGAGTAGCTTCAGGCAACCAGACAATTGACCCGATGAGAACGGAGCCTTCAAGATCCGCTCTCCACCCGCTCCAAAATCGGGGTACTAGCGCAACGAAGGGGATAGGACTTTCCGCTAAAACGGTCCAGAAAATCCCAAGCGTGAGACCTGAAAGCAAGCTCCCACACTTAGCCACAGTGGGGAGCCAGACCCAACTAGTTCTACACTACAAGGACCAACTAACAAGTGAACTTAGTGCCAAGAGGAAGGTCACAGATCATTAGGCAGCATCATTGGGGACAAGACCCAAACGTGCTCTCTTTAGCGGCAGCGGCATACAGAACTTTGGTTTATCCAGCTGTCGGTGTCAGCTTTATGGACTGTGTGAGTACGGAAGTGACCCTTTCACCCCCAACGGCAAGACCCAAACACCATCACCGAGTCCCGGGGCATTCCCCCTACCCGTGGAGGGGTTAAACACCTAGCTGCCCACTCCATCGCCCCCAGGTACTTCCATCTGCAGCGGTGGTACTCCACCTTACCACACACCATGGGTGGCGTCACGAACTCTAAATATAATATCCCCTGTAAATACTCCCTTCATTTGAATGGCCGCACGACCCCCGGGTCCGGACGCCCCTCGAGCCACCGCGGATCCGAGCAGCCCGGCTGCTGACACGGGAGCAGCACACGTATAATAAGCTGTAACTGTAAAGGGGGTGTTACACGCAGCGATATCGCTGGTGAAAGCACCCACCCCCATAGTTTGTGCGTCACGGGCAAATCGCTGCCTGTGGCGCACAATATCGTTAGGACCCGTCACACATACTTACCTGCCTAGCGTCGTCGCTGTTGCCGGCGAACCACCTCCTTTCTAAGGGGGCGGTTTGTGCAGCGTCACAGCGGCGTCACTAAGCGGCCGCCCAATAGAAGCGGAGGGGCGGAGATAAGCGGGGCGTAACATCCCGCCCATCTCCTTCCTTCCTCATTGCCGGCGGACGCAGGTAAGCTGCAGTTCGTTATTCCCGCGGTGTCACATATAGCGATGTGTGCTGCCTTGGGAACGACGAACCTGCGAGCTCAACAATCAACGATTTTTTTTAAAAGGAACGACGTGTCAACGATGGACGATAAGGTGAGTATTTTCCATCGTTAACGGTCGGTCCTTGCTGTCACACGCAACGACGGCGCTCCCCGAGATACCTTCCATGATTAATCTGTAAGTGACAGTTAAAAAACACACACACCCGAAAAAATAATTTATTAGAAATAAAAAACACTAACAAAGTCCCTCATCACCAATTTATTAACCCCGACAAAGCCCTCCATGTCCGGCGTAATCCACGGACCTCCAGCGTCGCATCCAGCTCTGCTGCATGCAGGTGACAGGAGCAGCAGAATACACCGCCGCTCCTGTCAGCTCCACGCAGCAACTGATGTGAGTAGCGCGATCAGCTGCTGTCAGTCAGGTAACTCGCGGCCACCGCTGGATCCAGTGACAGCGGGTAACCTCAGTGACAGCTCAGCTGATCGCGCTACTCACCTCAGTTGCTGTGTGGAGGTGACAGGAGCGGCGGTGTATTCTGCTGCTCCTGTCACCTGCATGCAGCAGAGCTGGAAGCGACGCTGGAGGTCCATGGATTACGCCGGACATGGAGTGCTTTGTCGGGGTTAATAAATTGGTGATGAGGGACTTTGTTAGTGTTTTTCATTTCTAATAAAATATTTTTTCGGGTGTGTGTGTGTTTTAACTGTCACTTACAGATTAATCATGAAAGGTATCTCGGGGAGACGCCTGACATGATTAATCTAGGACTTATTGGCAGCTATGGGCTGCCAATAACTCCTTATTACCCCGATTTGCCAACGCACCAGGGCAAATCGGGACGAGCCGGGTACAGCCCCAGAACTGTCGCATATAATGTATGCGGCAATTCTGGGCGGCTGCTGACTGATATTGTTAGGCTGGGGGGCTCCCCATAACGTGGAGCTCCCCATCCTGAGAATACCAGCCTTCAGCTGTATGGCTTTATCTGGCTGGTATTAAAATGGGGGGGGACCGCACGCCGTTTTTTTTAATTATTTCTTTATTTCTATACTCCATAGTGACACGCCCACCGGCTGCTGTGATTGGGTGCAGTGAGACACCTGTCACTCAGCGTGGGGGCGTGTCTCACTGCAACCAATCATAGGCGGCGGTGGGGGGAGAAAGCAGGGAATATGAGATTGTTTAATGAGCGGCCGGCTTTTTCAAATTAGAAAAAGCCGCCGGAGCAGTGTTAACGCCGTGCAGTGCTGGTGATCGGTGCGTATGAGAGCGGGGGGGACACTTCACTTCAGTCACTCGGGGGATTAGCGGTCACCGGTGAATCCTTCACAGGTGACCGCTAATCAGTACACGGCACACAGACAGAGCCGCGGCATGACAATGAAGTCGGGTGAATTTCACCCGAGTTCATTATCATCCCGCTACTCTGTCTTCCGACATGTAGTAACGACATTTTGCATCTCACACGGACAACACACACACATGTCAGTTATTTCACTCACGCACACACGGACATTCCACACGCACATACGGCTAGCATACGGGATACACACGCAGGCCACACATACCATAAAACGGACCTAAAAAACGGAAAACGGACCCGAAAAACGGCCCGTTTTACACGTGCGTGGTTTTCAAGGACGTGTGTTTTAGGCCTAAAATGGCAAAAACAACTGACATGCTGCTTCTTTGAACGCATGGTTTTTGCCACAAAATATGCAAATTAAACGCAGCGTTTAGAAACGCAAAGTGGGGTCGGAAAATCCACTTTTTCCATAGACTTTGCTGGAAAATCAAAACGCATGCCTTTTGGCATGAAAAAGGTGCTTCTCAAAACGGACCTAAAAAGCACCTAAAACGCAGGTAAAAACGCAAAATGGGTCCCTAACCTTACACCGTCAGCCCGCAGGGAAAGCCGCCAAATTCAACTCTGCAGTGTAGTTCCACGGTGATTAACCCTTACATCCACAGCTGTATACAGGAAGCTGTATACAGATCAGGGGGCTGTATACCGTTGGGGAGGAGGGGAGCTGTATACCGTTGGTGAGGAGGGGAGCTGTATACCGTTGGTGAGGAGGAGTGCTATATACCGTTGGGGAGGAGGAGCGCTATATACCCTTGGGGAGGAGGAGAGCTATATACCCTTGGGGAGGAGGAGCGCTATATACCCTTGGGGAGGAGGAGCGCTATATACCCTTGGGGAGGAGGAGCGCTATATACCCTTGGGGAGGAGGAGCGCTATATACCCTTGGGGAGGAGGAGCGCTATATACCCTTGGGGAGGAGGAGCGCTATATACCGTTGGGGAGGAGGAGCGCTATATAACCTTGGGGAGGAGGAGAGCTATATACCCTTGGGGAGGAGGAGCGCTATATACCCTTGGGGAGGCGGAGCGCTATATACCCTTGGGGAGGAGGAGAGCTATATACCCTTGGGGAGGAGGAGCGCTGTATACCCTTGGGGAGGAGGAGCGCTGTATACCCTTGGGGAGGAGGAGCGCTGTATACCCTTGGGGAGGAGGAGCGCTGTATACCCTTGGGGAGGAGGAGCGCTGTATACCCTTGGGGAGGAGGGGAGCTGTATACCCTTGGAGAGGAGGGGAGCTGTATACCCTTGGAGAGGAGGGGAGCTGTGTACCCTTGGGGAGGAGGGGAGCTGTATACCCTTGGGGAGGAGGGGAGCTGTATTCCCTTGGGGAGGAGGAGAGCTGTATACCCTTGGGGAGGAGGAGAGCTGTATACCCTTGGGGAGGAGGAGAGCTGTATACCCTTGAGGAGGAGGAGAGCTGTATACACTTGGGGAGGAGGAGAGCTGTATATGTGCCGCCCCCGTGCTAGCAGCCGACGCTGCTCGGGTCTGGATCCGCGGTGCGGCTCGAGCGGTTCTACCGGACCCGGGGGTCGCGCGGACACTCCAACTAAAAGGGGACGTATTTGTACGGGGATGGTAGTAAACTTTCTGTGACACCACCTACAGTGTGTGGTGAGATGTGGCACCACTGCTGCTGTTGTGAGACACCCGGGGCGATGGGATGGCAGCTTGTTGTTAATCCCTCCATGAGTAGGGATGGTTGCCCCGGGACCCGGTGACTTGGTGCAGGGGACGGTGATGGCAGGGACCGGTGCGCCTGGTCAGACCAGGGAGTCTCAGCTTACTCACTGTAGTGTTGTGGGCTTCCCGGTCTGGAACGTGGGAGTCCGCTCCCGGTAATACTGTTGGGAGCCGTGCCCGCTGACGCTGACCCATGAGATCTACAGGCTCTGAAGGATGCCTTATCCCTCTCTGTGGGTGGTTGTCTCTTTTTGGGACTTAGGTTATAATCCTGCCTTCAATCGGATGATAGCTAGGCCGTTGGTGCCGGTCCTGGCTTCACGGTCCGAGTACACCCTTTGTGCACGGTTTCCGGTCAGGTCTCCGGTGTCGGTACCGGTGGGCTCCAACCTTGCCCCGGTCCACCTCGGATCTGCCGAGCAGTCTTCCCGTCTCCTGCTAACAATGGGCCCACCGTCTCCCACCTAGCCCATGTGTCCGGGCTCCTACCCAGACACCTGTCAGTTCAGCTCCAGGCCTATAGCACCGGCCTAGACTCCACTCCACTCCAACTGACTCTGAACTTAAACTGACTCACTGTTTTTCCTTTCCTGGGCTCTCTAGACCCCTAGGTGGGCATTTTCCTTCCGTCTGGTCCCGCCCACTGGTGTGCCTGTCTTTCCCTGGGGGAGGTAACTAGGGTTTCTGGTTGGCTGTGTGTAACCTAGGTAAGGGAAGTGTGTTATGCGGAGGCCTATGTGTGACTACCTGACCTGTCAGGGCATCACATTCCCCCTTGGTTAAATACAGACCGTCCGCGAGCTGTCCGACCACCATTTATTAAACCGGAGCTGTAAAAAGAATAAGAACAGATTTACAATTATAATAACATATATACATCAAGGTAGTTTTTCTTCCCATACGGGAGGCACAAGCTTAAACGTTACGAACGGACCGGGCTACCTTCTGTTCGCCCCCGCCACCCAAACAAGCTGTTCCCTGGTGCCACCACTAAGACAGGTGACACCCCTTTACCCCAGTCCAGTAACGGGTCCGGGTAGCACCCACATGGGCCGTGTAATAAGTTCCTTACCCGGCAGTCCTTGCTACGAATCCCCACGGTCTGGAGGGTGGTCACCGGTTGCACTGGTGACGGGCCTCGGCTAACTCCACCACAGGCTCTTCCTCCAACCTGCCTCTCCGGAGACCGGGTCGGTGCTGTATGAAGGTGGACGGCAATTATTTACAAGACCCAATAGTTCTTGGGTTGGCCTGCCAGTTCATGGCCGTGGTCCACATTTAAAACGGGATAACTGTAAAACGATCCCAACAGGGACACATAACTAGGGTAGCCGGGAACCTGCTACCTACTCATCATTCTATAAGGCAATCAGGTGAAGTATTCGGGTAATTGGAATTCATTTTCACACACACTATTTACACAACGAGCAAACGCCACACACTAGATATCAGTTTCTCTGTATCTAAGTGGTGGCCGACCTAAGTTGGGGAGCGTGTGGACCTTCTTAGCCCCCTACTCTCACTTAGTACTGGCGGGATAGAGTGAGTTACGGGCTCTTCCTCTCTAAGGTCGGGTACAGCTGGTAAGGATCTACGGGGGCGTGATGTTGGTACAGGGTCATCTCTGGGTGTAGGTGTTAGTGTATTGCTGATAGGCCTCTCTGGCTCTGCATCTTCCACAGGTTGTGGGAACATTATAACGAGAACAATCACCGCTCCATTCTGCGTGGGCCAATCAGCTGGGAAATCACCCATAACGGTGTGGATCACCCCTTTCTTCTCCTCCACGCCCGGAGTGGGAGTGGGAACCCTCTCCACCGTCTTCAGGGGCTCCGGACATTTCTTCAGGTGGTCCCTGGAAACAGTGGCCGTAGTCTTCCCTTGATCTCAGCTGACAAGGTACGTCTTCTGATTTTCCCAGTCAGTGGGTTGGATCACATAAGGGGTCCTTTCCCACTGATCATCCAGCTTATGCAACCTGCGTTTCCTTTTTAGCACTACGTCTCCTGGTGCAAAGGGGGTAGCCTGGGCTCGCCGTTTGAAATGCCGCTCCTGACCCTCTTGGCTCTGGCGCAGATTTCTCTCCACATATTCCTGGATCTGTTGGTACTGCTTCTGGCGTTTAGTGTCCCAACTAGCGGTCGATGGAATGGTCTCGGGCACCTTGACATCCAATTCCAAATCCACCGGCAGCCTCCCGGGCCTCGCCCTCATCAGATATGCGGGTGTGAATTTAGTGGAACTACTAGGAATGTTGTTATACATGTCCACCAAGTCGGGTAATTTCTCAGGCCACAGGTTCGCTCTTCGAGAGGCAAAGTCTTGAGAAGGTTGAGGACCAGGTGGTTCATCTTTTCACACATCCCGTTAGTCTGGGCATGATAGGGCGTGGTCTGGATCTTTTCGTACCCGTACAAATTGCAGAACTCTTGGAAGATCTCTGCCTGGAAGGCAGGGCCTTGGTCTGTGAGCACCTTCTCCGGGTAACCATGCGGCTGGCAGAAGTATGCCTGGAAGGCCCTCGCTGCTGTCTGAGCTGTCAGATCCTTGACGGGTACCACCACCATAAATCTGGAGTAATGGTCTACAATGGTAAGGGCATACGTGTAACCGCTCCGGCTAGGCGTGAGCTTGACATGGTCCAGAGCCACCAGCTCCAGTGGCTGATGAGTGACAATTGGCTGTAACGGGGCCTTCTGACTGGTTCCATCTCTTCTTCTTAGTGCGCAGGGACCACAATCCCTGCACCACACTTCAATGGATTTTCTCATTCCACTCCAATAGAAGCGCTCTCTCAGCAGCATCTCCAGTTTCTTCCACCTGAAGTGTCCAGCCCCATCGTGATAAGCCTTCAAGACCATGAGCACATATGCTTGCGGCACTATGATCTGACAGACGTTCTCGTGCGTCTTTGGGTTGATCAGCCCTCTACACAGCTTGCTCTGCTGCACATACAAACGGTCTCTTTTTGTTTCCACAACCGCTGTGCTTCTGCGGGGGCAGTGGGCTCCATCCTGGAACCGGTTCGGGAGATTAGTGTCTTGACCAGCCGGACCGAGGGCTCCTGATCTTGGGCCTCTTGCCACCCATGGTGGGGTAGCGGTTTGAAAGTTGCTTACTGCTTACCACTGTAGGGTTTTGCATAATTTTCTCCCTCGGATTGATGAAATGGAGGCAGTTCGATTTCTTCCAGTTCATCCTCATCCAGCCCTCCATCGGGTAGGTGCGGCATCCGGGATAACGCATCTGCATTGGTGTTCTTGCGGCCGGCCCTGTACTTGATAGTGAAGTCATAGTTCGCCAGCCGAGCCACCCGGCGTTGTTCCATGGCCCCCAGCTTCGCTGTATCCAGGTGGGTCAAAGGGTTATTATCTGTATAAGCAGTGAATTTCGCAGATGCCAGGTAGTGCTTGAACCTCTCAGTTATCGCACAGACGAGTGCCAGGAATTCCAACTTGAAAGAGCTGTAGTTTTCGTGATTCCTCTCCGTTGGCCGGAGCTTTCTGCTGGCATAAGCAATCACCTTTTCCTGACCTTCTTGCATCTGGGACAGGACGGCACCTAAGCCCACATTGCTGGCATCTGTGTAGAGGATAAACGGGAGGCCATAGTCGGGGTAAGCTAGGATTTCCTCCCCAGTCAAAGCCGAGTTCAGCTGCTGAAAAGACTCTTCATGCTCCTCACTTCAGGTAAACGGGGGGCCAGGAGTCTTGCCATTCTTAGTTTGTCCCACCAGGAGGTCCTGCATGGGGGCTGCCATCTTGGTGTAAACTTTAATGAAGCGACGGTAGTAACCCACCAGGCCCAGGAACTGCCTCAATTCTTTAGTTGTGGTAGGCTTTGGCCACTTCTGGATGGCTGTAATTTTCTCTGGATCCAGGGCCACACCTTCAGCACTCATGTGGCGCCCTGGACTAGCAAGGTCGTCACAGATAACACACAAACACCCCCACCCCCATTAGACAGGGACACCAGCCAAACACAAAACCCTTGCTGCCTCCCTCCAGTGTCTGATGTCCACACCAGGTGGGGCGGAGCCAAGCGGTTGGCCCCGCCCACCGAGTAGTTCACAGGCCTGGAGGCGGGAAAAGTGACAGTTTAGTCCAGGAGGTGGAAGAGAGAGGAGTAAGCACTTGGGTGTCTGGGTTTGTGGCCCAGGCACTGACAGCAAGGTTGGCAGATGGTGGTGGCCTTTCTGCAGGAGTGGTGGAGCAACGTGGAACCGTAGGACCGGGGTCGGGCGACGGCCCGCCGGTACCGAACGGGGAGCGAAGTGAAGCCAGCACACTAAGGCAGGGCCATCGGACTCCGACCAGGCTTGGAGCCGCCGTCAATAGTCAAATCCGAATGTGACTGGAACCCCAGGGGTTTCATAACAGCAAAAGTCCCGATTGAAGGCAACCGCCCACACCGTGAGGGAATACAGCTACCGCCTAAGGCTAGAGACCCAAGGGCCAGCGCCTGCGGGCAAACGGGCTCCTCCGGTACCCAGGGCCAGATTAAGGTTGGTGGGGGCCCCTGGGCAGAAAAACTGGTGGGGGCCCCATGACGTTAACATTTTTAGCCATAACAGTAGAGCGCGAATTGTAGCATTTAGATATAAATCCAATGAACATGTATCTTATCCTGTTCTGCCACATTCAGATTTACAGTACTACAATACAGATACAGTCCAGGATAACTCACAGCAGTCACATATACACAGAAAGTAGAGTTACTCACATTTTTTTATTGATCCCAATGTTAAAACAGCCAAGGAATAGTAAAAATACAGAAAGGGAAAGTTCTCACTGGCAGCAATGGTTGCTAAAAATCACAATGTGCTCTCTATTGTATTGTCTCCGGAGTAGTACATAGCAGCTGATGTCTGTACACGGTATACCATACACAGTATCAGAGGTGGATCTAGGTTTTCCTGTCCATGGAGTAGGAGTTCAGTTTGGCGCCCCCTTCTATACACGGCTTATGCGGTTTGAGTAGTTGTCATGTGACTGCTCATACGCCATTTTCACACGTGCCGATGAGCTGCTCTTCCTAATTCTCTCAATGTTCAGTGAAATACTACAGCCCATAAAGAGAAGCAGGAAGAGAAGCTAATTGTGACTCAAAGTATTAAAATGACCTGCAAGTGGTCATGTGACCACTTCTGGAATTAGCAAGCAGAGCTGAATCCTTACATTGAATATATTACAGGTTGTTGGATTGGGCATGCTACGGGGCTTACTTTTATTATTAAAGGGGTTATCCAGGTCGACAAGGAAAATTTGTAGTTATCCTATATGACTGCAGACTTCTGAATTCTCACAGCTTGCGGACTGCACACTGTCATGATTTTCCCGTGCCATGAGCAAGTAGTCATGGGACTGCAAGTATGCGATTTGCTTACTTCCGGCCACATTCAAATTAGACATGTGCAGCCTCATTCAATAGTTACATGCCCTCAAGCTTTCACTGCTGGCATCGGAGAGTCCTGACAGTGTGCAGTGTGCACACTGAGGATTCAGAAGTCTGCAGTCACATAGAAACTTTCATCACAAACCTGGACAACCCCTCTTTAATGCTACTAACATAATGTAGTAACCCTTGCGGTCATGTAATTTTACAAATTATGGCTTGCTACATGTGTACAGGATCAGAATCAGTAAAATGTACATAAATACACTGTGTGCAGAATTATTAGGCAAATGAGTATTTTGATCACATGATACTTGTTATACATGTCGTCCTACTCCAAGCTGTATAGGCTGAGAGCCAACTACCAATTAAGTAAATCAGGTGATGGGCATCTCTGTAATGAGGAGGGGTGCGGTGTAATGACATCAACACCCTATATAAGGGGGGATTAATTATTAGGCAACTTCTTTTCCTTTGGCAAAATGGGTCAGAAGAGAGATGTGAAAAGTGAGGCTCTGAAAAGTCCATATTGTGAGCTGTCTTGCAGAGGGATGCAGCAGTCTTTAAATTGCCAAACCTTTGAAGCGTGATCACCGAAGAATCAAGCGTTTCATGGCAAATAGCCAACAGGGTCGCAAGAAGTGTGTTGGGCAAAAAAGGCGCAAAATAACTGCCCATGAATTGAGAAAAATCAAGCGTGAAGCTGCCAAGATGCCATTTGCCCCCAGTTTGGCCATATTTCAGAGCTGCAACGTTACTGGAGTGTCAAAAAGCACAAGGTGTGCCATACTCAGGGACAGGTCAAGGTAAGGAAGGCTGAAAACCACCACCTCTGACCAAGAAACATAAGATAAAACGTCACGACTGGGCCAAGAAATATCTTAAGACTGATTTTTCAAAGGTTTTATGGGCTGATGAAATGAGAGTGACTCTTGATGGGCCAGATGGATGGGCCAGAGGCTGGATCAGTAAAGGGCAGAGAGATCCACTCCAACTCAGACGCCAGCAAGGTGGAGGTGGGCACTGGTATGGGCTGGTATCATCAAAGATGAACTTGTGGGACCTTTTCGGGTTGAGGATGGAGTGAAGCTCAACTCCCAGACCTACTGCCAGTTTCTGGAAGACAACTTCTTCACGCAGTGGTACAGGGAGAAGTCGGTATTGTTCAACAAAAACATGATTTTCCTGCAGGACAATGCTCCATCACATGCATCCAACTACTCCACAGCGTGGCTGGCCAGTAAAGGTCTAAAAGATGAAAAAATAATGACATGGCCCCCTTGTTCACCTGATCTGAACCCCATAGAGAACCTGTGGTCCCTCATAAAATGTGAGCTCTACAGGGAGGGAAAACAGTCCACCTCCGTGAGCAGTGTAGGGGGCTGTGGTGGCTGCTGCACGCAATGTGGATCATAAACAGATCAAGCAATGACAGAATCTATGGATGGTCGGCTGCTGAGTGTCATCATAAAGAAAGGGGGCTATATTGGGCACTCATTTTTGGGGGTTTTGTTTTTGCATGTCAGAAATGTTTATTTCTAAATTTTGTGCAGTTAGGCTCTGTGCGCACTAGACCGTTTTACCCGCGGATTTACCTGCGGATTTGCCGCAGAAATTTCTTGAGAAATGTCTGCAATCTTTGTGCAGACATTTCCCTGCAAATTCTATGAGAAAAAAAAATAGCTGTGCGCACACTGCGGATTTTTCTCAAGAAATTTCCTTGAGAAGAATTTCTCGAGAAAATTTCTTGAGAAAATGAGCCTGTCCATTATTTCCGCAGGTACCCTGCGGATTTCGGCAGTACAGCCTGCAAAATCCGCAGGGAACCACCCGCGGGAAAATCGCGGCTAATCCGCGGCTAATCCGCATGCGGATTGATGCGGATTTTTTCCGGAGGTCCGGAAATCTTTCACTCCCAGAAGTTTCTCAAGAAATTTTCTTGAGAAACTTCACATTTCTAGTGTGCACATAGCCTTATATTGGTTTACCTGGTGACAATAAACAAGTGAGATGGGAATAGATTTGGTTTTTATTAAGTTGCCTAATAATTCTGCACAGTAATAGTTACCTGCACAAACATATATCCTCCTAAAATAGCCAAATCTAAAAAAAAAACCCCACTCCAACTTCCAAAAATATTAAGCTTTGATATTTATGAGTCTCTTGGGTTGATTGAGAACATAGCTGTTGATCAATAATAAAAAAAAATCCTCTAAAATACAACTTGCCTAATAATTCTGCACCCAGTGTACAGCACCAGAACCAAAAGCAATACCAAAATACATCACTAGCACCCAGTGGCGTAACTAGAGTTTGATGGGCCCCGGTGCAAAGTTCAGATCTGGGCCCCCCTCCACATACACCGACACTTGGGGTACAGGATAATGACACTGACACTTGGCTTTTACCCTTCGCACCCAGGTTTCCCATGATCTGAAATCCCTCTATCAGCACCCAGCTTTCCTATGTTCTGATATCCATCTTGTCCTCGGCACCCAGCTACCCCATGCTCTGCTATACATCTTTCCCTCAGCACCCAGCTTTCCTATATCAGAGCATGGTAAAGCTGGGTGCTGAGAGAAGATGTATCGCAAAGCATGGGAAAGCGGGGTGCTAAGTGAAAGAGCCTTTTTCCCCTCAGCACAAAATGTTCCCATCCCCTGATTGTATCTTTGTCCCCCCTCGTATATAGTTCTCCAAACACAATAATGGCCCCCACATAGCCTTCCATATAGTGTAAAGGGCCCCACATAACCCTTCATATATTAGAATGCAGTTCCATAGTCTTCCATGTATTATAATGCATTTCCCATAGTTCTCCATGTATTATAATTCACCACATAGTACATAATATATAATACTGCACCACATAGTCCTCCATATATTATACTGCACCCCCATAATCCTCCATGTATAAAGTAGCCCTTCAATTATTATAATTAATTTCTTATAGTTCTCCATATATTTGTTAGGGCCAGGTGGACGGGCAGACCCAGGAGGTGGATCCACTGGGCTGAACACCTCACCGAGGGCAAGGTGCCCGGTAGCCGGAGCACTACGGGTAGTAGGACAGTCCGTTCAGAGGAGTGGAGAAGTCCCTGGGACCACGGAGTCACTGAAGGTAGTCCGGGTGACGGAGCTCAGGTTCGGAGGCCGAGATGACGTCAGGCAGAGTCCGGAACCGACGGAGCGAGAAGACGGGTCACCACAGGGATCGGAGATGGTATGAACTGACGGGATGGCAGACCGTCACCGTTAGGGGTTCGGGTATCGTCAGGATCGGCTGGCAAGGCAGGAGCGGCTCTAGGAGAGAGATAGGTAAGTATACCACAAGACACAAGGAGACCTGACTCCTAGCTTAGCAAAACACGAAGAACAGGCCCCGCCCACTTGGAAAGGATCTCCCTATATACCCTGTACCTGATTCTTCAATATCCTGTTGGAGGACACTGGCCCTTTAAGAGAGGGTCAATGACCGCGCGCGCGCCCTAATGCGCATGCGCGAGGCCCGGGTGCCAGAAGCCAGAGCAGGGAGCGGTGAACAGGAGGCAGGAGAGCCGGGCTGGAGCAGAGTTGCCGACGGGCGCCGGGAGTGGGGACCGGGCTGCCTGGGGACCGCAGGTGATGGGGCATGGAGGCCGTGGAGTGGGGGACGCCTGGCAGAGGAGCCGGGGAGCGAGGCAGGAGAGCCGGGGAGCGTGGCAGGGGAGCCGGGGAGCGTGGCAGGGGAGCCGGGGAGCGTGGCAGG
Organism: Anomaloglossus baeobatrachus; assembly: GCF_048569485.1. Taxonomy (NCBI): domain Eukaryota; kingdom Metazoa; phylum Chordata; class Amphibia; order Anura; family Aromobatidae; genus Anomaloglossus; species Anomaloglossus baeobatrachus. The sequence continues at coordinate 26,204,999 of NC_134357.1, read as the reverse complement.
GGAGCGTGGCAGGGGAGCCGGGGAGCGTGACAGGGGAGCCGGGGAGCGTGACAATATTATACTACACCACATAGTCCTCCATATATAATATGCACCCAGCCCTCCATGTATAATAATGCAGCCAGCCTCTCCATGCCTCTATGTATAATAATGCAGCCTCTACAGGCCTCCATGTATAATAATGCAGCCTCTCCAGGCCTCCATGTATAATAATGCAGCCTCTCCAAGCCTCCATGTATAATAATGCAGCCTCTCCAGGCTTCCATGTATAATAATGCAGCCTCTCCAGGCCTCCATGTATAATAATGCAGCCTCTCCAGGCCTCCATGTATAATAATGCAGTCTCTCCAGGCCTCCATGTATAATAATGCAGCCTCTCCAGGCCTCCATGTATAATAATGCAGCCTCTCCAGGCCTCCATGTATAATAATGCAGCCTCTCCAGGCCTCCATGTATAATAATGCAGCCTCCAAAGGCCTCCATGTATAATAATGCAGCCTCCCAAGGCCTCCATGTATAATAATGTAGACCTCCCAAGGCCTCAATGACGACCGCTGCAACCACGGTAGTTACGCCCCTGCTAGCACCCTCATCAGTAAACGACTATATCACCAGAACCACCAATACATGACTACAGTACAAAATTTACTACAACAATATATTGTAATGTCACATCCCCATATACATTTGTATCATATGAATTAACAACTCCCAGTATGTCCTTAACAATTGTAAGAAAATGCTGGGAGTTATCAGTATTTATCAGACTTTGGACCATACAGGAACCACAGTCCTGATGAGAAGCATTGAGTATCACACACATACAGTCACATCCAGGTACCTTGTAAGTGACATCTCTGATCGGAGTCATCTTATTCTTTCTTCTTCATCTTGTCCAGACGTCATGATGACTTTTCACTTCCACAGCTCCTCTCTGCAGACTTCCCGGGTCTTCCGCAGCACATCTCGACATTATGCCCTTAAAAATGAATAGCAGAATGATTATAATGCTCCTAAATATAAATATATGACCTACGCTGTGCGCCTGAATAAATAATTGCCCCTCACTGTGCTCCCTGCATAAAAAAATGACCCACACAATGTCATTCTTATGGTACATGGCCTCTTCTTTCAGTTCTGGGCCCCCTCGTCACACCGTCCTGTACAATGTGTACCCACTATACTTCCAAATGTCTATACTGTGCCCCCTCCTCACACTCCCCCCTCCTGAGCTGTGCCCTCACAATGTCCCCCATGCTATCCCCTCTCTATACTCCCCTCACCCTCAGTACCAAAACACTATACCGCACCTCAGTCTCACATCCCCCCTCCTCAGCATACTGTGCCCTCACACTGGCCACCATGCTGCCCCTTCTCTATACTGCTTATGTTCCCCACTACCCAGTCTCTATTCTATGCCCCTCACACTTTTCTCCACCAATACTCTCCACTTACAATTTTCTCCCACCATACTGCTGCCTCACTTTTTAATGGTGCCCCCCTGATTACTGTGCAGGGGCAAATATGCCGCATATTCTCCAAAGGTACGCTCCTGTACAGTGTACAGGAGAATACATGACTGGTACACAATATACTGTGATACAGACACCAGATGTTATACAATATACACATTATTATATACCATCTGATGTGTGTACACAGTATATCACACTACTCTGTACTCTGGATGTGGTATACCATGTACACAGTATATCACACTGCTCTGTACACTGGATGTGGTATATAATGTACACAGTATATCACACTGCTCTGTACACTGGATGTGGTATACCATGTACACAGTATATGTGGGGCCCCGAGGTGCGGTGTCGGTGCAGCTGTGCATTACCTTCAGGGACTCCACGCGGCTGGATCCTGTCACCGGTAGGAAATCCTCTATTTTGATTGTCGTGACGCCACCCTCAGAATTGCGGTCAATGGGGACCGCCACTGCAGATTAAGGGATGCCTGGGGCTGATGGTGGGTGCAGCCAGTTGTAATAGCCTCCTGAGAGTGAGGCAAGCCCCAGGGCCCTGTGTAAGTGTATGGAACCACAAGGCGCAGAATAACTCAACACAAGCAGAATGTCTTTCAGGGGTTTTACTCACTGATGATGGCAGGGTGAGTAACCCGGGCGTAGCTGGGATGAACCAGGCTGGAACCAGGCGTCCTTCAGGCTGACTTATGAGGGTGGCTACTGACTCGCCTTCCTTAGCCCTTCTGTTGTTTGTGGTAACCCCGACTTGCAGTCCCTATGGGGGTCACCCAGGGAAGTTGCTGCTCCCCTCGTTTCGGCCCGTTTGCTTGTAGCCTGGACCAGGTCACTCCGGCTGCTTGCCTCCTGTGAACTATGGGCCCTCACTTTGCTACGTGGCTGCGGACTCTGTGGTGTTGTCTTGGGGGTTTGAAGTACCCCCTCAAGCAGGTTTGGCAGAAGAAAGCTGGATCTATCTCTGCACTGGGACCTGTTACCCCTTCGGGCCTGGTACCTCCCTGGCAGTCTCCTTACTTTCCACTCCGTTGCTCTCTCTTTAGCTGTGGGTGGATTTCGGGCAGCACTACTAGGTGACCGTTCTCCCCCGTCAGTAGTCACTGCGCGTACGTTGTCAGAATTGTGTAGAGCTACAGGGTCTGCTTCTGCTCTCCCTGAACTTCACCACTCAACTGCCTGGCTCACTGTTCCCTCCTCTCCTGTTCTTGCCTACGTCACCTAGCAACCAGGCTCTCTACCACACCCCTTGAGTGGAGATGGAGGCCTCGCCCCCTCCTGGGATCCCCAGGGGTCCTCCCAAAGGTACATGTGTGAGACCTGATCACTATGCGCCTGTGTAGTCACACCTCGGTCAGCCTTCTGGATTACCTGTTTTGTACTGTCCCCAGCATGGGTGCAGTACTCAGTGGTGCCTGACCAGGTCAGGGGCGCCACATATATCACACTACTCTGTACAATGGATGTGATATACCATGTACACAGTATATCACACTACTCTGTACACTGGATGTGGTATATAATGTACACAGTATATCACACTGCTCTGTACACTGGATGTGGTATACCATGTACACAGATATACAATGTACTGATCACACCTGGACCTACAGGACAGGATGTAACATATTCTATATGTAATATGGGCCATATAGTGTAATGTGTGCTGCAGGCTCAGATGTGATCAGTGCAGGATCTGTGTAGTGATGTCTGTGCTGGAGATCAGTGTGAGTTATTGCAGGGGAGGGATGAGGCTGATGACCCGGCACTGACAGCCCGACCTGATCTGCAGCAGTTCACACTCCTGCAATAACTCACACTGATCCCGAGCAGAGCTGCCGCTGACACTATGGAATCCCGTCCTGCTCCCTCCTCACTGCAGCCTCCTGCCCGGCCGGCACCATGATTAATGACCTCATACTTACCGGGATCCACTGAGACCTCCGGTCCTCCCACAAGCTCCTCTACGGCAGGAAGAAACAGCAGCGCGGTGACATCATCCTGGCAGACGCAGCCCACACAGCGTGCAATGGGCGTGTCTGCAGTACAGTGATGGCCGGGATTGAAATACCTTAAAGGTACAGTGCGGTCTTGAACCACTGCGGCATTAATAAAATGGCGGACACACAGATGGTGGTGGGGGTCCCCTCAGAGGCTCTTGTGGTGGGGGCCCCTGGGCTGAAGCCCCGCCTGCCCCGCCTATAATCCGGCCCTGCCGGTACCTATACACCGGGGAGCGGACTACCGTTGGGAATCAATAGTAGTCAGAAGGAGAACATCAAGGTGCAGGGAAAGACAGCCGCCATCACCTGTCCGGGGAGAGATACTGCAGCCGGCTGCGGGACCCGTCCATTCAGCCGTTTGGTTTACCGAGGACTTTGTACCTTTCTTGCTGAGTGAGTACACCCGTGCCATCCGGCACCGTGCCGCGCTGTCCCTGCAACCCTGCACCTCACCAACCCTGCCTCCCCGTCACATCACCGGGCCCCAGGACCACCGACCCCTACCCACGGAGGGGGAAAACAACATCCCAGCTGCTCCCTACCATCGCTCCCGGGATCCCCGTCACCAGCAGCGGTGGTGCCCATCTTCACCACGACCCGTGGGTGGCGTCACGGACTAAATCCCCCAAACCAACCACCCCTTTCACTCACGGGCGAGGAGCGCCGTTCGAGCCACCGAGCAGCCGCAGCAGCGCTGGACCCGAGCTTTAGCGAGTGCGCAGCAGCGACGGCGTCCTCCCCGCCCGCGACACTCACCACGTGCCCGAGATACTGCACCTTAGCCCTCAGCAGATGGCATTTAGAGGGCTACAGCTTCATCCCATATTTGGAGAGGGCTTCAAACACCTTGGCAAGGTGTTCCAGATGTGCCTCGTACATCTGAGAATAAACAATGACGTCATCCAAATATAACAGGACTGTCCCACACAGCATTCCATTGGCCTCTGGAAGGTTCCTGGCGCATTACCCAAAAGGCATGCTGTTGAACTCGCAGAGACCCATCGGGGTAGCGAAGGCAGTTTTCTCCTGGTCTTCTGCGACAGACACCTGCCAGCAGCCACTAGTAAGGTCAAGAGTGGAGAAGTAGTTTGCTATTCTCAATGCAGCTAACGATTCTTCGATTCGGGGCAGCGGGTACGCATCCTTGTGGGTTATCTGATTAATCTTCCGGTAATCCACACACATCCTCATGGTGCCGTCTTTCTTCTTTACCAGGACCAACGGAGCTGCCGAGGGACTGCAACTATCACGGATGACCCCTGCCTCTTTCATGCTCCTCAACATATCTTTGGCGCACTGGTAATGTGCAGGTGGAATCGGCCTGTATCTCTCCTTGATGGGTGGATGTGTACCGGTGGGGATGTGGTGTTGGACTCCCTTGATCCTCCCGAAATCTAACGGGTGTTTGCTGAATACCTGCTCATACTCTCGCACTACCCTGTACACCCCTCCCTTGTGGTGTGGAGTCAGTGCCTCTGACTGCTGTGGTGAACTGTCACTGTTTGACTGGGATGCAGTGATGGTGGAGGCTGCTGCTTGGATGGCATCAATGTCTACTGTGAATGGTTTAGCAATGGTGTCGTAACAGGGTAGCCTAACCTCTTCCTCTCCGCAATTCATCACTCTCACGGGCACTCTCCCTTTCTTGACATCAATCACCCCTCTGGCTGCCATTACTGTGGGCCAGTGCTCTGAAGGCAGAGGTTCCACGACTGCCGGGTAATCCTGTCCTCTGGGACCTACTGCTGCCCTGCACCAAATCATCATTTCACTCTGCGGAGGCACCACTAGAGGCGCTACATCAATCACCCGCACGCTACCAATCTCTCCACCTGACATGTTCACCTGTTGCCGCTGCAGGAGAGCCCGGATTTCACGTTGCAGAGCCCTCTGCCGGACTGCTCCTGCCATGGCAGATAGTTGTAATAAATGCAGCACTTCGCCCATACAGTTCTCAATTACATTTGTCCCTAAGACCATTTTTGGGTTATGGTCACTAGGGTCATTCTGTACCACAATGAGTCCTTGATGCTTCAGCTCCACTCGCCCCACCTTTAAGGTTACCTCCTTAAACCTCATTGGGTCATCGGGAGTCCGTTAGCTGCAATGATGGTCAGACTGGCATCAGGTGGGGTGAGTTCACTATCAGACCAATAACACTTGTACAGTACATAAGGTATAGTCGTTACCTGCGAGCCGGTGTCCAGAAGGGCGAAGGTCGGGATACCGTCCACGGCAAGAGAGATGATGGGGCGACCTCCAACGTATCGATCACACCAATTAGCTGGGCCTTGAGGATCTTTTCCTGAGGATTGGCCCTTGGCCTCAGGGGTTGCTCGTTTAAAGGACACTGGCGGGAATAGTGACCAGTCTTGTTGCACTTGTAGCAGACGGGCTGTCCATACCGGTTGTTATTGTTGTTCCTTCTCCTTTGCATCCAGGGGACGTCTTCCGAGCTGTCGGCGAGCTGGATCTTCTCGGCCGGATGGGCCTTCGGTGGAAGCTATAAGGCGGTGAGGATCCTTACGACGTCGTCACTCAAACGCTGGACTTGCGATGATAAGTCTTCAGGAGTCCCGGGTGCTGCTGCGGGTGCCAGCAGGGCTAACAAACGGGCCGCTACTGAGACATGAGCGGTGTGAGCCGGCCAAGATGGCGGGTCGGGGGCACCGGCTTCAGAGATTTGAAGCGCTTTAATAGTGTAATACTATTGTATGTTTTGAGGATTTCGATAGCGTTAGGGCAATGACAGCCAGAGACGAGTTTGTGGTACAAGATGTTTATGAAATGTAACCACGGTAGATACACAACGGAAATACACAGTATAACAAACACATGAAAATACCTTTCCGAAACAGAGCGAAGGGGATTCCCGGGGCCACGCACCGGACTCCCCCAGGGAGACCACCAGAGCGAACCCCTATACAGGGACTGTCCGGCAATCAACCCCGGAAGGCCTAAATGCGCCGCAGCCGGGACACAAGGGGCAAGCGGTAAAGTCCAGAAGTGTCCGTACGGGATGAAAGTCCAGAATGGTTATGAACCGGAAGAAACCGGGCAGACGTGCTGACCAAAGACGGCAGACGGAGTCCAGGCACAGTTTGAAGAAACCGGGTGTGGTCCAGAGTCGGTCGGTAGATTTTCAGGAGGATCCAAAGGTAATCAAGTAGCAGCAGCAGTAAAGCAGGAGCACACAGCAAGCAGTATACTCAGGCACTGGACTAGGCTTAGAGGTGGCCTTTTAAGCAGCTGGACAGGAAGTAGGGCGACAGAACATTAAACTCCATGTTAACTGAGGGCAAGCTCTTTCAAAAGAGAACTGGAAAACCCGGAAACCTGACAAATAGCTCGCTCTTTCAGGACTGCAAAGTTCAAGTCTGGGTGTTCTAGGGACCACAGCCGTAGCTGCTTACGGTCTTCAGCGGACCCCAGCCCCTGCAGGAACTGCTCAACCAGCATTTAATTGCTCTCTATCTCTTTGATAGAGTCCCTCTGTTTATATGTACGTAGGGTGGTCTGCAGCCTCAAGGCATAATCTCGAATGCAGTCCTGAGGACGCTGTTGTCAGCTTTAAAAATGCATTCGCAATTCCGCTTTGGTGCGGGTTTCAAAAGCGACCTGTAGTTTATCAAAAATGGCGGTTACCGAGGCCCGGTCGGCATCGACCCAAGTCTCTGCCTCTTGTTCCACGGCACCGGTCAACTGCTCAAGCACCACCGATGCACGCTGCTTGCTGGTCATGGCGTACATATCAAGGACGGTACATATTTTCTTTTTGAATATCTGCAGGGCATCGGGCTTTCCGTCATACTGAGGTAACCAGGCAGCGCCGGGCACATAGGGTAAGATAATCGGCATTACTTGGGTGATCGCTGGGGCCGCTGCTCCCACCGCTCCTGCGCTTGGAGCGGGAGCCACCACGTCTCCGTCATTTGCCGCGTTCGCGGGCACCGCCAGCATTGGGTGAGGACATCTTCCCGCTTCTCCTCCTTGGTCTTTTGCGAGCACTCTCTTCGCTCCGCTTTCTAGTTTCATTTTAGGCCTCATGGTCCTCCTTCCGGCCGTGTTTCCAAGGGGCGGGTCTTCGGCTTTGCACCCTTTCTCGGGGAAGAAGACGCTGGGTTGTCCTTTTTCATGCCTAAAAATGGCGGCTAAAATGGCGGTTTTCCAAAATTTTGCAGCGGAGCACCGCTGACAGTCCAAAACAAGGCGCATTTTCACCAGGTAAGTATCCTGTTCGTGACTCCAGAAATCGAGGTGTACCGCCCCCGTGCCAGCAGCCGGCGCTGCTCGGGTCCGGATCCGCGGTGTGGCTCGAGGGGTTCTTCTGGACTCGGGGGTCGCGCGGACACTCCGACTAAAAGGGGACGTATTTGTATGGGAATGGTAGTAAACTGTCTGTGACGCCACCCACGGTGTGTGGTGAGATGTGGCACCATCGCTGCTGTTGTAGGACACCCGGGGCAATGGGATGGCAGCTTGTTGTTAACTCCTCCGTGGGTAGGGATGGTTGCCCCGGGACTCGGTGACTTGGTGCAGGGGACGGTGATGGCAGGGACCGGTGCGCCTGGTCAGACCAGGGAGTCTCAGCTTACTCACAATTAAAGAAGTCAGACAAGTCCAATGGTTAACCAAGGTGATGGTGGCCGGCCGCCGCGGCCGGATGTATTCTGGTCCCCCATGGTGGTCCGTATCTCTTCCCTCTGCACTGTTTTGTAGTGTTGTGGACTTCCCGGTCTGGTGTGAAAGTCTCCTTAGGGATCATTTTAAATGCTTAGGAAGCCTTTGCAGGTGTTTGGGGTTCATTTTTCTAATTTTTTTTAAATACAGTGGAACCTTGGTTTACGAGAACAATCCATTCTGGGAGTGTGCTTGTAAACCAAGTTACTCGTCTAGCAAAGCAAAATTTCCCATAGGAAACAATAGAAGCTGAGACAATTCGTTCCACAACTTGTTCATCCTGGTCCCCTATTGTGTCATTCCACACGCACAAACACACACAAGCACGCACGCAAACACACATATTATGCTCATCTTACCTTCTGTTCCATCAGTGGCCTCCCAGTTCTTGTAGTTCGCCGATACAGGATTTGTATCAAGTAAGCATCGCGACAATGGAGGAACTTCCGCTGCCAGCTCGCTGTCTATGAGACACCCCCCACATGATTAACCTGTAAGTGAAAGTAAACACATACATCCAAAAAATCCTTTATTTGGAATAAAAGACAAAAACACACTCTTTCACCACTTTATTAATCCCCAAATACCCCTCCAGGTCCGGCGTAATCCTCACGCGGTCCCATGACGCTTTCAGCTCTGCTACACAAAGCTGACAGGAGCGGTCATAAAACACTGCCACTCACTGTGAGCTCCACGCAGCAACTGAAGTGAATCGCGCTGTCAGCAGGGACATCACTCAGGTAGTGCTGGTGTGTACGGTGATGATGGGGGCGGTAGTGCTGGTGTGTACGGTGATGATGGGGGCGGTAGTGCTGGTGTGTGCGGTGATGATGGGGGGCGGTAGTGCCGGGGTGTGTGCGGGGATAATGGAGGCGGTAGTGCCGGTGTGTGTGGTGATGATGGGGGCGGTAGTGCCGGGGTGTGTGATGATGATGGGGGCTGTAGTTCCGGTGTGTGCGGTGATGATGGGGGCTGTAGTGCGGTAGTGCTGGGGTGTGTGCGGTGATGATGGGGGCTGTAGTGCCTGTGTGTGCGGTGATGATAGGGGCTCGCTCTCTCTCGGCTAAAGAAAACCAACGCAACGTGTTATTTCTCAGGAATCTGTTGCCTTTATTATCACACTATTTACAACGCATCCGTCACATGCATCACACAACGCACTGTGACGGATGCCAAACGACGCAAGTGTGAAAGTAGCCTTAAGCAAGCACGCTCCAGCTGGCAAACAACATGCTTGTCCCGAGCACTTAAGCGCCCATGAAAAAGCGGTACTGTGAAAGCCACCTTAGAGGGCTTTCACACTAGCGCTTTTTCATGAGCGCCGCACTTCTCCACTCGGAGCGCTCCCGCACTATGCAGTGCTGGTAAAAATGCCCGCTTTTCATGGCGGCAATTTAAAATCTTTAACTGGGTTCTATTTTCCAGCCAAAGTGCAGCTTTTAGCGATGGAAAGAGCGCTCATGTTAAATTAGACTAAGGCCTCTTTCACATCAGCACTTCTGAGAGCGCTAATTTCTGCGATTCTGCAAGCGGCGATTAGCGCTCGCAAAAGCGCTTGGTGAATGGGCTTTTTTTAAAATATTGCTTCCTATGGCCTTTTAAGCCCTAGCACTTAAAAATCTTGACACTATTTTCCACTGCAAAGTGCTGGAAAAAAGTCCATGTTCTTCAAGCTCACCGGCGCTTTTTTGAACACTTTTTTTACAAGCGCTTTGCTAGGTGCAACATGGGCACTTTTCATAGCGCTTTTCCAGACATGGGCTACAAGTGTCGCATTTTCAGTGTTATGCCACTCATGAACAAACAACACCACAAGCCCCTCATGTATGTAGCCACACCACGTATGCAACCCCCCCATGCATGCTACCTCCTCCCCAACGGTATAGAGCTCTCCTCCCCAACAGTATACAGCTCTCTTCCTCCCCAATGGTATACAGCTCTCCTCCTCCCCAACGGTATACAGCTCTCCTCCTCCCCAACAGTATACAGTTCTCCTCCTCCCCAAGGGTATAGAGCTCTCCTCCTCTCCAACGGTATACAGCTCTCCTCCTCTCCAAGGGTATAGAGCTCTCCTCCTCCCCAACGGTATACAGCTCTCCTCCTCCCCAACAGTATATAGTTCTCCTCCTCCCCAAGGGTATAGAGCTCTCCTCCTCCCCAATTGTATAGAGCTTTCCTCCTGCCCAAGGGTATAGAGCTTTCCTCCTCCCCAAAGGTATAGAGCTCTCCTCCTCCCCAAGGGTATAGAGCTCTCCTCCTCCCCAAGGGTATAGAGCTCTCCTCCTCCCCAAGGGTATAGAGCTCTCTTCCTCCCCAAGGGTATAGAGCTCTCCTCCTCCCCAAGGGTATAGAGCTCTCCTCCTCCCTAACGGTATACAGCCCACCGATCTGTATACAGCTTGCTGTATACAGCTGTGGGTGTAAGGGTTAATCACCGTGGAACTACACTGCAGAGTTGAATTTGGCGGCTTTCCCGGCGGGCGGGCAGTGTAAGGGTTAATCCCTGTGGCACGCTGGCAGTGTAAGGGTTAATCTCTGTGACACTCCACGGGTGCGCGAAGCTCGGGAAAGTGGTCAGGAGCAGGCGAGCGGATCAACAAGAGAGGAGCGGCGCATACGTAGTAAGTGATGAGAATTCTGGCCTGTCGATCATTTAGCCGCTAGTCCCCAGAAGTGGTCCATCCATGGTTTAGTTATAGAGACATATACAGTATCAGACACCTTCATTACTATCCCAGTAAGTGTAAAGAGAAAAATACATAAGTATATAGTGTGTGTGTGTATATATATATATATATATATATATATATATATATATATATATATATATATATATATATATTATACTTAGTTTTTTATTATTATTATTATTATTATTATTTTATTTAAAAAAGAAACGCTCCCCGACTCTAGCCCTTGTTCACCAATTTATTAAAAATTAAAATAGTAAGAAGCTATTAAGATCCAACATAGTCCACTGAATCCAAAGTAGTCCAGAAAAGCGAACCTGAAAGACATAAAAAGAAGGAATTAAAGAGATGAAGCAAAAACAGAAAATCCTGATTTATTTTTTTTTTTAGACTTTATTGCAAACTTACCAGGCTAAAATCCAAATAGCAAAAGGTTTCTAAGGCAAAAATACAGAGCCCCAAGGGGTAAAACAGATGATCATAGATATAATTTAAACAGCTGCGCGTTTCAGACTGAAAAGTAGTTGTCAAAGCTTAGATTGTTTGTTTCCCAGAGGTCCTTTATGTGATGTCGATCATTGGAGACAGGTGAGTATGGGGTCCCACTGTCGTAATTTCCAGCTATTCTCTGATATCTTCCATTATCTCTGTCTCCTGATGTATATTAATCATGGGATCTCCATGAGGACACGGTCAAAAAATTACAAGAATTTGTGCAAATCATTTATCAAAATATTTACAAATACAATTTCACAAATTTTCATAATATGTCCAAAGATATCAGATAGAAAAAAGTATCCCATTACAAACAACCCTTAATATACAACAGATGCTGAAAAATAAGGAACTAAGCTATAAACATAAAAAATGAAAAAATTCCCCAATGAATTAGAAGCCAGTTTCATGAAACAATAGCACAAGGAGTTATGAACAATTCAAAAATAGGTAATGTGTAAAGAGTCAAGAAAAGTAACCTCCGTGACTGTATCATATTATTCATTATAAATACATATGCATGTAAATTATTGATGAAAAATGTAGATAAATCTGTCCTGTGAATAGAAAAAATACATTTGAGAAATATTCCTTTAGAAAAATTGTAGAATGTAGCATACAGAGAGACAGAACATTTACTACATTTTATTTGAATTCTAGCCTAGTAAGTTTGCAATAAAGCCTAAAAATGTTTAAACCAATCAGAATGAGCCCCCATATAGCCCCTGTATACAGCAGGGACCCCATATAGCCTCCTATAAAGGATAAGCCCCAATATACAGCAGGGTTTTCTATATAAAGAATGAGCCCCCATATAGCCCCTGTATACAGCAGAAGCCCCATATAGCCTCCTATATAGGATGAGTCCCCAATATACAGCAGGAGCCCCCATATAGCCTCCTATATATAGGATGAGCCCCCAATATACAGCAAGAGTCCCCTTAAGCCCCCTATATACAGAATGAGCCCTCATATAGCCTTCTGTATACAGCAGGAACCCCATACAGCCTCCTATATATAGGATGAGCCCCCAATATGCAGCAGGATCCCCGATATAGCCTTCTGTATACAACAGGAACCTTATATAGCCTCCTATATATAGGATGAGCCCCCAATATACAGCAGGAGCCCCCATATAGCCTCCTATATACAGAATAAACCCCCATATAGCCTTCTGTATGAGGACGTCATCATGCCGGTGACGGGAGCTCACCTGGAGCTGCACTGCTGTTCAGTATTGCTAGCAGCGTAGTTCCAGTAAAGCTCCCTGCCCAATGTGCGCTGGGGAATGGGAGGGTGGTGAGTTTGTGCTGGCACACAAAACATTATAACGAGGGCAATCTGGCCATGGACCACTGTGGAGCATCGGCCACCAGGTATCTCAGATTGGTCTCATTATAATCCGCGTATGATGACAATGCACACATTTATTTTTAACTAACGTTTATATTGTTTGTCAGGGAACAAAAGATACTTGACAGGTAGTTGAGCCCTCTGGCATAGCAAATAAAAAAATATTTCTTTCAAGCCGTTTGATGGCTGAAGGCTCCCGACATCCTGAGGTAACATCTGAAAGAGAGTGGATTAGGACCTTCATCTCCATCATCCTCAACACGCAGCAGGGATCCTGGTGTAGTTATGTAGTTTCACATAGGCCTAATTTTGAACACTGTAATTTAGTTCCATTATTTGGTGGACACCCATCAGTACCCTCCATTTACCACGCACACGTCACTGATGTGACAGAGAAATATGGCGCACAACGCGACATACAACACAATGGGTACACCGGGGACCCTTTAACAACTTTGGGCCATAGCGTTAGTAAGAGGGAACATGGACACCTTCTCTACTTACCTGCAACTGTACTCTGCACACGTAGCCACCTGTCACCGAGCAGGAACCTGAAGCCCTGAGTGACCCTACAATAGTCCTGGTTAGCAAGTGGACAGGTAAGGGACGTTATACCCACTGCTGCACTAAAACAACACACAAGGGAAAGAAAGACAGACAGGAGGAAACACACCAACAGACTGCTGCAGTCACCACCAAGACTGCATCTGTCGCGGGCGGAGGGGGCGCGCTCGCCACGCTCGGGACCGGGGCTTCTGCTGCTGCTGCTCGGTGGCTCGAGCGGTGGACCGGACCCGGGGACTCGAGCAGCGCTCCTCACCCGTGAGTGAAAAGGGATGGTTTGGTTGGGGAGATTGTTCGTGACGCCACCCATGGGACGTGGTGATGATGGCACCACCGCTGCTGGTGACGGGGATCCCGGGAGAGATGGTAGGGAGCAGCTAGGATGTTGTCCCCTCCGTGGGTAGGGGGTTGGTGATCCCGGGGCCCGGTGGTGTAACGGGGAGGCCGGATGGCTGGGGTGCAGGGACTGCGCGGCGTGGTGCCGGACGGCACTGGTGTACTCACTCAGACAATCACTGACCGTGTTTACTGCTCTCACTTTCACCTCCAAGACTCAACTCCCACTTTTCCCGCCTCCAGGCCTGTGAACTCCTTGGTGGGTGGGGACAACCGCCTGGCTCCGCCCCACCTGGTGTGGACATCAGGCCCTGGAGGGAGGCAACAAGGGTTTTTGTCTGACTGTTGTAACTGCCTAGGGTGGGGGTGTGTATGTTGGTATGTATGTGACTACCTGGCTAGTCCAGGGTTTCACACATCCACCACAGCAAATTGCAGAGAGGGCTCCTCCAGCTCCTTCCACCTCCAGGCCAAGCATCCAATTGATAGTGACTAACCCAGCATCCTCTACTCTACTGGGAGCAGAGGGTATATATAAGGACTGGGTGTGGTCCGAACCAGAAACAACTGGGATGGTAATGAGAATGCTTGCTGGCAAGGAATACTGACTTTAATACTTCTCCTCCCCAAAGGAAAGGAAACAACATCTAACTACAGGGGTTAGCATAGTAATGGCTTTCTAGCCATGAATCTGTCACAAGTCTCCAATGCACAGAGACAGCCGTGACAGCACAAGTCATTATAGTACAAGATGCCATGACTGTTGGCCAGGTTGAAGCTCCTCCAATTGACGGTCAAACGTCTGAAAGCTCATGCGGCAGTATGTGTCAAACTTATCTGCATGGCAGCGTAAATCCACAATTAGCCGCAGGAGGAGGCTTTTTGTGGTGCATTGTCTGATGAGAGGGTTGATCCATAGTTAGCACCGCCTACGAGGATCCACGATCCCTGTATACCTTGCACCAAAATTTATGGACAACACCCAGTGGAACAGAACTTGCTCAGTGTAAAATTTATAGAAATTTCCAGAAAAATTGGCACAAGGATAATAATAATGTAGGGGGTAAACCAATCGATTTGCTCACAAAGTGGGACCTTGTGGAGTTGTAAGGGCCCAGGGACAAATGTTCTATATGTCACAGTTGCTGTTCTGGCATGAGGGTGCAGGGGCCGTGTTCCCTGGGTGGTCTACAAGGCCCTGATGTTCCCTGCTATCCACCCCCACACAGTGTCCACAGCCAACGGACAGTCCACAGACACTTTCTCGGAGATAACAGTTGCTTTGATACAGCAAGAACAAAGAAAATCAACACGGAATATATGTTTCACAGTCTCTCGTGGGTAGGCCACGGCAAATACAGCTTGGAGTTGAATGCTGAAGTGCAATTAGGGTTCTGGAGCTTTAAGAGCACGATTTGTTTCAGATTTAATACTGGTATGCCTTTAGAAGCAGGTTCAGAGTCTCTTGGAGCTTAGAAGGTAGATATAATAAGATTGTACAGACCTGGAGTCCTGGGGTTATCACTAATATTGCAGTGGGGGTGGGAGACCCTCAAACTTCCCCAATCTGCATGCAGTAGGGTCTGGTATATACACAGTATGCCCTACTGTCTGAAGAGATGTATATCTGGCCAGTGAGGATTCAGGATAGGAAGCCTTCAGCATATTGGCTGTAAAAATCAGGAAATGATGAAATTCTAGGCCTCGGGCCTAGGAGGAGTCTTGTGGTGAAGAGACTCTCCACATAATGTCTTCCCTCAGAGGAGACTCAGCCAGAACCAGCTCATTCCAGTTCTTTCCAGACAGAGGCTGGAGAATAGCTCCACCTATTGAGCCATGTGACCAAGAACGGGCCAATAGGATAACAGCCAATGAACACTTCAGATTCTTACAGTTTTCACCAGTAGATGGGGCTAGAACACAACAAATGAAAAATGCTTTACTTATAACATATAACATGGTATTACATATAAGTGAATGTACTTAAAGAAACAGACACAATCTGGACCGGGCCACTACATAGTGTTTTTATGGGGTTAGAAAAAAAACAGTCCTGTAAGCTTAGCATATTTGAGGGAAAACACAGCCGAGCTATCACATGGCATACGGATGACGGATGACATGCAAATAGAAAATTTGTTATACTGTATAAAGTATTTTTCTTCTGCCTAATTTCTATTTTTCTGTTCTTAGAATATAGAATTGGAATCACAAAACACTTGTGTGAACAGAGCCTTAAAGCGGTTGTCCAGGCCCATATTAAATCAAGGTGGGGTCCAATACCTGGCACCATCATTAACCCCTTCACGACCGCGGGCAGTAAAATTACGTCCTATTTTAACGTGACTTAACGACCAGGGACGTAATTTTACTGCCTAAACTTCATTTGATTGCCGTGGCCATAGCAACGGCTTTCAAATGATGTCCCCTGCTGTTTCTTACAGCAGGGGACCTTTGCTTGACCCCAGGGGGGGCGGCATCGCCACCCCCTATCGACGATCGATGTGATTGGCTGTTCAAATCTGAACCGCCAACCACATCGATCGCACTAATTTCGGCAAAAATAATGCCCGAATTAGTGCGATCCTGTGAGATCCAGCTATGAGATGCCGCAGCTGCTGCAGCATATCATAGGTGGACCTCAAACATGCCGCCCCCAGCCCCTGCAGCACTGATTGGAGCGATCGTGCTATGACGCGCAATCGCTCCAATCCGTGTGCAGTGGGGCGGTCTGATCTGCCGGTGGCCGCCCTCCCCAGGCCTGTGCTGGCCTGCGAGCCCTCCCCCAACATGGCTGCAGCGTGCAGTGGCTGGTACTTGTAGTACCACGCCACCGCTGCTGCCGCCGCCGTCGCTGAGGTCACGCTGCTGCTGCTGCACGTGAGTACTGTGCTCACTTTGCAGCCGTGCGCGCTCCCGTGGTGCCCCTGCGCGCTCCCGTGGTGCCCCTGCGCGCTGCCGTGATAGCCCCTGCCGTGCCCCCCCCGCGATCTGCTCCCCCCAACCCCCCCGACATCCCGATCTGCTCCCCCCGCGATCTGACTGCCTCCCCCATTATCTCTATTCTGCTTCTGCAGCTCCCTCTCCGGTCTCCCCCTCTGCTCTCCCCCCTCCCCCTCTGCTCTCCCCCCCCCCTCTGCTCTCAACCCCCCCTCTGCTCTCACCCCCCCCTCTCCCCTCACCCCCCCCTCTCCCCCTCTGCTCTCCCCCGACGTCCTCTTGCCTGTCTTCACCGGCCTGATCACATCTGCGTCCATCGCTGGGTCCTTCCTGGGCATTCTGCTGATCTGCCTGCTGCTCCTGTAAAGCTGTCCATCTCTCTGCCATCTGTTCCTCTGCAGCTCTTCTGGTCAGTGATCCTCCTGCTAGTCCTCTGGGTACTGTGAGTATAACTTTTTTTTTTTTTTTCCGTATCCCCTGTCCATTTTTACACCTCATCCGTCCCGCCAAGCGCTGATCAGGGATGCAGATAACGGATCGGCATCCCTGCTCAATTTTTGGCGTGACTTTTTATTTCCGTATCCCCGACGCTTTTTGTATCGCATCCGTCCGTGCGTCCCGCCAAGCGCTGATCAGGGATGCAGATAACGGATCGGCATCCGTGGTCAGTTTTTGGCGTGACTTTTTTCCGTATTCACGACGCTTTTTGTATCACATCCGTCTGTGCGTCCCGCCGAGCGCTGATCAGGGATGCACATAACGGATTGGCATCCCTGCTCAATTTTTGGCGTGACTTTTTTCCGTATTTGCGACGCTTTTTGTATCGCATCCGTCCGTGCGTCCCGCCGAGCACTGATCAGGGATGCAGATAACTGATCTGCATCCGTGGTCAGTTTTTGGCGTGACTTTTTTCCGTATTCACGACGCTTTTTGTTTCGCATCCGTCCGTGCGTCCCGCCAAGCGCTGATCAGGGATGCAGATAACGGATCGGCATCCGTGGTCAGTTTTTGGCGTGACTTTTTTCCGTATTCACGACGCTTTTTGTATCACATCCGTCTGTGCGTCCCGCCGAGCGCTGATTAGGGATGCAGATAACGGATCGGCATCCCTGCTCAATTTTTGGCGTGACTTTTTTCCGTATTTGCGACGCTTTTTGTATCGCATCCGTCCGTGCATCCCGCCAAGCGCTGATCAGGGATGCACATAACGTATCTGCATCCATGGTCAATTTTTGGCGTGACTCTTTTTTTTTATGTATCCCCAACGCTTTTTTTTATCGCATCCGACCGTGCGTCCTGCAGCGGCCGATCAGTGCACTGCGTCTGTGCGTTTGAAAATTCAAATGGCGTTCGTTCTCTTCTGAGCCCCGCCATGCGCTCAAACAATTACTTTCCACCACATGTGAGGTATCTGCGTACTCAGGAGAAATTGCACAATACGTTTTATGGTGCATTTTTTCCTGATAACCTTGTGAAAAAAAAAGCTACCTAGTTGAAGCAACCGTTTTGTGGTAAAAAAAAAAATTTTTCTTTTCACGGCTCAACGCTATAAACTTCTGTGAAGCCCCCAGGTGTTCAAAGTGCTCACTAAACATCTAGAAAAATTATTTGAGGGCTCTAGTTTCCAAAATGGTGTCACTTGTGGGGGATCTCCACTGTTTAGGCACCATAGGGGGTCTCCAAACGTGACATGGCGTCCGCTAATGATTCCAACCAATTTTGCTGTCAAATGGCGCTCCTTCTCTTCTGAACCCCGCCATGCGCCCAAACAATTACTTTCCACCACATGTGAGGTATCTGCGTACTCAGGAGAAAATGCACAATACATTTTATGGTGCATTTTTTCCTGATAGCCTTGTGAAAAAAAAGCTACCTAGTTGAAGCAACCATTTTGTGGTAAAAAAAATGTTTTTTCTTTTCACGGCTCAACGCTATAAACTTCTGTGAAGCCCCCAGGTGTTCAAAGTGCTCACCAAACATCTAGAAAAAATATTTGAGGGCTCTAGTTTCCAAAATGGTGTCACTTGTGGGGGAGCTCCACTGTTTAGGTACCATAGGGGGTCTCCAAACGTGACATGGCGTCCGCTAATGATTCCAACCAATTTTGCTGTCAAATGGCGCTCCTTCTCTTCTGAGCCCCGCCATGCGCCCAAACAATTACTTTCCACCACATGTGAGGTATCTGCGTACTCAGGAGAAAATGCACAATACATTTTATGGTGCATTTTTTCCTGATAGCCTTGTGAAAAAAAAGCTACCTAGTTGAAGCAACCATTTTGTGGTAAAAAAAATTTTTTTTCTTTTCACGGCTCAACGCTATAAACTTCTGTGAAGTCCCCAGGTGTTCAAAGTGCTCACCAAACATCTAGAACAATTATTTGAGGGCTCTAGTTTCCAAAATGGGGTCACTTGTAGGGGAGCTCCATTGTTTAGGCACCTCAGGGGGTCTTCAAACCCGACATGGCGTCCGCTAACAGGTGCAGCTAATTTTGCACTCAAAAATTCAAATGGCGCTCCTTGCCTTCCGAGCACTGCTGTGTGTCCAAACATTTGATTTCCACCACATATGAGGTATCTGCGTACTCAGGAGAAAATGCACAATACATTTTATGGTGCATTTTTTCCTGTTACCCTTGTGAAAAAAAAAGCTACCTAGTTGAAGCAACCGTTTTGTGGTAAAAAAAATGTTTTTTCTTTTCACGGCTCAACGCTATAAACTTCTGTGAAGCCCCCAGGGGTTCAAAGTGCTCACCAAACATCTAGAAAAATTATTTGAGGGCTCTAGTTTCCAAAATGGGGTCACTTGTGGGGGAGCTCTATTGTTTAGGCACCTCAGGGGGTCTTCAAACCCGACATGGCGTCCGCTAATGAGTTCAGCTAATTTTGCGTTCAAAAATTCAAATGGCGCTCCTTCCCTTCCGAGCTCTGCCGTGCGCCCAAACAATTGATTTTTACCACATATGGGGTATCAGCGTACTCAGGAGAACATGCACAATAAATTGTATTGTGTACTTTCTCTTTTCTCCCTTGTAAAAATGAAAATTTTATGGCTAAAGTAACATTTTTGTGTTAAAAAGTAAAATTTTCATTTTTTCCTTCCACATTGCTTTGGTTCCTGTGAAGCACCTAAAGGGTTAATAAACTTCTTGGATGTGGTTTTGAGCAGTGTGAGGGGTGTAGTTTTTAGAATGGGGTCACTTTTGGGTATTTTCTGTCACCTAGGCCTCTCAAAGTCACCTCAAATGTGATGTGGTCCCTAAAAAAAATTATTTTGTAAATTTTGTTGGAAAAATGAGAATTTGCTGATGACCTTTGACCCCTTCTAACTTCCTAACGGAAAAAAAATTTGTTTCGAAAATTGCGCTGATGTAAAGTAGACAAGTGGGAAATGTTATTTAGTAACTATTTTGTGTGACATATCTCTCAGATTTATGGGCATAAATTTTCAAAGTTTGAAAATTGCGAAATTTTCAAAATTTTCGCCAAATTTCCTAAATTTTCACAAATAAACGCAAAAAATATCGGCCTAAATGTACCACTGACATGAAGTACAATATGTCACGAAAAAACAATCTCAGAATCGCCAGGATCCGTTGAAGCGTTCCAGAGTTATAACCTGTCAAAGTGACACTGGTCAGAATTGCAAAAAATGGCCCGGTCATTAGGGTGTTTTAGTGGCCGGGGGTGAATGGGTTAAATCAGCTGTAATAGGCTCTGATGATGGCCGGATACACTGAACTAAGCTGCTAAATAATAGAATAAGAGCTCATGTGCGTCAGCCACAGTGTGCAGAGCTGCGCCATTCCAGATATGTAACACCTGATCAGTTGGGGGGGGGTCGGTGTCGGGCCCCGACCTACAAATAAGTTATCAATACTATACGTCTGCATGACCCTTTAAAATAAACGATAAGTAGAAAATCCGTCTCCAGCTTTAAAGCAACAGCTGATTACTTCTTTGTCCTACAGGAGGTGAGGGACATCATTTACATTTTTTTCACAGTTTTTCTATAAAAACATGGCAGATGATGATGTATTCTGTACAGTTATAAATTATGCATGTACATTTCAGTTTCCATATTGTGTCCACAATTCAATGTGATACAACTATTTTTGAGGTAAGGAGTTGTAGATGTAAATTGCTCCTGTAAATATTGCTGGTATCAGAGAGCGTCACTGAGCGCAGAGACAGTCACTGAGCGCAGAGACAGTCACTGAGCGCAGAGACCGTCACTGAGCGTGTGAAGCCCCTCCAGTGTTGTGTCGGTGCATTACCTTCAGGGACTCCACGCAGCTGGATCTTTGTCACAGGTAGGAAACCTTCTTCTAGGATTGTCGTGACGCCACTCTCAGAATTGCGGTCAGTGGGGACCGCCACTGCAGGTTAAGGGATGCCTGGGGCTGATGGTGGGTGCAGTCAGTTGTAATAGCCTCCTGGGATGAACCAGGCTGGAACCAGGTATCCTTCAGGCTGACTGATGAGGGTGGCTACCGACTCGCCTTCCTTAGCCCTTCTGTGGTTTGTGGTAACCCCGACTTTTAGTCCCTATGGGGGTCACCCAGGGAAGTAGCTGCTCCCCTCGTTTGTTTGCCGTTTGCTTGTCGCCTGGACCAGATCACTCCAGCTGCTTGCCTCCTGTGAACTATGGGCCCTAACTGTGGCTACGTGGCTGCGGCTTTTGTGGTGTTGTGGCGTGGGCTTTAAGGGCCCCACACCGGCAGGTTTAGCAAGGAAAGGTGGATCTATCCCCGCACCGGGATCTGCCGCCCGTTTGGGCCTGGTACTCCCTGACAGTCTCCTTACTTTCCACTACACTGCTCTCTCTCCAGCTGTGTGTGGTGTTCGGGCAGCACTACCAGGTGACCGTTCTCCCCCGTCGGTAGTCACTGCGCGGACGCTGTTAGACTGCAACAGCTCCAGGGTCTGCTTCTGCTCTTCCTGGACTGCTGCACTAAACTGGCTCACTCGTGGGACCTGCACTGCTGCTCCTGTCTGAGCTCCACTTCCATGCTCTGCTTCAGACTGTTCTTCTCCTCCTCCTCTTTTCCCTTTGTGCCTGCCTACGTCACCTAGCAACCAGGCTCTCTACCACACCCCTTGAGTGGAGATGGAGGCTTCGCCCCCTCCACTCCTCAAGTGGAGATGAAGGCTTTGCCCCCTCCTGGGATCCCCAGGGGTCCTCTCAAAGGTACATGTGTGAGACCTGATCACTATGCGCCTGTGTAGTCACACCTCGGTCAGCCTTCTGGATTACCTGTATTGTACTGTCCCCAGCATGGGTGCAGTACTCAGTGGTGCCTGACCAGGTCAGGGGCGCCACATTCCCCCTTAGTTATCACCAGCACGTCCTCGGGCTGCAAGACAACATTTTAAAATGCATAAAACATTAAAACATGGTAAAACTTTTAAAACCACCAGGTACCATACATCACCACCCTCCACCCACAAGTCCGTTAACCCACCCTAAACCCTCTCACGTTGGCCGCGCCTTCAGCCACTTCTGGCAGGATGTAGAGGCGGCTTTCATGGTCTAGTGGTCTTCAGGGCATACCTGGCCTGGTGGAGCCGCGCCTTCAGCCTCTTCTGGCAGGATGTAGAGGCGGCCTCCACAGTTGGTGCTGACCAGGTACCCTCTTTGTGGTGGAGAGCCAGGCCCCATAAACAGGCATGCTCCCTGGTTGCAGGCGAGCCAAGGCCCCATAAACGGACGTGCTCCCTGGTTGCAGGTGAGCCAAGCCCCTAAACAGGCTGGCTCTGGTGGTGATACCTCTGGGGTAACTATTTACACTGCGAGAGTTTGTGGCTATAGCCAGTTCATAGCCTTAAGGTTCATGGGTTTCTCACATTAGTTCATGTGGGCGCATTTCTTAAACATTAACGTTGCAAAACTTTTCAAAACTTGTCAAACTGGTAACTTCTGTACTTCTTTCTTTACTTTACATAGATTCCTCCTGACCAGTGCTTGGGCCTGTAGGGCTGCGGCACCTGTTGTTTTCTTCATTTCTCTCATCATCGGAGGTAGTCTCATCAGTGGGTCCTTTATCTTTCCTTTCTTCTTCTGTATCTGTTTCTTTTTCTGTATCTGTTTCTTTTTCTGTTGAGACAGCAGGTTCACTATAGGGATTTCTGGGACATGGTGTAACATCCAATGCATACCATCCTCTTTCTCCTTGGTGCATGGTGAATTCCACTGTATCTCCCATCCGTAGGTTCCTTCCTGGATGTCCTCTGGGCAAATGGGCTCTAACGTCTCTTCTATTAACAAAGATGCCTTCCTTCATACCAGGAGCTACTATGGAGCCATATCCTGATTTCAAGCTGAAGTCTTCTACTACACCACGACAAAGTGGACCTCTAACCTGGGATTTGGCCCTTCTCAGGAACCGTTTCTCTTCCAAGTCTCTGGCCATGACTTCGTCTTTCTGCTCTGGAGACTGCGGTGCAGGGGAAAACCTTGTTCTGCTACGGCGCCGTGTCCTACGGGCTGGATTCTGCTGGGTTGCGGCTTCACTGTTTGCAGGCTCCCAGGTGAGGTTTCTGGACAAATCTTCCTCTTCATCCCAGCGGGAGTATGGCAACATCTCTGGCTCTGGGCATGGATCCACTGCTGATGGCTCCGGGGTCAGCTCCTCAGCTTCCTGGCCTCCTCTCCCCCTTAGTTCTTCGGAGCACTCCTGTTGTGGCAGCGCCGGGGATGGGTGGTCATCAGCAGGCCCGGGCGGGGGACTCTTTGGCGTGGTTGCTGCAGAAGTCGCCTTGGGGGTGTGCGGAGGGAGCAGATACCGATCCACCATCTCCTGTGGGAACTGGGCCTCTAGGTCAGCCTTCAGCTTCCAGTATGCGGGGTCCTCTCCTATCAGGGACTTCCTAGCAGGGACTTCCTTAGACTGGGGAGCGGTGTCTGCTCTGGCCTTGCAGGCCGGGGTAAACAGTGGTACAGTCTTGTCTTGGCGGGCCGCGCCTGACATGGCGGCGGCCTGGTCTTGGCGGGCCGCGCCCTGCATGGCGGCGGCCTGGATCAGCGTCGCTGTCGCAATGGAATCTGTGCAGGCTGGGCTGGGCGTCGCTGCAACGATCTGGGCTTGGCGGGCCGCACCTGACGTGGCTGCGGCCTGGTTCAGCACCTCCCTTGCGGCGCGGACGAGCGTCGCTGCTGCGGTGGGGTCTTGGCGGGCCGGGCCTAGCAGGGCGGCGGCCTGGGTCAGCGTCACACCCGCGGCGTGGATGAGGGTCGCGGTGGCAGCCGGATCTTTGCGGGCCGGGCAGGGCATCGCTGCGGCGGCCTGGGGTTGGCGGGCCGCACCTGGCGTGGTTGCGGCCTGGTTCAGCGTCGCCGCGCCGGGCGCCTCTTCAGGGACCGCGGGCGTGGCAGCAGGGGTCGGGGCACTCGCGCTGGCAAGGGCAACACTGGACTCACCCATCGGTGGCACCATCGGGGTCTGAGTCGTCGTCGCCCGGTCTGGCACTCGTCGTGCGGTTCCCCTCTCATAGGCCTGAACCGCTGCAGCCATCTCCAGAAGCTCCGTGCGTTCTTCTCTGATCTGCTCTACGACCCGGGTCTCCAGTCGGTCGCAGAACTGGGCAAGCTCCCGATACCACCAGGCAGCGGAGCCTGGTTCTGGGTTTCTGCGTTCAGACGCCATTTCCTCTGCGCCTTCTTCTGCACGATTTCCCAGCAGTGGACTCGTCGCTGCCTCCAGTAGCAGGCTCTTCAGTTTCTGCTCTGCCTCTTCCAGCAGCAGGCTTCTGGCTCCCTTTCTGTCCCGACGTCTCTGAACGCCTCCGCTCTCTTCACTTGCGAGGTCAGGACTCTGCAGGGGATCTCTGGGTAGCCACACCTCTTCGTGGGCGGTAACTTCTCCCAGCGCGGGCTGCTGTTGTTTTTCAGCGCGCTTTTCATGGTGGCAATATGGCGGCGCTTCCAATTTTCCAAGCGGACCGCCCAGGCACATGGTCACCTGTCTGAACAGGTCTAGTCCTTATCCTGTTCGTGACGCCAGATGTGAAGCCCCTCCAGTGTTGTGTCGGTGCATTACCTTCAGGGACTCCACGCAGCTGGATCTTTGTCACAGGTAGGAAACCTTCTTCTAGGATTGTCGTGACGCCACTCTCAGAATTGCGGTCAGTGGGGACCGCCACTGCAGGTTAAGGGATGCCTGGGGCTGATGGTGGGTGCAGTCAGTTGTAATAGCCTCCTGAGAGTGAGGCAAGCCCCAGGGCCCTGTGTAGGTGTGTAGAACCACAAGGCGCAGAATAACTCCACACAAGCAGAATGTCTTTCAGGGGTTTTACTCACTGTTGATGGCAGGGTGAGTAACCCGGGCGTAGCTGGGATGAACCAGGCTGGAACCAGGTATCCTTCAGGCTGACTGATGAGGGTGGCTACCGACTCGCCTTCCTTAGCCCTTCTGTGGTTTGTGGTAACCCCGACTTTTAGTCCCTATGGGGGTCACCCAGGGAAGTAGCTGCTCCCCTCGTTTGTTTGCCGTTTGCTTGTCGCCTGGACCAGATCACTCCAGCTGCTTGCCTCCTGTGAACTATGGGCCCTAACTGTGGCTACGTGGCTGCGGCTTTTGTGGTGTTGTGGCGTGGGCTTTAAGGGCCCCACACCGGCAGGTTTAGCAAGGAAAGGTGGATCTATCCCCGCACCGGGATCTGCCGCCCGTTTGGGCCTGGTACTCCCTGACAGTCTCCTTACTTTCCACTACACTGCTCTCTCTCCAGCTGTGTGTGGTGTTCGGGCAGCACTACCAGGTGACCGTTCTCCCCCGTCGGTAGTCACTGCGCGGACGCTGTTAGACTGCAACAGCTCCAGGGTCTGCTTCTGCTCTTCCTGGACTGCTGCACTAAACTGGCTCACTCGTGGGACCTGCACTGCTGCTCCTGTCTGAGCTCCACTTCCATGCTCTGCTTCAGACTGTTCTTCTCCTCCTCCTCTTTTCCCTTTGTGCCTGCCTACGTCACCTAGCAACCAGGCTCTCTACCACACCCCTTGAGTGGAGATGGAGGCTTCGCCCCCTCCACTCCTCAAGTGGAGGTGAAGGCTTTGCCCCCTCCTGGGATCCCCAGGGGTCCTCTCAAAGGTACATGTGTGAGACCTGATCACTATGCGCCTGTGTAGTCACACCTCGGTCAGCCTTCTGGATTACCTGTATTGTACTGTCCCCAGCATGGGTGCAGTACTCAGTGGTGCCTGACCAGGTCAGGGGCGCCACAAGCGCAGAGACCGTCACTGAGCACAGAGACCGTAACTGAGCGTTCGCTCTGTAGTCCTTGTGTCCGGTTTATTACAGATCCAGTATTTGTCTGAGTAACACGATGCGCTGGAGACGTGTCCGCTGTTCAGAAACACACACTTCGATACCCCATGAATGTGGAACCTGCAGGAACAAAGCGAATGAGGAATGAAAATTTTGTTCTACAAAGGAACTAGACATGAGTGACAGTGAATAATATTTATTCTGTCGTCCCTTAAAATTCTAATTCAGCAACCTGGACATTTATATCGGTCACTTAGCCTATAGAAAAATATTAACAGTCATAGATAGTAGTTTAGTATGTACATGCAGAAAATGTAACTTTTAATTCAAATGAGGGCACTTTGGTGCACCCTTAGGCGGGCTTTGCACGCTGCGACATCGGTAACAATGTGTTACCGATGCTGCAGCGATAGTCCCGCCCCCGTCGCACGTGCAATATCTAGTGAAAGCTGCCGTAGCGATTATTATCGCTACGGCAGTTTCACACACACATACCTGCCGTGCGACGTCCCTCTGGCCGGCGACCCGCCTCCTTCCTAAGGGGGCGGGTCGTGCGGCGTCACAGCGACGTCACACGGCAGGCGGCCAATTGAAGTGGAGGGGCGGAGATGAGCGGGACGTAAACATCCCACCCACCTCCATCCTTCTCATTGCAGCCGGCGGCAGGTAAGGTGAAGTTCCTCGCTCCTGCGGCTTCACACACAGCGATGTGTGCTGCCGCAGGAGCGAGGAACAACATCGCACCTGTCGCTGCACCGGCATTATGGAAATGTCGGAGGCTGCAGCGATGATACGATAACGACGCTTTTGCGCTCGTTCATCGTATCATCTAGGATTTACACACTACGACATCGCAAGTGACGCCGGATGTGCGTCACTTTCGATTTGACCCCACCGACATCGCACCTGCGATGTCGTAGTGTGCAAAGCCGCCCTTAGTGTGGCCCAATGCTCGGTGCACCCTTAGTGTGGCCAAATGGCTTGGTGCACCCTTAGGGGTACTTTGCACGTTGCGACATCGCTACGAAATATCGTCGGGGTCACGGTTATTGTGACGCACATCCGGCGCCGGTAGCGACATCGCAATGTGTAAATCCTAGGAGCAATGATGAACGAGCGTGAAACAGTCAAAAATCGCTGATCTGTGTCACGTCGTTCATTTCCATAATGTCGTTACTGCTGCAGGTACGAAATTGTTTGTTGCTCCAGCGGCGTCACACATCGCTGTGTGTTAAGCCGCTGGAACGACAAACATCTCCTTACCTGCGTCCCAACGACAATGCGGAAGGAAGAAGTTGGGCGGGATATTACGTCCTGCTCATCTCCGCCCCTCCGCTTCTATTGGATGGCCGCTTAGTGACGTCGCGGTGACACCAAACGCACCTCCCCCTTGAAGGAGGGATTGTTCGGCGGTCACCGCGATGTCGCCGACCAGGTATGTGTGTGTGACGCTGCCGTAGCGATAATGTTCGCTACGGCAGCAATCACAAGATATCGCATGTGCAACGAGGGCAGGTGCTATCGCGCTGGACATCGCTAGCCGATGCTAGCGATGTCGCAACGTGCAAAGTACCCCTTAGTGTGGCCAAATGGTTCGGTTCACCCATAGTGTGGCCAAATGGCTCGGTTCACCCTTAGTGTGGCCAAATGGCTCGGAGCACCATCACATCCTCCAATTTGCATATCTAGCACTGTCCTTGAGCCTGAGTGGCAGAGCTAGCTTAGACTGGAGGAGCCCGGCGGCGCACTCACAGTGTCAGTGCAGGTGCAAACTCGGTGTAGATGTAAGCATGGTCTGATATCTGGCCAGTAAGCACGAGGCTTCACACAGGAGCCGGAGATCAGAGTCTGCCCACAGCAACACTTAGGGGTACCACGTTGCGACATCGCTAGCATCGGCTAGCGATGTCCAGCGCGATAGCACCCACCCCCGCCGCACATGCGATATCTTGTGATTGCTGCCGTAGCGAACATTGCTACGGCAGCATCACACGCACATACCTGGTCGGCGACGTCGCGGTGACCGCCGAACAATCCCTCCTTCAAGGGGGAGGTGCGTTCGGCGTCACCGCGACGTCACCGCAACGTCACTAAGCGGCCGTCCAATAGAAGCGGAGGGGCGGAGATGAGCGGGACGTAACATCCCGCCCAACTTCTTCCTTCCGCATTGCCGTCGGGACGCAGGTAAGGAGATGTTTGACGTTCCAGCGGCTTCACACACAGCGATGTGTGACGCCGCTGGAGCAACAAACAACATCTTACCTGCAGCAGGAGCGACATTATGAAAATGAATGACGTGACACAGATCAGAGATTTTTGACTGTTTCACGCTCGTTCATCATCGCTCCTAGGATTTACACATTGAGATGTCGCTACCGGCTCCGGATGTGCGTCACAACAACCGTGACCCCGACAATATTTCGGTAGCGATGTCGCAACGTGCAAAGTACCCCTTAGTGTTCCCCCCTACCCTAACACTACTGACGTGTTATTCGCCGCTGGGCTCCTCCAGTATCAGTGCACACACACAGGAACAGGTATTTGACTTTAGGCAAACGCTCACTTTCAACCAAACTCAGAGCCAAGCTAAACATACAAACCAGAGGTTCACCAAGACATTTAGCCACACCAAGGGTGCACAAAAGCGCCCTTACTTGCATATGGATTAAAAGTGAAATTTCCTCCATCTACACCACTAAAATGTATTTTACTGGTGTGATTTTTATAGGGGCGAAACCGAATTTGCATCTTGGGATGACAGTCTCTTGAAGATCCAAGAGGCAAACACAGGATTAAGATTGTTGAACACAATTTATCAGATGGGGTCATCCGCTGTCATGTCATGACAACCTATCAAAACCCAGTGATCACGTCATGGGGCCACCGATGGAACTGGGAAATGGCACACTCCCCGCTAGCATGCATTAAATCCCACTGTGGCAATGGGTTTTAACCAGTTAACAGCCACGTATAGATCTCCGATCCACCCGCGCCTGTTAGAGGCACATGACGGTTGATCAGATCACCCAACGTGTCAGGATTCAGGAAAGGTGCGGGCTCAGCGTGTGAGTCCGCATCAAAGGGAGTGACGCTACTTATGACATTCTGGTACGTCATAGGTCGTGAAGGGGTTAAATTGGGACATTCCAATGACAGCTTCCCTTTAAATGGAACCTGTGATAAACCAATGCAGCCTGCCGAATTCTACGACATAACAACTGTATTCAGGGTGTTTGGAGATCTTTATCAGAACTATGGATTATTATAAAGCTATAGTAGGTATAATAGAACTGTCAGAGCAGCTTTAGAATAACAAACAAATGGCAATAACACGCCCACTCCAGGGCCTTAGGGTACTTGGAACCGGGCCGGACTAGTCCGGGGATGTCAGCGGTGGCGGGGTCCGACTCCATGACCCCGGCGGTGTCATTAAATAATTGAAGGGAATGATGATGGTGATGATGGGAGTTGTTTTTGCTATTAATTAAAGTTCGTGATGCCACCTATGGTTTTGTGGCTAAGGGGCTGCAGCTGCTGCACGGGACCTCTGGGGCAGCTGAGGTGTTTCTGCTCCCCACAGGTGGATCGGATAACCCCAGAGCAACTGTTAGGAGAGTCTGTGGAAGGCACCGGGTGGACTACAGTGGCAAGAGCGGGATAGATGGGAGTTGTAGTTCTGCTGGTGGTTTCCTTCAGGGTTGACAGGACACAGAAAGAAGCAGACGACACAAGGGGTTGCGGCTCAAGATGTCTTTACTCATTGGTTGTTCTTTGTACCCACGGGGTGCCGGTCTCCACCAAGACGATTCCGAACTCTTCGGATCCCAGTGCCGGGCTCTTCCTCCATGCACCTGTTTGTAATTGGTGGATCCCCGTGGCCTGAAGCGTTTTGGGGTCCCCTCCTGGTCTCAGAGTCCTGGCCCGTATGGCAGGCAGCTTGAACCTCTCAATGGGTTGGACCTCTGTCCCAATTCCCGGGTTCCCTCTTTGCTGCTGTGCCCCGGACACTAAAGTTGGTGAGGAACCCTGATGATTCCCTCACCTGGCAGATTTAACAGGTGAGCCTAAAGAGTCTTCCTGTACTAGGTCTCTGCACCCCGTCTGTGCTCGGTCCCGTGAGTACTGACACCGTACTCTCCCCGGTGACTGTACTCCTTTTGTCCCACCGAAGTCACTAGGTGAGCTGCTCTCTCCACCGAAGTCCCCCAACTGACTGACTTTTCAAACTCTCCCTAATGGTTCTTTGGACTCCTCATACTTCCCAGTGACTCCTCCTCCCTGACCCTGAGTCCTGGACTCAATGGGTCGGGAGTCCATAAGTGCAGTGGCATCCATAGATACAACCGCTGTGGCAACCTTCTTTGTGACCCGACCCTGGTCCCAGTCCCCATTGGGGGAGGGAAGTCTACAGAGTGTAGTTTATGGTGTGGTGTAGATCCGGCACTGATCACCCAGGAATCCGGGATGAGCACAACACCTAAAATCAGGTGCTGAAGCCTCAAGCGAGCCACAACAAGATATTGTGATGATTATTACATTGCGCTGCAGGCTGTTAGACACAGCTGCTCTGACATGTGATTATGTTGTGCATACACAGATTATGAAGCTTCTGTCCGGGGGGGAAATCAGATGTTACTGTTATTGTCGGCTGTGTCTGTTTGTTGCCTGCACTGTCTGTGCATGGATAAAGTCACAGAGTGGAATCTCAACTTAGGCCGGTGTCACACTTGTGAGTGACTTGGGCGAGGATCTAGTCACATCACCCGGCATGGCCGTGCACTCTCCGGACTAGGGCGCGCAGCTACATGTATTTCTATGCAGCTGAGACGCTCCTGTCTGGAAAGCGACAGGCCGTGTTAGGTGATGCGAGTCAAGTGTGACACCGGCCTTACAGAGTTCCTTTCTGTTCACATAAGTTGGACCCCCTCCAGTATGATGTCCATATGTACTAACGGCTTGTCCCATGAAAGATGGGCAGTGAACCCCATAGGGGTGAATAGGCCCCATGACGATCGGGAGGGTTCAGGGTAGGAAAGGGTTAAGGTATATGGCTAGAAGGTTGTATATGGGGCTTTTGGATTGGTGGGAGAGATAGCAAAGGGGATTGGGGGATAGACTGGAAGGGGTGGGGTGTTGCAGGGGGTATAAAGGGGGATGTGCATAGGTCACTGCCTCTTTGTCCTACAATCAATGTGTCCCACCTGTGCTGCTGCCTCGCTGACCTGCAAGATGGCGGCCCTGGCTGCACTGCTGGTGGGGCCTCTGAAGTCAGCGAAGTGGACACGCTGCAGGAGCAGCTGGCGGCGGTCTGGGGGCTGGAGCGGTTAGGCCTGCTGCTTCTGCTCCCAGGCCGGCACTGCGCGCTCGGCGGGCGCGACCACCGGAGCGCTACTCCCCTGGCGGGGGGAGGAGGAAGAGATCTGGGAGCCCCCCCCTCGGGGACCCTCCGGGGCAGCGGAGCTCTCCTCACCTGTCTGGAGAGTCACCAGCCGCCGGGAGGAATCCTCGCCGGAGATCCCGTAGGCCGGAAGTGGGCGGAGCTTCGGCAAGGCCTACTTCCGGTTTGCGGCCTGCACGGCCCCGGAACGGAGCGACGGCAGCCCCCAGTGAGGAGTTGGCTGGGGGTGGTGCCCAGCGTTGTGGAGGGGGAGCGGAGAGCTCCTGCAGGCGGCAGGGCAGCGATCGGTGCGTGCGGGGCGGCGCGGATCAGAGCGGCAGCCGGAGAGGACCGGGAGCAGGGCCCTGCAGTTCACAGGGCCGGACGCTCCGGTCAGTAATAACGGTCCCCCCCAGCAAGGATCAGGCTGGGGGGAGTTCCCTGCGTACGTCGGAGCGGCACGGCCTCCCTGCAGTCGGCAGGGAGGGAGACCCATACAGATGCCTGAAGGGGGGATGGCGCAGCAGGCAGGAGTGGAGGCAGAAAAGAAGAACGGCGGCAGGATGCCGCGTAGCAAAAAGACAGAGGCCCAGCGGGAGACGCCCGGAGGAGCAGGGTGAGGTGACCGTGGGGGTTGACGGCCGCTGGAGGCAGGCTGTCCCCTCGCTGGTCCCCCCTGAGGAATTCAGCAGCGTCTCTGAAGCCGGCGAGGAAGAAGGATTGGAGGAGGCGGCTGAACGGATGGAGTGGCAGCAGGACGTTCGTGTTACGGCTGCTCTGTTCAGAGGCAGCTCGGTAAGAGGACGACCACTATTGTTTAATGTTGTGGGTAGCGGGGATGGGGGTTCCTCTGCGGGGGGTAGCATGCTGGGGGCGGTCAGTCAGTCGGTGTTACCCGGGGCGGAATTTTTGGGCTTAGCTGTTGGGGGGTATTGCAGGGGTGTTGGCGGAACGGTGAGGTCAGAGTGGGCCTGGGTCTGACGGGGGGCTTCGGCTGGCGGTTGTTGCGGGTCAGGCGGACGGCGTGGCGGCTGAGCCGGTGGTTAGCAAGGACATGGAAAAGACAAACGGAAAGAAGGACGAGGTTGCGCGTTTGGGCGATAGGGCACGGAGTGCAGTATCAGGATACGTGGGCGTTGAAAGTCCGTTGGGGGTACATTTAAAAAAAAAAAAAAAAGGAGGTAAGGGAGAAGATACGAAGAGGGGAGTATGTGAAAAAATTTTTCCCTGCTCCCCTTGGAAAAGTTTAACGTGGACGAAGGAAGCGAGTGACTCCAAGAAGGAAAAGGAGGAGGAGGAGAAAAGGAAGTATAGGTTGCTCACTTTTACTAACTGGCTACAGTACTTTGTGGCCCTAGCCGGGGTGATTGGGGAAAAGGAGCCGGAGCGTCCCCCCCCCTCCCCCCTTTTCCGGTTACATGGACTCGATCGGCGAGGCTAACTGAGGGTATGGGGGTTTAGGCTGGCTGTGATATGATGCGCAGTTCCGGCAGCGGAAGGCTCTGCGGCCTGGCATCCGGTGGGACCACAAAGATATTTCTTTGTGGATGCGGTTAATGACGGCCTCGGCCCAGCCCTTTCGAGGGGGTGCCGGGAGCCCGGGGGCGAGCGGCGAGTCCCCGGCTGGTCAGAAAAAGGGCCAGGCTGGCAATTTAATGAGGGGCAAGTGAGTTTGGGGGCGTCGTGTCGGTTACAATACGAGTGTTCCGGTTGTGGAGGCTCCCGCTCTTTGGCGTGGTGTTTCGACCAAGGTTAAGGAGAGTTGGGGGGAGGGGTCTGGAAAGGGAGGCCGCCAGTGAGGGTAGAGGAGATGCACCCCTATTTAAATAGATAACCGTATGTTCGGGCGGTGGAGCTGTTGGCGACAGGTTTTAGGGAGGGTTTCCGGATTCCGTTTGAATCCGAGGCGCCGGTGTTTCGGTAATTTGAGGTCCGCTGAAAAACATTTGGAGGTGGTAGGGGGAAAAGCTGCAGAAGGGGGTGGAGTTGTGGATGATGGCGGGCCTGTTCAAGGACCCGCCATTCTACAGCTTGAGGATTTCGCCACTTGGGGTGGTGCCCAGGAAGGAGCCGAACACCTTTTGGCTCATTCATCATTATCCTATCCGGCAGACTTGTCAGTGACCGATGGGTTTTTTCACCTGAGTTGTCTGTGGTCTGCATGTCTCATTTGACACGGCATGGGAGTCACTGCGGGAAGCCCGGCAGGGGGGGCCCTGATGGCCGAGGCGGAGGTGGAAGCAATTTTGGTTAATTCCGGCATCCGGAGAATTTTCAGCTTTCAGGGTGCATGTGGGATGGTGAATATTATGTGGATCGGTGCCTGCCCACGGGGTTGTTCCAGTTCATGTGTTTATTTTGCAGCGTTTAGTTCTTTTGTGGAAGTGGTATTCAGGGAAGTGGCAGTAGTCCATGCGGTGATTCACTATTGGGTTGATTTCTTTACGTTGGCCCGGTGGGCTCCTTAGTTTGTTCCTTTGTTGATATTTACGTTACAGGGGTTAGCAGGAAGCCTAGGTATTCCGTTTGCAAAGAAAAAGCGGAAGGGCCAGGGACGGCTCAAGGTTTTTCGGGCAACGGAATTGATACGGTGGCTATGCCGAACGCCGATTGCCGGTGGGGCAAGCTGCGTGATTTGAAGGCGTCAGTGCAGTTTTGTCTTAGGCTGGGAAGGTGCGGTTGCGACATTTGCAGTCAGTGCGTAATAAATTGAATTTTGCTTGTCGCATTATGCCGATGGGGCAAATAGTTAATAGGCGATTGGCAGGCGCAGCTACAAGGGTGACAGCTTCGGATCATTTTGTCAGAGTGACGAAGGGATGAAAGGAGATCTGCTGGTGTGGGATGCATTTCTGGAACAATACAATGGAAAGATGTTATGGCTGGCCGATGGCATTGTCAAATAAACAGCTGGAATTCTTTACGGACGCGGGGGGGCCTCGGGTTTGGGGCAATTTTTCAAACACATTGGTGCGTTGAAAATGGCCACGGCTTTGAGTGAAAAAAGGGGCTTGTAAAGAATCTTGCGCTGCTGGGATTGTTTCCCATCTTAGTGGCTTTAGAGTGGCGGCCCGAATTTGGAGGCAAGAAGCTTGGCATGGATGGTGATAACATGGCGGTGGTGCATTCTAGCAATTCACTGTCGGCTAAATCACCTCCAGTAGTGGGGTATTTGAGGCAGCTATTGTTGCGTTGCTTGGCGCTCAACATTGGGGTGGTGGCGCGGTATGTGCCGGGGTTCAAAATGAGGTGGGTGATGCGCTATCTCGATTGCAGTAGCACAGGTTCCGGTGACTGTGACGGGAGCAGACGAGGATGGAGTGCTATGCCCGTAATGGCTGTGGGACCTGGTGTCGGTGTAGCATTTGAGGGACTTAGGAGATCGGTGTCCGAGGCTACTGGTTGCCGGTATCAGTCGGTGTGGCAGAAATGGGTAGAGTTGGTGCAGGCGGATTGGATGGAGCCTGGTTACACGGGAGGAACGTTGGGGGTTTTGTCGTTGATTAATGGGGATTTTTCTGCAGGTCGGTCTGTTCGGTCATAGGTTTCAAGTTGGAGGCGTGGGCTTTCTTGTTTGAAATGCAAGGGGTCGGGACGCGACAAAGGTTTTTTCTGGAACGGCAGGCGATGAAGGGGTGTTCGAAAGGGGGCGCGGTCGCGGGTCACAAGGCGGCCTATAGCGTTCCCATTGTTGGGTCGTGTGGTGGGGTGTTTGTGGGGATATATGCTCGTTTCCTTATGAATGAGCCTTGTTCACGGTGGCCTTCGTATTGGCATTCTTTGGGCCTTTCGCATCGGAGAATTGGTTAGCCCGGCTGGGCAAGCAGGAGGCGGACTGTTGGTGGAGGGTGTGATGCTTGGGATGGATAGAGCGGAATGCTGGCTACGGTTTTCAATGACAGATCAAGTGGGCTGGGGATGCCTGGTGGTGTTGTTTGAATTTCCAGGGCACTAGCTACGCCCGGTGGTACAAGTGAAGGAGTTTTGGAAGGTGGGGTGGTTACCCTGTTGTTTTCCTTAGGCATGGGGATGGATCCGCTTTATAGTGATTCCAGTTTATCGCAGTGCTGAAGACGGCTTTAGTACGGGTGTGGGAGGAGACAAGGGATTGAGGGTCCCACTCCTTCCGGATTGGGGCAGCGACTGAAGCCGTTAGGTGAGGTCGGAGTGAAGAATGGTTTCGGCAGATTGGGAGATGGTGGGAAGCTTTGCGGGCGGATGGTCGCCGGGACGGTCGGCAGCTCGGAGTGGCGCTGACGGAAGCCCGTCTGAAATGGCTCGGAAATTGGTCATGACCTGGGGGAGAGTTCGCCTTGAGGTGGTGTTTTTAGCTGTATTGATCGGGAACTGGATGCGTTAATTCAGCATGTGGGAGGGAATGACCTTGGAGTGAGGGTGGCGACAGAGTTGAAGAGGGATACCAGGTTTGACTTGTTGCATTTGTGGAAGGCGTTCTCTGGTATTTTGATTGTAGGGTCCGGTATCATAGCCGGAAGCAGTGGCGTTTCGCGAGGTCGGTGGATCATATTAACAGGGCCCGGGTACAAAATTGAACCGGGCATTGGCAGGGTCGGAGCGCGAAATGGACGATTGGTGGTCCGACAGGGAGAGCTGGAGGAGTCCACCGAGCATTATTTGAGGCGAGATGGGGTTCATCTCACGGGCATAGGTTTGGATTTGTGGATGTTGGTTTTGAAGGATGGCTTAAAGCAAACAATGGGGGTGTGGCGGGCCCGGGCCAAGTAAGGTGTCACTTGGCCGGTCTGTGGCGGGGTGATAGGTCCGTTCAGAGAGGTTGGAAGTACCGACAGTCGGTTTGTTGGTATGAAGCCACTCAGGGGGAGTGGCTTCGGTTTGGATGGGAACTTGTGGGCGGAGGTCCTGCAGGTTCTGGGGAGGGGTAATTAACGATGGAACGTTATTACCCCACACCTCGGGTCGGTTGGTCACGGCCGAGGTGGTCCTCTGGGCCGGTTGGAGGTTACGGCCGGGGGATAGGAATGATGGTTTGGCCTCTCGGACGGATCTATCAGGTGTGTTTTGTGGAGAATAAGTATATATGTACAGGTTATGTGTTATCAATGGGTGGCATGTGGAGCCACGAGTTTGGGTACATATATACTGTTAAATAAAGCTGTGGCCATTCGTGCAATAAAGTCGTAGTCTGTGTCATTATTTTAGGTACAGTTGGTAAGGGAAGTTTTACATTGGAGACCCGACTATCCCTATAGATACGTCAAGATGGGCAGTGAACCCCATAGGGGTGAATAGGCCCCATGACGATCGGGAGGGTTCAGGGTAGGAAAGGGTTAAGGTATATGGCTAGAAGGTTGTATATGGGGCTTTTGGATTGGTGGGAGAGATAGCAAAGGGGATTGGGGGATAGACTGGAAGGGGTGGGGTGTTGCAGGGGGTATAAAGGGGGATGTGCATAGGTCACTGCCTCTTTGTCCTACAATCAATGTGTCCCACCCGCCCGCCCTGCAATAATATAAAAAATAAAAAAAAAACAAAAAACAAAACCCTAAGTTATACGGGGGTGGAAGTATCATGAAAGAAAAAAAAAAAATAAATAAATAAATAAAAAAAAAAATAAAAAAAAAAATAAAGAGTTTTGTTTTTGTCACAGCGGGGTGATAGGTCCGTTCAGAGAGGTTGGAAGTACCGACAGTCGGTTTGTTGGTATGAAGCCACTCAGGGGGAGTGGCTTCGGTTTGGATGGGAACTTGTGGGCGGAGGTCCTGCAGGTTCTGGGGAGGGGTAATTAACGATGGAACGTTATTACCCCACACCTCGGGTCGGTTGGTCACGGCCGAGGTGGTCCTCTGGGCCGGTTGGAGGTTACGGCCGGGGGATAGGAATGATGGTTTGGCCTCTCGGACGGATCTATCAGGTGTGTTTTGTGGAGAATAAGTATATATGTACAGGTTATGTGTTATTAATGGGTGGCATGTGGAGCCACGAGTTTGGGTACATATATACTGTTAAATAAAGCTGTGGCCATTCGTGCAATAAAGTCGTAGTCTGTGTCATTATTTTAGGTACAGTTGGTAAGGGAAGTTTTACATTGGAGACCCGACTATCCCTATAGATACGTCATGACTGCAGATCAGTGTACAACACTCCGGGAGTTTATTCATATCTCTTTCACACTTGTGTAACTTACATATTTGTACATAAAGATCCGTTCGTCCACACCCACGGTCGTCCTTCTTGTTCTCTCGACAGACCAATCCAATGATCAGAAGAACCTTTGAATCTCACTAGAAAATTCTGCAAAATGAAGCAAAACAATCGCGTTAGGTCTCCAGTATAACAAAGACTCCGCGAACATCTCCTCCATCTTCACCCAAAGTTATAATTTAGCTTCTTAAATTAATATTCCAATTTAGAGGCCACCAGGGATCTTCATATAGTTAGGTCCAGAAATACGTGGACAGTGACCGAATCTTCGTGATTTCAGCTCTGCAGGCCATTATGATTGATATAACATGAAACAACTGAGATGCAATTGAACTGCAGACTTAAAGGGCGCTTTACACGCTACAATAAATCTTACAATGTGTCGGCGGGGTCACATCGTAAGTGACGCACATCCGGCATCGTAAGTATGATTGTAGCGTGTAAAACCTCCATGCAATTGCGATTGAACGAAAATCCGTTCATCGCATGCATGTCGTTCATTCCTCATAAATTGAACGTGCGGTTGTGCAATGTTCCCGAGGCAGCACACATCGCAGTGTGTGACACCCCGGGAACATTGAATGACAGCTTACCTCCGTCCGCGGCTCCCGCCGACAATGCGGAAGGAAGGAGGTGGGTGGGATGTTTACGTCCCGCTCATCTCCGCCACCCGCTTCTATTGGCAGGCTGCTGCGTGACGCTGAACGTCCCTCCCACTCCAGGAAGTGGACGTTCGCCACCCACATCGAGGTCGTATGGACGGGTAAGTACGTGTGACGGGGGTTAATCGTTTGTGCGGCACATTCAACAAATTCAACGTGTTGCACATACGATGGGGGCGGTTACGATCGCATACGATATGGTATGCAGAATCGTAACATGTAAAGCAGGCTTAAGGGTACTTTACACGCTGCGATATCAGTACCGATATTGCTAGCGAGTGTACCCACCCCCGTCGGTTGTGCGACACGGGCAAATCGTTGTCTGTGGCGCACAACATCGCTAACACCCATCACACGGACTTACCTGCCCTGCGACGTCGCTGTGGCCGGCGATCCGCCTCCTTTCTAAGGGGGCAGTTTGTGCGGCGTCACAGCGACATCACACGGCAGCCGTCCAATAGCAGAGGAGGGCCGGAGATGAGCGGCCGGAACATCCCGCCCACCTCCTTCCTTCCGCATTGCTGGTGGACGCAGGTAAGGAGATGTTCGTTGCTCCTGCGGTGTCACACATAGCGATGTGTGATGCCGCAGGAACGAGCAACAACATCGCTACTTACCAGACAATGATTTTTGGTAAATGAATGACCTCTCATATACCAACGATTTTTGTCTCTTTTGCGATTGTTTAAGGTCGCACCTGCCTGTCACACGCTGCGATGTCGCTAACGACGCCGGATGTGCGTCACAAACACCGTGACCCCGATGATATATCGTTAGCGATGTCGCAGAGTGTAAATGGCCGTTTATAGGTTTAACTCTTTAGTGATGGAGCCAATTTTGACCATCCTGACCAGGCCAAATTTTGGAAATCTGAGCAATGTCACTTTAAGTGATAATAAATACAAAGGGCCACTATATTAAACATATCACTTCCAAAATATACAAATCATCCAAAAAAATTAAATGAATAAAATTTAATTGAACAAATAAATGTTATTAGTTAACATTTTTTTCCAATAAAATACAAGGAGACACTGAGAATAAATTGGACAACTCTGGACTATAACACCAAAATAAACATTGGTCAAAATAAAGCCAAATTTCACAAGGTACTTGCTATGTTCCTCCACTAGATGGTAGCAGTATATAGGTATGCCTATAAATAGTAAAAAACTGTAGTGCAAAATAATTTGATCCACAAGCATACAACACAATTAGTGTTCAAATAAATACACAGTTATATAATGTAAGAAAAAAATGACTAACAACATGGAAGTACATAAGATATTTCACAAATTATACAAAATCCAAGTGGAACCCACAAACAAAAGAGATATATCAACCCCAGTGGGATAAATAGCTCAGGCAGCCAGGACCAAACCCCGACGTGCGTTTCACTATATCTTCTTCCAGCTTTAGCCTCAAATTCTTTACTTTTGGAAGCAATAACACAAAAAAGTGAATCCTACAGTTTGTTACCCACTTTTTTCTGAGTGCAGCAATACCTTGCATGTAGTAAAAAAAAATTCTGTTTGGACAAACGGCCAGGATCAGATTGTAAAAAGTAACATTTGGTATTTGGAATGTACGTTTCGCTGGAATAGATTGCAGACACCGTTTCGCATTTACAGAACCCGAGGTACCAAAATAGCAGAAACCCCCCACAAGTAAACCTATTTTGGAAACTAGACCCATCAAGGAATTCATCTAGGGGGGTGTTGCGCACGTTCAACCCATAGATGCTAAACAGAACTTTATAAAATTTAGTTGTGTAGACAATTTTTTTTTCCCACTAAAATATTGTTAAGAATATTTTTTATTTATATAGCGCCAAACACATCCCGCAGCACTTTACAATTTAGAGGGGTCATATACAGACAATACTGTTTTAGCCCCATATTTGAAATTTTCCCAATGGATAATAGGAGAAAATGGACCTCATAATTTAATACTCAATTTCTCTTGAATCCGTTGATACCCCAGATGTGGTCAAAAACTACTGTTTGGGCGCACGGCAGTTCTCAGAAAGGAAAGAGCAATATTTGATTTTTGGAGCTTAAAATTAGGCTGGAATAGATTGCAGATTCCATGTCGCATTGGCAAAACCCCTGACATGCAACAACAGTAGAAGCCCCCAAACAAGTGACCCCCATTTTGGAAACTAGACCATTCAAGGAATTCATCTAAAGGTGTACCGAGAATGTTTAACCTACAGATGTTTCACTAAACTTTATAACATTTAGATATAAAAGCAAAAAATTTAATTTAATAGCATAAAATTAATAATTTACACAAGGGGTATAAGAGAAGATGGACATAACAATGTGTTATGAAGTTTATACCCAATCTGGTACTACCGCTTATGTGGTTGGACACTACTGTTTGAGCACACGGTGGGGATCAGATGGCAAGGAGCATAACTTAGTTTTTAGAATGCAGATTTCGTTTCAATAGATTGTGGCCTCCATTAGCCGAGTCCTTGAGGTACCAGATCAGAAGAAACCCACAAGTGACCCCATAGTGGAAGCATCACTGCGTAAGGAATTCATCTAGGGGTGTAGTGAGTATTTTGAATCTACAGGTGCCTCACAGAATTACATAACATTGGAATGGGGAAATAAAACATTTTAGTGTAAAAAAAATAGATTTTTTTTTATTAGCTGCAAATCTGTAAGTTACACAAGGAATAAAAGGTAAAACTGGACCCTACAATTTATTGCGCGATCTTTTCCCAACATGGTGATGCCCAACATGTTGTCAGAAACTACTGTTTGGCCATACAGCAGTGCAGAGCAGGTAGAAGTGCTATTCGGCTTTTAGGGCACAGATTTTGCTGGAATAGTTTTTTTTTTTAATTTTTAGTGTGGGAAAAGGCGGGTAATTCAAATTATTTTTGTTTATATTTTTAAAAACTTTTATTTTTTACTCCCCTTAGGTGACTTGAACCTGCAATCATCTTATATCTTGTACTATGTAATGCAATTCCTCAGTGTTGCTGTGTATAGAGAAAATCACAGTCTCCTCGGAAGCCCAGCATATGACTGGCCTTCACAGGAGTATCAAGATGGCAGTAATCGGGACATTCAGCAGGTAATGTATAGCCATCAAGCAATCACAGTGCCTGGAGTGATGGGAGCCAGTGCGCACTGGTACTAATTTAATTTAAATGCTGCTGTCAGAGATTGATATCAGCAGCTAAATGGTTAACAGCAGCCATTGAAGCCCTTCTCTGGTCACTACTGTAAAGGCCCGGTCACAAGCAGCGACATCGCTAGCGAGTGTACCCGCCCCTATCATTTGTGCGTTACGGGTAAATCGCTGCTCATGGCGCGCAATATCGTTTGGAGCCGTCACACTACTTACCTGCCTAGCGACGTTGCTGTGGCCTTTCTAAGGGAGCGGTTCGTGCGGCGTCACAGCGACATCACTAAGCGGCTGCCCAATAGAAGAGGAGGGGCGGAGATGAGCGGCCGTAACATCGCGCCCACCTCCTTTCCTCCTCATTGCTGGCGGCCACAGGTAAGCTGTAGTTCGCCGTTCCCGCGGTGTCATACGTAGCGATGTGTGCTGCCTAGGGAACGACGAACAACCTGCGACCTCAACAATCAACGATTTTTTTTAAAATGAACGACATGTCAATGATGGATGATTTGGTGAGTATTTTCCATCATTAACGGTCGCTCCTTGGTGTCACACGCAACGACGTCACAAACAATGCCGAAAGTGCGCCCCGGCGATATATCGTTAGATACGTCATTGCATGTGATGGGGCCTTTAGACTCAGACACTGCCTATATAATATAGCCAGCATCAGCCGTGTGTGACTAGCACTCATCATCTGAGCCCCCTCCACACTTGTGATCCCAATGGGAACCTACAATTCCATTTATTTGTGCAAGTCCAAAAACAATATATCCATAGTTCCCGTCTGTCCAGGTTTCTGCTTCATAAAACTTATCATCTTAGGTTTGACTTGTGTCCTTAATAAAAATCGAGCTGAGGATCACTTATAATACTCCAAACCCACAACCACTACCACAAGACCCCCAAACCCCCTTATA
Organism: Anomaloglossus baeobatrachus; assembly: GCF_048569485.1. NCBI lineage: Eukaryota > Metazoa > Chordata > Amphibia > Anura > Aromobatidae > Anomaloglossus > Anomaloglossus baeobatrachus. The sequence goes on along the minus strand of NC_134357.1, from coordinate 26,162,906 downwards.
TGATACAGCTTTTGTAGGCAGTTGGCTCAATGAGTATGACTTGGGGTAAAAGGAACCTTCGCTGTTAAAAGTTGTGGCCATCCGTCAACATTGAAAGCTCTTTTGGCTCATGGAGACAAAACCCACCAACAAAAGAAGCAAAATGTGGAAAATCTCCCATTCGTGCGCTCACCAGCTCCTCCATGGAATCTATAAGGGCGAGAGACGCGTTCCTGGAGGCGCAGAAATCCTGACCCGTCTGCCATTCACTAATATTAGAGGAGAAATAGTAACACTTTCTTCTTGACCAGATCCAGTCGTCCTCACAGGGGTCGGAGGAATAATTTACTGACATTATATTTTTATTCTTTCCTGAGAAGACAAAAAGACATAAGGCCTAACATTACAGAAGCAGAGAAACACCGAGGATTTTCCAATAATGACCAAGAAGTTTGACAATTTTTATAACTATTTCTTTTATACCATTATATGAATTGATATATTATTTATATGGAGAACGGTAACGTGCAGCTATTTTTGCAGATCTAGCTTTGTTATTTAAATGGAATGTATAATTCAATTTTTATTTATTTTTTATATATCATTTTATATCAAAAGTAGTGATGGTCGGACCCGGACTACAAAAGTCCGGATCCATGCAGTTCCAAAGGTGCCCGAGTGCCAGACCCAGGCCAGTTATTCCAGGTGTTGATCCGGATCTGGCTTTCGGAGGAATTAAAAAAAATAAATTGAAAATAAGAATGAAGCGAGCGCTTCATATTTACCGAGGCTCCATCGTGGCTGTAACTGCTCCAGCAGCAGCCCATTCACTTCCTGGGCCGCTCATTATTGCTCATCCATATGCACTGCTGTCCCCGCCCACTGGCCGTCCTGGCGTCTGTGATTGGTTGCAGTCAGACACGCCCCCACCCTGTGTGACTGCGTCTAACTGTAACCAATCATAGGCGCTGTCTGCGTGTCAGTATGGTGGTATAAAAAGAAATAAATAAAATATTTGGAGTAGGGTCCCCCCATATTCTGATACCCAGCACTGATTAAACATACTACTGCATGCTGGCTACAGGCTGCTCATTTTGGCTGCATATCAAAATAAGAGTAACTGCATGTGCCTTTTTAAAAAAATATACAGTATATTTAAATAAATAATTTTAAAAAACAGCATGCAGTCCCCCCAATTTTGATACCCAGTCACGATAAAAAATGACAGCTGGGGCTGGAATTCTCAGACTGAGGAGACCCATGCTTATTAGGCCGCCTCCCAGCCTAAAAGTAGCAGCACAGAATTGTCACATCCATTAGATGCGATAGTCCCGGAACTTTACACGGCTTTTCCTGATTGCCCTGGTGCGGTGGCAATCTGGGTACTATAAAAGGGGTTAATAACAACCCACAGCTACCACTAAAGCCGGAGTTACACGCAGCGACGTATCTAACGATATATCGCCGGGGTCACGGATCCCGTGACGAACATCCAGCATCGTTAGCGACATCGCTGCTTGTGACAGCAAGGAATGACTGTTAACGATGGAAAATACACACCAAATCGTCCATCGTTGACACGTCGCTCCTTTATAAAAAATCGTTGATTGTGGAGGACGCAGGTTGTTCATCGTTCTCGAGGCAGCACACATCGCTACGTGTGACACCCCGGGAACGATAAAAAACAGCTTAACTGCGGCCGCCGACAATGCAGAAGGAAGGAGGTGGGCGGGATGTTACGTCCCGCTAATCTCCGCCCCTCCAATTCTATTGGGCGGCTGCTTAGTGACGCCGCTGGTCGCTGTGACGCCACACGAACCGCCCCAGCGGCGGTCACAACAGCGACGTCGCTAGGCAGGTAAGTCCCGTCGCTAGGCAGGTAAGGCTCCTAACGATTTTGTGCGCCACGGGCAGCGATTTGCCCGTGACACACAAACGAAGGGGGCGGGTGCTTTCACGTGTAACACCCCCTTAAGTCCTAGAATAGTAATGGCAGGCATCTATGAAACCCCTTGATTACTAATCTGGAAGTGAAAGTAAATAAACACAAACACAGAAAAATTCCTTTATTTGAAATAAAATACAATTTATTAATCCCCAAACACCCCTGCAGGTCCGACGTAATCCACACAAGGTCCCACAATGATTCCAGTTCTGCTACATATCTGAAGTCACACCATGTGATCATAGTACATGACCGAGCGCTGTGAGGTTCATGCAGAGAATGAAAGAGCCACATGATCAGCAGTGAAATCACGCAGGTTATTTGCGGTCACAGCGGGAGGTTCCTACGGTCCTCCACCTTTCATCGCAGGTAATTTGACCTCAGGTGACGCCATCTCAATGCAGTTTTCTGCCAGAAAGTGCAAATTTGGTGCTGAAATGTCTGCCCCAGATTTCAGCACCAAATTTGTACCTCCAGGCAGACAATAGTTTTCTTGGAGATTTTTGGGCCAAGAGATGCAAATTTAGTGTTGAAATTTTTACACCATATTATGCACCCAATCTACATCTCCTGGCAAAAAGACATATCAAATCTGCAGAGGTATGATACGGTAGTGATTCGATTTTTTTTTTTTTTTGCCAGGAGGTGTAGAATGGATGCAGGAATATAGTGTAAAAATTTCAGCACCAAATCTGCATCTCTTGGCAAAAAAACGTGGTTTTCTGCCAGGAGATGCAGGTGAGTTCACTGAGTTTAAAAAGGTCACCTGAGGTCCTCTGCGGTTAGGTTACCTGCGGTCACAGGTGATGGACCGTGGTAACCTCAAGCTGCAACCGCAACTAATCTGAGTGACGTCACCGCTGATCGCGCGCCTCATTCATTCTCTGACTGAATTTACATCATGTTCTATGATTGCGCGTTGTCAGTTAAGATGTAGAAAAGCTGGAATCGTCATGGGACCCAGTGTGGATTATGTTAGACCTGCAGGGGTGTTTTGGGGGTTAATAAAGTGGTGAAAGGGTGTTTTTTGTATTTTATTCCAAATAAAGATTTTTTTCGGTGTTTGTGCTTCTTTTCACTTACCGATGAGTAATGGAGAGGTCTCAGACACTCCCCATTACTAATCTAGGCTTTAGTGGCAGCTGTGGGCTCCCATTAACCTTTTACACTACCCTGATTGCCACCGCACCATGGCAATCGGGAAGAGTCGGGTAAAGCGTCGGGCTTGTTGCATCTAATGAATGCGACAATCTCGGGAGGATACAGGCTGCTATTTTTAGGCTAGGGTGCTCCCAATATCCATGGGTTCCCCAGCTGTCGGGCTTTATCTTGACTGGGTATCAAAATTGAGTAGGACCACATGCCATTTTATTTTTAAATTATTTAAATACTTTTTTTAAAAAAAAGCTGTAAGTGGTTCCCCCTATTTTCATACACATCCAAAATAAGCACACGGCTGGGGGCTGCAGCCTGTAGCCATATGCTTTTTCTGTGCTGGGTACCATAATATGGTTGGACCCTATGACAAATGCTTTATTTATTTATGTTTAAACCACGATAGATACACGTAGCGTCTGTGATTGGAAGCGGCAGACACGCTGTCACTCAGGGTGGGGGCACGTCTGACTGCAACCAATCCCTATGGGCAGGTAAAGCAGTGCATTTGGATTAATGCGCAGCACCGGAAGTGAAAGGGCGGCCTGGAAGCTGTGTACAGCTGTGACTGAGCCTCGGTAAGTATGAACCGCTTGCTCCCAACCCCCCTAGCCCTTCTACCAACATTTTTAGTCGACGGATTTTGGTCCTCATAGACTTATATGAAGACCAGAATCCGGCCCGGAACTGGAATTTAAAAATCGGAACTGCGAGTCCGCTCATCGCTAATCATTATCTATTTGGAAAAGAAAAATTACAATTGCACATTGCCCTTTAAGTGCGTTAGACTCACAGTTTCTGTTCCATATAGATAACTTTTCAGCACTCTTTGTATAATCACAATAGACGTCATAAGATCCACCATGCACAACAGGTGATATCACAGCTCACCTCCTCCCCCTCCTGTGTAATGAATGATAGCACCTCTATATATAGTAGATAAAATAGGATACAGCATTAAAAATAGATGATGTCACAGCTCACCTCCTCTTCCTGTACAATGACTGATAACACCTCATATATACAGTAGATATCACAAATTGTGAATGTTGGATCTTGTGTTATCTACTGTGTATAGCTGTGTACATAGTGGTGTTATCAGTCATTGTTCAGGAGGAGGAGGTGAGCTGGGACATCACCAATTGTGAATGGTGGATCCTGTGTTATTTCCTGTATACAGAGGTGTTATCAGTCATTGTAAAGGAGGAGGTGAGCTGTGATATCACCTATTATTAATGGTATAGCCTGTGTTATCTACTGTATATAGAAGTATTATGAGTTATTGTAAAGGAGGGGGTGAGCTGTGACATCGGACTATTGTGAGTGGTGGATCTTGTGTTATCATTCATCGTACAGGAGGAGGAGGTGAGATGTGATATCTATTGTGAATGCTGGAGCCTGTGTTATCTACTGTATATAGAAGTGTTATCAGTCATTGTACAGGAGGAGGAGGTGAGTTGTGACATCACCTATTGTGAGTAGTGGATCTTGTGTTATCATTCATTGCACAGGAGGAGGTGAACTGTGATAATAGCTATTATGAATGGTTGCATCCTGTTTTATCACAGCTCACCCCCTCCTGAACAATTACCGATATCCCTCTATATACAGCAGATCACACAAGATCCACCATTCACAATAGGTGAGTTATCTTTTACCATTTTCCAACTGTTGCAACTTTGCTATTACTTATGTGATAACTTTATCTATGTTGTTAATCTCTCTTGTTATTACATAGGAAACTTTTTTTCCCTCATCTGTTTTTTTCATTTATTGCTCTCTGTCTCCATCTAGTGGACTTTTTTGTATTTTATTGTGATGCCATAATTATTTTATATGTATTTCTGTGAAAAGGCATGCATATATTATATAGAGTCATTACACACAGAGGAATCTATTCCTATATATTATATAGAGTCATTACACACAGAGGGATCTATTCCTATATATTATGTAGAGTGATTACACACAGAGGGCTCTATTCCTATATATTATATAGAGTCATTAAACACAGAGGAATCTATTCCTATATATTATATAGAGTCATTACACACAGAGGGATCTATTCCTATATATTATATAGAGTCATTACACACAGAGGGATCTATTCCTATATATTATGTAGAGTGATTACACACAGAGGGATCTATTCCTATATATTATATAGAGTCATTACACACAGAGGAATCTATTCCTATATATTATATAGAGTCATTACACACAGAGGGATCTATTCCTATCTATTATGTAGAGTGATTACACACAGAGGGATCTATTCCTATATATTACATAGAGTCACTACACACAGAGGGATGTATTCCTATATATTATATAGAGTCATTACACACAGAGGGATCTATTCCTATATATTATGTAGCGTGATTACACACAGAGGGATCTATTCCTATATATTATATAGAGTCATTACACACAGAGGGATCTATTCCTATATATTACATAGAGTCACTACACACAGAGGGATATATTCCTATATATTATATAGAGTCATTACACACACAGGGATCTATTCCTATCTATTAGAGTCATTACACACAGAGGGATCTATTCCTATACATTATATAGAGTCACGACACACAGAGGAATCTATTCCTATATATTATATAGATTATACACATTACACATTATTATTATGATTATATACATTACACAGAGAGGGATCTATTCCTATATATTATATAGAGTCATTACACACAGAGGGATGTATTCCTATATATTATATAGAGTCATTACACACAGAGGGATCTATTCCTATATATTATATAGAGTCATTACACACAGAGGGATCTATTCCTATATATTATATAGAGTCACTACACACAGAGGGATCTATTCCTATATATTATATAGAGTCACTACACACAGAAGGATCTATTCCTATATATTATATAGAGTCACTACACACAGAAGGATCTATCCCTATACTATATAGAGTCACTACACACAGAGGGATCTATTCCTATATATTGTATAGAGTCATTACACACAGTAATATATATGAATAGATCCCGCTGTGTGTAATGACTCTATAAAATATATATGTTTCCCTTTTTGTATTGAATTACAGAAGTAAATTAATTTTTTTATGATATTCCAATTTATTGAGATGCACTTGTATTTATTCGGACTAAGCTAAATTTAGCTATTTATTGGTTTACATTTATTATTTAGGTCCAAGGTCTAAATCTGCAATAAGTAAAGGCAGATGGGGGGCTGGCGTGGAGGTGAGTGTTCGGTGGTGAGTGAAGTTATATACTGTATAGTTGTGTATATAGCGGATGGTGATCTGTCTTTCTCAGCACTCGCTGCGTGCCCATTTCTCGCTCAGCACCATCAGATCACACCCATCACTCATTTTTCCTGCATGACTATCCATATAATACCCCCGGTCCTCCCCAGCTTCCACATCATTGATGTCTGTAGGAATTAATAGAACATATGGACCGGGTTCATCTTGGTAAAATTGAAAAGAATGTTTTCCCATAAATCATATGTGTACATGACATTATCGCTATACATTGTCGATATTCTCACCTTTCACTGCATGAGTCGACCACAAAGTACAAAATATAGTCGCTAAAAATAAGAAGATCATAACAACGATGATCTGTAACAGTCCGGTTTGGTTTAGACCTACAGAAAAACAATGAAATGTATAAATTAAACACAATAACTGTGCTGCAAATAACGTACAAAGATCATAGTCGCCAGACTGCTGAGTCCTAAACCGCAACAATCTCCCATGTCCGGATAAAACACAGATAGCGTAACACAACTGAGCTTCAATAGAGAGATATCAAAATATATAGTGTTTCCATCCATATAGCTATAGGCATAGAAGTGGTGTCTAGGTATAGTAAAGTAGCCATGCGCTACGCAATGAAACCACCTATAGCGCCACCTGGTGGAAAACAACAGAGTTAGCATTTTTATCTCGAAAACGGAACGAGATAGAGAAAAAAAGTGAATTACAAAGTTTTGGGCATCATCAATTCAATACGAATCCACACCTTGCATACAGAAATGCTATGATTAGAACGTGTAAAACTCACAAGGCTGCGGAGTGAAGCGATACCTCATGGAGACCTTCCTACAAGTCATTGGGTATGGTGGTTGTGTGGAGTGGCCTCCGCTCACCTGACCTGACCCCATTGGACTTCTTTCTGTGAGGTCACATCAAACAACAGGTGTATGCGACCCCTCCACCAACATTGCAGGACCTACGACGACGTATCACAGATGCTTGTGCAAACGTGTCACCTAACATATTGCACGACGTGCAGCAAGATACAGTATGCTGTGCAGAGTCCAGATGTGCATTGCAGCTGACGGGGGCCACTTTGAGCATCAAAGTTAAATGAGCGCCATATGCGTGACCAGCATTCAATGTTTTGGGGGGGTCATGGGTTTCATATCATAGCATTTCTGTATGCAAGGTGTCGATTCGTATTGAATTGATGATGCCCTACAATTTTTTACTTTTTTTCTCTATCTTGTTCCGTTTTCGAGATAAAAATGCTAATTCCGTTGTTTTCCACCAGGTGGCACTATAGGTGGTTCCATGACGTAGCGCATGGCTACTTTACTATGCCTAGACACCACTTCTATTCCTATAGCTGCTGCCGTTCTCAAGTTAATGGCGGTGGACAGAACATGGGTGGACACACTGTATACAAAAACTCTCATCATTTATTGGATGCGTTTGGGTCATAGCTTGGGATAACGGGTGATCAAGGCACAAACAGTTAACTGGGAAAATGTTTGAACGAGGCGTAATGCCGGGCCAGACTCCCGCAGCAAGTCAGCCTTCATTCAACCAACACTATTTCACAATACTGACCACCACGAAGGAGCGAAGTCGCTACACTGTTCTCCGACCCCCACCCATGAAAAACAGGGTGTCATGATCTAGGTTTGGCTCGGTTGCCGCTGAGCCGCAGCATGTATTCCCTCGGGGTCACAGGTCATGGGAGGTGCTTGTTTCATTCTGTCTCATTCCGGAGGTTGAGCCACCATATCTTGGTGTTGCTGACTCCGGAACGGCGCCAGTAATATTTCCTGCTTCTGTAGTGTGTGCGTGACTGGCTCTAGTGAGTGAGTGATCCCTGAACTGCCTGTAGCGCCCCTGAGCCACTCAGCACACTACGAGGTACTGCATCCTCACCAGGAAGCAGGGCCTACCCCCAAGGACCTGGAACACCAGTGCCAGTAACACCAAGACACACCAAAATCCCAGTTCCCACTCCACACCAGGGGGCACTGGCTAGTTAGACACAAGGGCATGGCCACCTAGAGGGTGGAGCCAGACCAGAGGGAACTAGACAGCCTGGTGGGAGGGGACAGCAGACAGACAGTAGTAGAGAGTGAAAGGTGCCTGAGATCTGGGTCGTGTAGACGGTGGCCCGGGTGCACAGGAGAGTGGTCGCCAGGGCGGGTACACCCGAGTACCGCTGGGACCCGAGCACCGACAGGGCACAGGGCCCTAGGTGAGGCAACAGTTTCATACGTTCTGGCAAATATTTGCACAGTGAGGGAACCTTCACGGACCTCACTGACCCACAGATCCGGGGCACCAGCAGTAAAGCAAGGATCAAGGACCCGGGATACAGACCGGCCCTACAGGGTCCACACTGCCCGCCATACGGACAAGGAGGCTGCTACACAACAGGGATAGTCAGGCCCCAAACCGCTTCAAGCTATGGGGACACAAACACACTGAGGGTGCCGGGGACAGAGCAATCGAGTAACCAAGCTGGCACTGGCTATCAGGGACTGGAACTGGTCGTCCGAGGGTGAAGAGTGAGTAGAGATTGTTAACTTCAACCATGGTGTGGACTCCCTTTATTAACGGCGAAAGTCTCCATTACACAAATTCCCTGGCTCAGCCCTACCTGCGGAGGGCCTACCATCACCACCAGCCCTAGGGGTAACCTACTCAGCAGCCGTGGTTCCACCATATTAACCGCAACCCGCAGGTGGCGTCACACTAATGACTTTAATTTCCCCAGTAAATACTCCCCATTAAAAAGCATCCAGGGCACAGGACCGGGCAACGGCCACCAAAGTGACATTCCCCAGTAGCAAACCACTCGGGACCAAGTACCCCATTCCCTAGGCGACAGAGATGATGTCATCGAGTATTCAAAAACCTATGAGGAACACCTGAAACATCTGGCTGAGGTATTTGAAGCATTGTCCAAATATGGAATGAAGCTGAATACCATCAAAATGCCATTTGCTGAAACCAAAGGTCCAGTATCTCGGGCATGTGGTCAGTACAGTGGGAGTGGCACCAGATCCAGAAAAGATCACTCATCAAGAACTGGTCCAGACCAACCACCGTCAAAGAGGTACGTCAGTTTCTAGACCTGGTGGGATACTACAGGGGATTCATAAAGGGCTATACGAAGATGGCAGCACCTTTGCACGAGCTCCTGGTAGGTCAGGTAAAGAAGGGCAAGACTTCTGATCCTCCATTTGAATGGGGTGAAGGCAGGGCCGTATTTGCCACTAGGCACCCGTGGTCCCGTGCCTGGGGTGGCACGTTGCGGGGGGGCGGCACTTTCTGGCAGCAAAAAACAAAATAAATATATATATTTTTTTTTTTTTTTTACATCCCAGCCCCCTGCCCCTCCCTCCGTTACACAGTTGGGGGGGTTGAGAGGGAGGAGAGGCGCACTTCTGTCTATTTAAATACACGGCGGGCGCCAGGCATAGTGAGCTGATTGACCCCGGAAGTTCCAGTGCCTGCACATCCGGGGTCAGAGGCGCGTGGGCGCGCCAATCAGCTCACTGCCCCGTGCTGCAGCGTCCAATGCTGCAGACGACACGCCGCGGAGGAGGACGCGACTGAAGCTGGAGCCAGCCAGAAGAGGATAATCACAAGAGCAGTGCAGCGAGCACCGGAGAAGGTATGCGCTAAAGCAGAGCCTAGAATGTATGGGCACCTTACAGGTTAGTTGGTGATCGTTGCAATGCCTCTTTTTGTCCACTATAATCATGCAAGGGGAGGCTGGGGGAGAGAGGGGGAGGCTGGAAAAAGAGAGAGGCTTGGGGAGGCTGGGAAGAGAGAGAGGCTGAGGCTGGTGGGAGGATGGGAAGAGATAGAGGCTGAGGCTGGGGGGAGGCTGGGAAAAGAGAGGCTGAGGCTGGGGGGAGGCTGAGGCTGGGAAGAGAGAGAGGCTGGGGGGAGAGAGAGGCTGAGGCTGGTTGGAGAGTGAGGCTGGGGGGAGAGAGAGGTGGAGGATGGGGGGGAGAGATGGGGAGGCTGGGGGGAGAGAGAGGGGGAGGCTGGAGGGAGAGAGAGCCTGAGGCTGGGGAGAGAGAGGCTGGGGGGAGGGGGAGGCTGGGGGAGAGAGAGGCTGAGGCTGGGGGGGAGAGAGAGGCTGGGGGAAGGGGGAGGCTGGGGGGGAGAGGGGGAGGCTGGGGGGAGAGAGAGGCTGAGGCTGGGGGGAGGCTGGGAGGAGAGAGAGGCTGAGGCTGGTGGGAGGCAGAGGCTGATAGTGGGGGGAAGCAGAGGCTGATACTGGGGGGAGGCAGAGGCTGATACTGGGGGGAGGCAGAGGCTGATACTGGGGGGAGGCTGGAGGGAGGCAGAGGCTGAGACTGGGGGAGGCTGGAGGGAGGCAGAAGCTGAGACTGGGGGGAGGCTGGAGGGAGGCAGAGGCTGAGACTGGGGGGAGGCTGGAGGGAGGCTGAGACTGGGGGGAGGCTGGAGGGAGGCTGAGGCTGAGACTGGGGGGAGGCTGGAGGGAGGCAGAGGCTGAGACTGGGGGGAGGCTGGAGGGAGGCTGAGACTGGGGGGAGGCTGGAGGGAGGCTGAGGCTGAGACTGGGGGGAGGCTGGAGGGAGTCTGAGACTGGGGGGAGGCTGAGACTGAGACTGGGGGGAGGCTGGGGCTGAGACTGGGGGAGGCTGGAGGGAGGCTGAGACTGGAGGAGGCTGGAGGGAGGCTGAGGCTGAAACTGGGGGAGGCTGTGCTGAGACTGGGGGGAGGCTGAGACTGGGGGGAGGCTGGAGGGAGGCTGAGGCAGAGACTGGGGTAGGCTGAGGCTGGGGGGAGGCTGAGACTGGGGGAGAGAGGCTGATGCTGAGGGAAGATAGAGGCTGATGCTTGGGGATGCTGAGGGAAGATAGAGGCTGATGCTGAGGGAAGATAGAGGCAGATGCTGAGGGAAGATAGAGGCTGATGCTGTGGGAGAGAGGGGCTTATGCTAGAGACAGAGGACAAGGGTTGAGGGATAGTGCAATGACAAAATCGATTGGGTGGGGGGGAGTGTAAGGACTCGGAATAAGGGGGGCAGTATTGGGAGCTCATTATGGAGAAGGGGCAGCATGTGTGGGCTCAGTATGGAGTGAAGCAATATAGGGGAGTCAATATCAAGAGTGGAGTAGTGTGTGTGTAGGGGGGGTGTCTCAGCATAAACATTAGTGTGGTGGTCTTAGCATGAGTGGGGCAACATGGAGGTGTCATTATGGAAAAGAGTAAGGCAGCATTAGGAGCTCATGGAGAGGGGCAGCATGCATGGGACATTGTGAGTAGGGGGCAGCATGCATGGGACATTGTGAGGAGGGGGAAGCATGCATGGGACACTGTGAGGAGGGGGCAGCATGCATGGGACATTGTGAGGAGGGAGCAGCATGCATGGGACATTGTAAGGAGGGGGCAGCATGCATGGGACACTGTGAGGAGGGGGCAGCATGCATGGGACACTATGAGAAGGTGGCAGCATGCATGGGACATTGTGAGGAGGGGGCAGCATGCATGGGACATTATGAGGATGGGGCAGCATGCATGGGACATTGTGAGGAGGAGACAGCATGCATGGGACATTGTGAGGAGGGGGCAGCATGCATGGGACATTGTGAGGAGGGGGCAGCATGCATGGGACATTGTGAGGAGGGGGCAGCATGCATGGGACACTGTGAGGAGGGGGAAGCATGCATGGGACACTGTGAGGAGGGGGCAGCATGCATGGGACACTGTGAGGAGGGGGCAGCATGCATGGGACACTGTAAGGACGGGGCAGCATGCATGGGACACTGTGAGGATGGGGCAGCATGCATGGGACACTGTGAGGAGGGGGCAGCATGCATGGGACATTGTGAGGAGGGGGCAGCATGCATGGGACATTGTGAGGAGGGGGCAGCATGCATGGGACACTGTGAGGAGGGGGCAGCATGCATGGGACATTGTGAGGAGGGGGCAGCATGTATGGGACACTGTGAGGAGGGGGCAGCATGCATGGGACACTGTGAGGAGGGGGCAGCATGCATGGGACACTGTGAGGACGGGGCAGCATGCATGGGACACTGTGAGGAGGGGCCAGCGTGCATGGGACACTGTGAGGAGGGGGCAGTATGCATGGGACATTGTGAGCAGGGGGCAGCATGCATGGGACACTGTGAGGAGGGGGCAGCATGCATGGGACATTGTGAGGAGGAGACAGCATGCATGGGATATTGTGAGGAGGGGGCAGCATTCATGGGACATTGTGAGGAGGGGGCAGCATGCATGGGACATTGTGAGGAGGGGGCAGCATGCATGGGACATTGTGAGGAGGGGGCAGAATGCATGGGACATTGTGAGGAGGGGGCAGAATGCATGGGACATTGTGAGGAGGGGGCAGCATGCATGGAACATTGTGAGGAGGGGGCAGCATGCATGGGACATTGTGAGGAGGGGGCAGCATGCATGGGACATTGTGAGGAGGGGGCAGCATGCATGGGACACTGTGAGGAGGGGGCAGCATGCATGGGACATTGTGAGGAGGTGGCAGCATGCATGGGACATTGTGAGGAGGGGGCAGAATGCATGGGACATTGTGAGGAGGGGGGCAGCATGCATGGAACACTGTGAGGAGGGGGCAGCGTGCATGGGACACTGTGAGGAGGGGGCAGTATGCATGGGACATTGTGAGGAGGAGGCAGCATGCATGGGACATTGTGAGGAGGGGGCAGCATGCATGGGACATTGTGAGGAGGGGGCAGCATGCATGGGACATTGTGAGGAGGGGGGCAGCATGCATTGGACATTGTGAGGAGGGGGCAGCATGCATGGGACATTGTGAGGAGAGGGCAGCATGCATGGGACATTGTGAGGAGGGGGCAGCATGCATGGGACATTGTGAGGAGGGGGCAGCATGCATGGGACATTGTCCTCACATCATGCTGCTCCCTCCTCACAATGTACAGATCATATTTCATAATCGAGGAAGGTGTGGTGGGTACAAAGTAGTTTATAAGGGAGGGCAGTGTGGTGTTTTAGTTTATTAGGGGCAGTGTGACAGTCACAGTATATAAGTGGGGACGGTGTGGTGGGAATATTTTAAACTCATGCTATGGTTTGATGTGCCTGGTGTGATCTCCATTGGGGGGGGGGGGGGTTAGTGCCCTTCGTTTCTGATTGATACTTTTTAAAGTGTTTTACAGAGTAGATCTGCCTTAAACAGATGTCGTGTGCGAAAACTCAGTTTTACGTTGTCACTAAGGGGCGCGACCACTTAAAGTGCCTAGGGCAGCATAAAGGCAAAATACAGCCCTGGGTGAAGAAGAAGAGAACTCCTTCAGACAGATGAAGTGGACCCTAACTGGTGACGAGATTTTGGCCTATCCTGACTACAACCTACCATTTGTGCTATACACTGATGCCAGCAACGTGGGGCTGGGAGCAGTACTATCGCAGGTGCAGAAGGGCAAAGAACGTGTGACTGCCTATGTAAGCAGGAAGCTCCGTCCTACTGAGAGGAACCCAGAAAACTACAGCTCATTTAAGTTGGAGTTCCTGGCATTAGTCTGGGCTATCACTGAACGGTTTAAACATTATCTAGCGGCTGACAAGTTCACTGTTTTCACAGACAATAACCCTTTGACCCACCTGGATACTGCGAAGTTAGGTGCACTAGAGCAACTCTGGATGGACCGGTTGTCAAACTATGACTTCACCATCAAGTACCGGCTGGTCACAAAAATGCCAATGCAGATGCCCTGTCAAGGATGCCTCACTTACCAGATGCGGGAGAAAATGTGGATGAGCTAGAAGAGATAGAGCTGCCAGCTTTTCCCCGCGACGGTGCATCCCAATATCAGCAGTCTTGCACCAACCGTCGGGAAGTAATATTGAATCCGTTACCTCACCATGGGTGGAAGGAAACACAAGATGATGATCCAGCAGTTAGCCTGATTAAGGAACTGATAACCCAACCAGGCTCAAGCCTGGGCCCAGATGCTCCACTCGAAGCACAACATCTATGGAAAGAGAGGAGTAGGCTGTTCATCTATCAAGGAAAGCTGTGTAGGAGTGTTACCAACCCTAAAACCCATGAGATGGTGTGGCAAGTGGTAGTACCAAAGAAAAATGTCCAGATGGTGCTGGAAGCATGCCACAATAGAACAGGACACTTTGGATGGAAGAAGCTGGAGGCACTGTTACGTGAAAGATTCTATTGGGTTGGTATGACAACCGCCATAGAGAAATGGTGTAGAAATTGTTGTCCCTGCAACCTAAGAAGAAAAGACCATGACAGCCAAAGAGCACCACAGCAACCAATTATCACCAAGCAACCATTGGAACTTGTAGCTCTGGACCATGTAAAATGGACACCCAGCAGAAACGGTTTCACATATGCTCTTAAAATTATTCCAGATTCCTAGTAGTAGTCCCAGTAAAAGACTTGACGGCTCAAACAGCAGAAAGAACTTTCCAAGCCTACTTCTGCAGACCACTTGGATACCCAAAACAGATAACAGATCAAGGTCCTGCATTTCAAGAGTTCTGCAACTTATAGGGATGTAAGAAAATCCGTACTACGCCTTATCATCCACAGACCAATGGCATGTGTGAAAAAATGAACCACCTTGTCATTGACCTGCTGAAAACCTTGCCATTGAAAAAAAGAAACATGTGGCAAGAAAAGTTTTCAGACTTAGTGGACATGTACAACAACATTCCTGTAAGTTCCAGCAACTGTACACCAGCATATCTCATGAGAGCAAGACCTGGAAGATTAGCAGTTGACTTGGAGATGGGAATTGTAGTTCCTGAAATCAATTCACCAGATGCTGATTGGGACTCTCATCGTCAAGCGCAATACAGAAGAGTACAAGAATGTGTAGAAAGAAGTTTAAATCAAAGAAGAGAAAAACAAGAAAAGAACTACAACAAGAATGCACAAGCTATTTCTTTAACACCTGGAGAAATAGTTAAAAAAAGAAAAAGAAGTGTTCATAAACTTGATGACCAGTGGGAAGCAGAACCTTACACTGTACTATCCTCCAATTTTGATAATAAGAAGACTTGCTTGATCAGTAAAGATGAAGGAAAGACATCAGCGACAGTCTCAAGAAATCATCTAAGGAAATGTCCAATTAAAACCCAAAGAAGAAGTTCCCTGTACACCTCAAGTACAAGAAAAACAAGAGAAGGTGATACACACAGTACTTGGAGACTTTCCTGAAAATTGGCCTCAGTACAATGGAGCCATCATAGTACCAGTACTTACTTTCCCACAACCAACAGAAGTACAGGAAAGAATAGAAGAACCTGTTCAAGTTCCAGAAGAACTACCTGTTGTAGTAGAACCAGAGGAGCCTGTAAACAGTGAATCTGTCAATCCTGCAGTGAGACTAATGAGGGCTTCACACGGTACGATCTATCGTGAGATTGCACGAGCGATCGTACCCGCCCCCATAGTTTGTGCGTCACGGGCAATTAGTTGCCCATGGCGCACAAAGTCGTTAAACCGCCGCCATCACACGTACTTACCTGCTGAGCGACCTCTCTGTGGGCAGCGAACATCCACTTCCTGAAGGGGGAGGGACGTTCGGCGTCACAGCGACGTCACACAGCGGCCGGCCAATAGAAGCGGAGGGGCGGAGATGAGCGGGACGTAAACATCCCACCCACCTCCTTCCTTCCGCATAGCCGGCGGGAGCCGCGGGACGCAGTTAAGCTGTGTTAATCATCCCCGGGGTGTCACACGGAGCGATGTGTGCTACCCCGGGTACAATAAACAACCGGCGCAAAGTAGAATAAACGATTTTTTAAAAATGAGCGACCTGTACACGATTCGCGATTCGTAACCGATTTGCGATCGTTTACAGACGCTCTTAGGTGTCACACGGGACGACGTCGCAAGCGATGCCGGATGTGCGTCACGAAAACCGTGACCCCAACAACATATCGCACGACAGATCGTCTCGTGTGACGCCCACATAAGGAGTCACAGACAATTACCCAGTCTACCTACAACACATTGAAGAGGATCTCTATTCTGCAAGAAAGTCTTAGAGAGAGGAAAAGGTCGCAGGAAAGGTCTGCGGCACAGGCTGCCAGGACCCAGTCGTCATAGCAACCAGCATACGGTAAGGCTGCTTTCACACATCTGGTTTTTCCTGTGCGGCACAATCCGGCGCTTTACAGAAAAAACGCAACCATTTTTTTTGCCGCCGGTTGCGTTTTTTTTTGCATAGACTTACATTAGTGCCGTATTGTGCTGCATGGGCTTGCGTTCCGTCTGGTTTTTGCCGCATGCGGCAGATTTAGCCGATGCGGCGGCCGGTTGGAACGTTGCCTGGCACTTTTTTTGTCCGATTTGCAATGCATGCCTATGGACGCTGTATGCGGTGTCCTGCGGCAAAAACTGCATCCGGCCGCCACATGCGTTTTTTTCCACTGCGCATGCTCAGTAGCCTGCCGCAAGCGGCAAAAACCGGATGGGCCGCATGTAAAAAAACCTATGCAAAGGATGCAGTATTGTCGCTGCATCCGTTGCATAGGTTTTAGAGCCATATTGGCCGGCTCTGCTAAAACCGGAGGTGTGAAAGCAGCCTAAGAAGGGAGAAGCTCTGCTACAACCATGTTAGGCCCCTTTCACACGTCAGTGATTCTGGTACGTTTGTGCTTTTTTTAAACGTACCAGAATCACTGACATACGCAGACCCATTATAATGAATGGGTCTGCTCACACGTCAGTGATTTTTCACTGCACATGTCTCCGTGCGGTGTAACCGCGTGTGCGTGTTTGCCGCACGGAGACATGTCCATTTTTTTCTGGCATCACTGATGTTCCACGGACCACGCAGTGGTGTGGTCCGTGAAACACGTGCCAGAAAAAAACGTGCTTTTAAAATAAAAAACATTTTAACTCACCCGGCGTCCAGCGATGTCCTCTGCAGCCCGTTCTGCCGGCTGCTTCTGAGCCGGCTCATTATTGTCGCGCATATTCATTATGCGCCACACAGCCGACCCGGAAGCAGCTGCTGCGGGGGTCACCGCCGGCCGGATGCTGCACCGCGGGAGCGATCAGCACCATGGACAGCGGGAGCGCGCACAGGTGAGTAGTTTTCTAAGTGCAATCACGGGCCACGGAGAACGGAGCCCAGATTGCACTTAGACAACCCACGTGTGCCGTGATTCACGGCACACGCAGGGACATGTGCGTGTTTTACACGCCAGTGAAAAACGTCAATGTTTTTCACTGACGTGTGAAACGGGCCTAATACGTTGGTGCTCAGAAAAAATGTATAACATAATACTGATATTTCTGGCACACATAGGAAAAAATATTTCATTATGATATTGAAGAATATTTTAATTTCATATTCTGCAAAAGGAGTCAACCAAAATGCCAACGTTTCGGCTTACATTTGAGCCTTTTTCAAGGCATATATATCAAGAGGAAGATCAGCGCAAAAATAGATGCTTGGCAGAATATGGGCTTAGGATAACAAATACCAGAGGATGGGATGAGGCAGGGGTAAGTCATAGGAGACCAGGGTGAATGGGTGATAGTGCCTGGAACGACAGCAGGCTGGGTGCAAATGGAACTGTGTTCGGTGAGCTGGCTGTCTGGTAGCAAGGTGCTTTCTATCCTAAGCCCATATTCTGCCAAGCATCTATTTTTGCGCTTATCTGCCTCTTGATATATATGCCTTGAAAAAGGCTCAAATGTGAGCTGAAACATTGGCATTTTGGTTGACTCCTTTTGCAGAATCTGTCATAGCAACCAGCGACGTACCTCCCAGGGACTCACATGTTGTGGGTGGCAGAAAGGGTGCCTCATGTACATTTCAATTTATAGAAACGTTTAAGAAAAATGCCTCCCTTGCATGGGAAGAAAGTTTAAAGTTTTTCATGCATATTAAAAATGTGGTAATTTGATGTTTATGTTTGCAGCCCGAGGACGTGCTGGGATTTACCAAGGGGGAATGTGGCGCCCTTAAGTGTCAGGTGCCACAGGGTACTGCATCTAACCCCAGATTCCTGGAAGACCAGTGCTGGTAACTAACACAACACACACATCTATGCCCTTTTCCACAGATTGGGTGACAGACTAGAGCTGAACTGAGGGATGGCCACCTTTTTGGTAGGGAAGCATCCAATCCGCTAGTTAGAAACCTGGGAGGAGGATGGATTGGTTAGTGCAGTTTAACAAAGACAGGAAGTGACAGTCTGTGGAGAGTCTGAGGAGGGAGAGGAGAGAAGCAGACAGTCTGTCAGCAAGTGTAAAGTGGCTACTGAGTAAAAGGGAGTACAGTTGCCGGGGAAGTACGTACCAGTACTCACTGAGCACCGACGGGGCACAGGGCCCTAGTTCAGGAAGACGCTCCAGGCTCACCTGATAAAGACCTGCCCAGTGAGAGGACCATCAAGGACCTCACTGAAGTTAGTGTCCGGGGCATAGCAGCAAAGAGGGAACCTAGCAACAGGGACAGAGGTCCGACCCAAGAGAGGTTCAAGCTGCCGGCCATACGGGCCAGAATGGAGACAACAGGAGGGGGACCCCAAAAACGCTCCAAGCAACAGGCACCCACCAATTACTACAGGGTGCACGAAAGCAAAGCTCACCAGTTCACTACACCGGCACTGGAACAAAGGGAATACCGGATTGGTAAAGACCAGCACGAACTGGGTAGCAGCAACTCCAAACCAGTGAGTAAAGCACAAGTTAACCCCATAGCGACGGCCTAACGTCTCAAGACGTCGGAAAAACAGGGTACTTATTCTGTTCCGACGTCTTGAGACGTCAGGCCGGAAAAAGCTTGTAGCGCCCCCCCAGTGACGAAAAATCTCGGGGGTTTCAGCTACCGGAGGTAGCTGAGACCCCCAAGATTATGAATCGGGGTGTTTTTTTTGGACCCCGTTAATGCGATTGCCGGTATACACCGTATACCGGCGACAACATTAAAAAAAAAAAATGGCCGGTAAAATTGATTTATTTCTCATCTGACGTGATCAAACATGTCAGATGAGAAATAAATATGAGCCCTTAGTGCCCCCAAAGCCCCCGGTACCGGAGAGTCCCCCCACCACCCCTACCCCCCCTCCGGAAAATCCAAGATGGCGCCGACGCGCGCTGAAAACTGCAGCCGCCGCCGGATCTGCATTCATTTCCCTCCGATCTGAAATGATCAAACATTTCAGATCGGAGGGAAATGTCCTCCCCCTGACCCCTCCTCCGGGCCACCGGAGATCTCTGGTCCCCGGAGCCCCCTCCGGTCTCCAGAGCCGCCTCCCCCCTCCCCCCTCCGGAGCGTGGAAGATGGCGGCCGCATCCATCCTGCTCTTTCTGCCGCATGTGACACGTCACATGCGGTAGAAAGTTGTCCCGCCGTCACCCCCCCCCCAGCCCCCGGTCACCCCCCCCCCAGCCCCCGGTCTTACGTTACCTGGCTGCTGGTGATCCGTCCCTGCGATCACGCCGCCTGCTTCTTGAAAGCTGGCGGCGCATGCGCAGACAGCGGCTGTCAGCTGGATCCCTGCAAGCAGGGACTCTGACGTCGCTGCTGCACAGGCTGCTGCACTGTGGACCGGGGGAGGGTGAGTATGGTGATCTGCAGCCACACTCCTCACATGGAGAGACTGCTGTTCTAGAAAATGGGGGGTACGTTCTGTGAGCGTGCCCCTCATATTCTAGAATAAGGTTACTGCAGGTCACTCTGCCCTAGGTTGGACCGGGGCAGTGTGAGTGCAGTATTCTCAGATTACTGCACCCACACTGCTCATGGAGAGCTTGCTCTTCCAGAAAATGGGGGATACGTTCCCTGAACGTGCCCCCCATATTCTAGAAGATCCAGAGTCGGCGTGGGACCTCCAAAATGGATTACAGCGACCGAAATTTATTTATTTTCAATAAATTGGTAAAAGAGGAATGTTTCGGGGAGTTTTTTTTTCAAAAAAAATTTTTTTTTGTCTTTATTTTTTTCTATTACTTGACTGGGTTAGTAATGTCGGGTATCTGTTCAGATGCTGTGACATCACTAACCCCAGGGCTTGATGCCAGGTGACATTACAGCTGGTATCAACCCCATATATTACCCCGTCTGCCACCGCACCAGGGCGCGGGATGAGCTGGAGCGAAGCGCCAGGATTGGCGCATCTAATGGATGCGCCACTTCTGGGGCGGCTGCGGCCTGCTATTTTTAGGCTGGGAAGAGTCCAATAACCATGGCTCTTCCCACCCTGAGAATACCAGACCCCAGCTGTCCGCTTCACCTTGGCTGGTGATCTAATTTGGGGGGGACCCCACGTTTTTTTTTTTTTTTTTAAAAAAAACGCCTGGGGAGCCCTCCAAATTGATCACCAGCCAAGGTGAAGCTGTCAGCTGTGGTTTGCAGGCTACAGCTGTCTGCTTTACCCTAGCTGGCTATCAAAAATAGGGGGGACCCCACGTCGTTTATTTTAATTATTAATTTTTTGGGGGGCTAAATACAAGGCTAGGCACCCTTTAGTGCCACATGAAAGGCACTAAAGGGCGCCAGCTTAGAATATGCAGGGGGTGGGACGTTATATTTGTTTGACATCTATCCATTCATCCATTGTAGCATTTTAGGCTCTGCGCCCACAATCGGGATTTGCAGCGTTTTGGGCGCAGAGTGTTTTCCCTGCGTCCATAGCGCTGCGTTGTGCAGTAGAAGCACAGTGGAAGGATTTTTAGAAATCCCGTGCCCACTGTGCTTCTTTTCTCCGCAGCATAAACCGACCTGTGGTGCAGCTTCCCGAGCCTCAGCATGTCAATTTATGCTGCGGAGATGAGTGTTCTCTACAGGTAGCATAGAGCTCCACAGCGGCCTGAACCCAAATCGTGGGCATGGGCAGCTGCGTTCTCCCGTGGACAACACTCACATCTCTGCAGGAAGGCTGACACTGTATACTAGACGCCGTGTCGCTGGATCATGGCCACATAGCCTAAAAGTGAGACATTTGTTGCTACAGCAACATTTTTGTGAAGTACCTGTGGATTCAAAATGCTTACTATACTCCTGAATAAAATCCAGTTTCCAAAATGGGGTCACTTGTGGGGGGTTTCTGCTGTATAGGTACCCAAGGGGCCCTGCAAATGTGACATGGGGCCCGCAATTTATCTCAACTTTTCCAGAATTCAAATGGTACTCCTTCCATTCCAAGCCCTCCCATTTATCCAAACAGAGGTTTTTGGCCACATGTGGGGTATCCCTGTGCTCATAAGACATTGGATAACAACCTGTTGGGTCCACGGTTTGTTGTTGTCTCTTGAAAAAGTGAGAAATTTGATGCTGAAGCAACATTTTTGTGAAAAAAATGAAAATTTTCAATATGGCAACCTAAGCTTATCAAATTCTGTGAAGTATTCGTGGATTCAAACTGCTCACTATACACCTAGATAAAAGCCTTGAGGTGTCTTGTTTCCAGAATGGAGTCACTTGTGGGGGACCGCCACTGTTTAGGCACCTCAGGGGCTCTCCAAATGCAACCTGGCGTCCGCTATTGATTCCAGCCAATTTTGCAGTCAAATGGCACTCCTTGACTTCCGAGCCCTGCCATGCGCCCAAACAGTTGATTTCCACCACATATAAGGTATCGCCAAACTCAGGAGAAATTGCACAATAAATGTTATGCTGAATTTTTTCCTTTTACTCTTGTAAAAAAAAAAGCTACCTGGTTGAAATAACAATTTTGTGGTAAAATTTTATTTATTTTTTTTCATGGCTCAACGTTATAAACTTCTGTGAAGCACCTGGGGGTTCAGGGTACTCACCAAACATCTAGATAAATTCCTTGAGGGGCCTAGTTTCCAAAATGGGGTCACTTGTGCGGGGTTTCTGCTGTTTAGGTACCTTAGGGGTCCTCCAAATGTGACATGGTGCCCGCAATCTTTTTCAGCCAAATTTCCTTTCCAAAATTCAAATATTGCTCCTTTCGTTCCAAGCCCTCCCATTTGTCCAAACAAAGGTTTCAGACCACATGTGAGGTATCACCGCGCTCATAAAAAAGTGGTTAACAAACCTTGAGGTCAAATTTTTGGAATTACCTCTTGAAAAAGTGAGAAAATTGATGCTAAAGCAACATTTTTGAGAAAATTATTAAAATTTTCAATATGACAACGTAACGTTAACAAAATCTGTGAAGTACCTGTGGATCTAAAATGCTCATTATACCCCTAGATAGAAGCCTTGAGGGGTCTAGTTTCCAAAATGGTGTCACTTGTGAGGGATTTCTTCTGTTTAGGTACCTTAGCGGACATGTAAATGCAACATGGTGCCCGCAATCTATTTCAGCCAAATTTGCTTTCCAAAATTCAAATATTGCTCCTTCTGTTCCGAGCCCTCCAATTTATCCAAACAGAGGTTTCTGACCACATGTGGGGTATCGGCGCGCTCATAAGAAAGTGGGGAACAAGTTTTGGGGTCCATTTTGTTGTGTTATTTCTTCTAAAAGTGAATAAATTTGGGTTAGAGCAACATTTTTAGGTAAAATTTAATTTTTGCTTTTTTTCATTCCACATTGCTTTTGTTCATGTGAAGCACCTGAAGGGTCAATAAACTTCTTGAATGTGGTTTTGAGTACTTTGGGGGGTGCAGTTTTTATAATGGTGTCACTTTTGGGTATTTTCTGTCATCTAGGCCTCTCAAAGTCACTTCAAATGTGATGTGGTCCCTAAAAAAATGGTTTTGTAAATTTTGATGTAAAAATGAGAAATCGCTGATAAACTTTGAACCCCTCTAACTTCCTAACGAAAAAAAATTTTGTTTCCAAAATTGTGCTGATGTAAAGTAGATAAGTGGGAAATGTTATTTATTAACTATTTTGTGTCACAGAAATCTCTGGTTTAACGGTATAAAAATTCAAAAGTTGAAAATTGCAAAATTTTCAAAATTTTTGCCAATATTCAATTTTTTTCATAAACGCAAAAAATATTGTCCTAAATTTGGTACTAACATGAAGTCCAATATGTGATGAAAAAACAATCTCAGAATCACCGGGATCCGTTGAAGCGTTCTAGAGTTATAACCTCATGAAGTGACACTGGTCAGAATTGCAAAATTTGGTCTGGTCATTAAGGTGAAAATTAGCTCCGTCACTAAAGGGTTAAACCACAGTCCCTGTGTTGTCTGAGTTCTTCCTACACATCTGCATCAATATACTACAACCACCATCATCCTCCGCTGGGACCTAGCTCTACTTGCGGAGAGCTATTACATCCAAGCTGCCCAATACCACCAGCCCCAGCAGTGAGAGACTTTGCAGCGGCGGTTTTCCCCATATAGCCGCATACCGCAAGTGGCGTCACGAAAAACATTTTTATTTTATTTTTTCTCTTGTATAAATCCCCTTTTAAGCGACCCCTAGGGTCACGGAATCGGGCAATGGCCACCCAGTGAACTTTCCCTGCAATATACTTCCCGGGTCCGAGTACCCCAAAGCCCTGGAGTGAGTCATGAGCACGCCTTGCAACTCAGTCTGCAAGATGCCGGTCTCTTTGCCGGATCTTGCGCTGTTGGTGCGGTTGTTTTATAAGAATGCACCTCCTCACATCGGAAACTGTGTGAAGAACGTTCTGCGTGCACATGTGGCACCCCTAGGGGTATTAGCCACAATAAAACCATCATTAGTTACTCAATACAAGCACTAGAGCAGACACCGCACTACCACCACTGGCCAGAAGGGGGAGCTCAAGAGACTCCCCTAGAGATATTCTGATCTGAGGTAAAATTGACAGTTTAGTTTTTTCAGTTGGAGCCGGGACGCTCAAAGGAGCAGTCACAGAGAAATTGCTCTGAGGTACTTAGGAGAGACTGACAATTTCCAGGCCCAAGCCATTGGTCTGAGGAAGAGAAGACAGAGAAGAGGAACATTTTAGGAACCGGGTAGCCATTAATCTCTACCCCTGAAAAGGCGCAAATACGGACACCGGATCCGTGGCTGCATTAGTTTCACACAATACAGCAACCAGGAGAAGTGAAGGCGATTCAAGCTTCACCAGGGTCAGACACAGCAACATCCAGTGAGTTCAGCGGTACTCCCAGAGGGGGTAAGCAGGGGAAAAGGACTCGAGTTGCCTGTTGAATTAGGACCCAGGAGGGACAGTTTGGGCCGGCAGCCAGTTCACAAACAGCAGCAGGGCCACACACAGACAGCGCAAAGAAGGAGGCCAAGGACCTGGCAGGGCAGAGTAACTTAGTCCTCCTTATACAGACTCCGGTGACGGGACTTGTTGTTATGCAGTTTTTTGTTGAAGTAAACCGGTTAAACGTCGCCTGTGCCTCAGTCTCTCATTTGGGCAGTAGCCACCTATCCAGGATTGGGACCATCGAAGCTGAAAAAACCTATTGCTGATCAAGTAAGTGTCTGCGCCCCTAAAGTCTCCTCACAATACCATTACCTATAACCACCATTGACTTTTACCTCACCTGCCTGGGACCCACAGCCCTACCCGGAAAGGGCTTTCCACCTGAGCTGCCCCACATCATCATCCCCGGCCAGCTACTGGCAGCGGTGGCCATAAATAGCCACATTTATTCCGGGTGGCGTCACGAAAAACTCTTATAAACTTTTATTTATCCCCTGTAAATACCCCCCATTGCACTGTGCATCGCCTGAAACCACAGCCCGGGTCGAGCCACCCGTGACATCCCCTCAAGAAATAGACCCCCGGTCCGGTACTGGGTACCCCGGTCTCCAGGGCGACACAAATTGGCGTCACGAACAGGATCTACCGTGCCCAGCTAAACTGGGTATTCTGTGCGTGATTTCCAGTAAAATTGGTCAAAAACTGTGTGAAAAACATCAAAAATTGACTTTATTAAAGAAAATTTATTTTCCCCATTGAAAACCATTGAAATTGACTTTTTCCTATTGAAAGACATGGGGACAAAATGGCCGCCAACCTCTGAGGTAATCACCTTATAACTGCCTGTGTTATTTGAACTGCGCCACAGGCTGAGCTCTGACTAAAAAAAAAAAAACAAAAAAAAAAAAAAACAAATCCTGCTGCACCACAGAACTATTGTGCGCCATCCCGACGGGAGCAGAGGGCCGGAAGGGTCCAGATTAACTAAGGGGGTGCAACATGTCGCACCACGGAGATGCTGATGCACCAGGTGATGCGACCGCAGCAGAAGGACAAAATATGAATAGAGCGTCTGGCAGCCCAGCGGCGCAAGGAGCAGCGCCCATTATGCCATTTCTGATGCCCTATACTCCAGGTGCCCCGTGGCTACCACACTATGAAGGTAAGCCAAATACTCTTGGTAGCTTTAATGAGAAGCTGCAAGCCTACTTCAACATGTACCCCGAACTGACATTTGCTCAATTAAAGGAAAGTGCCATTCGTCTCCAACAGGCAGAGGCGCCCCGGGATCTGGATTTGTCTCAAACTATTGCAGAGGCACCTCAGCAGCAGGGAGTGCCAGTGACCTCAGCCATGTCAGGGGCTATTGCTAAATCTCTGGAGCCTAACATCAATGAGGCTCTCCATCAAAAGCTTGCTGCCCTGACAGACACCGTTGCTTCAATGGCTAAAATCATTCAGGAGTTGCGTGGATCCCAGACTACACCCAAGATCGAGTTGGCGACCAGCAAAGAGGATGTTCCATGGATGAGGCCCAGGAGGTACCCAGCGTGGAGAGGACGACCCAGCGACTACTACCAGCCGGATGGACAGCCCATTTGCCGTCGTTGCAAGGAGCCAGGCCACTTTGCCCGGGAATGTGCTTT
Source organism: Anomaloglossus baeobatrachus (assembly GCF_048569485.1). Taxonomy (NCBI): domain Eukaryota; kingdom Metazoa; phylum Chordata; class Amphibia; order Anura; family Aromobatidae; genus Anomaloglossus; species Anomaloglossus baeobatrachus. Next base: position 26,136,834 of record NC_134357.1, on the reverse strand, counting down.
AAACAAGGATCCCCTGGGAAGGTGGGCCGCTTCTCAGGAATGAACTTTCAAGGTCCAACACCCTGGCATGACAAGTACGTAGGAGGGCGTCCCGTTATCCCTATCGTGCTGGACGGTATTCCCCTCAACGCCCTGCTGGACACCGGTTCCCAGATATCATCGATTCCGCATATCCTTTATAAGAGGTACTGGGCTGATACAGACATTGATAAAGGACCATCTAACGTTGCATTGAGTATATGGGCTAGTAATGGTGAGATAGTACCGCAAGTAGGTTTTAGGCAAATGACTGTCAAGATTGGTAGGATAGAATTACAGAAGCAAGGTATTATTGTACCCTGCTCTGACAGAGATTCAGCGTGTTGGTCATCTTATGGGACAATTAGCTGGCAGTGCCCTGCGGGAAGTCACAGCCTGGCCAGTAGATGCAAAAGACACTGTTGAACATATAATAGCCGAATTGAAAGCAGCTTTTGAAATCACTGCCGGCAGTAAGGCTAAAACAAGATTCTTTAATTGTAAACAGAAATCCAATGAGGGCGTGAGAGACTTTGCTTTAAATCTACAGGAGGCACTGAAAGCACTTACATTAGCAGAACCTGTTTTTACCACCGGAGCAGATAATTTATTGAAAGATCAATCTATTGAGGGACTCTTAACCCCTTCTCACAGGGGGCATTTAAGCATGCTGACATTTGCTCAATTAAAGGAAAGTGCCATTCGTCTCCAACAGGCAGAGGCGCCCCGGGATCTGGATTTGTCTCAAACTATTGCAGAGGCACCTCAGCAGCAGGGAGTGCCAGTGACCTCAGCCATGTCAGGGGCTATTGCTAAATCTCTGGAGCCTAACATCAATGAGGCTCTCCATCAAAAGCTTGCTGCCCTGACAGACACCGTTGCTTCAATGGCTAAAATCATTCAGGAGTTGCGTGGATCCCAGACTACACCCAAGATCGAGTTGGCGACCAGCAAAGAGGATGTTCCATGGATGAGGCCCAGGAGGTACCCAGCGTGGAGAGGACGACCCAGCGACTACTACCAGCCGGATGGACAGCCCATTTGCCGTCGTTGCAAGGAGCCAGGCCACTTTGCCCGGGAATGTGCTTTAAACAAGGATCCCCTGGGAAGGTGGGCCGCTTCTCAGGAATGAACTTTCAAGGTCCAACACCCTGGCATGACAAGTACGTAGGAGGGCGTCCCGTTATCCCTATCGTGCTGGACGGTATTCCCCTCAACGCCCTGCTGGACACCGGTTCCCAGATATCATCGATTCCGCATATCCTTTATAAGAGGTACTGGGCTGATACAGACATTGATAAAGGACCATCTAACGTTGCATTGAGTATATGGGCTAGTAATGGTGAGATAGTACCGCAAGTAGGTTTTAGGGAAATGACTGTCAAGATTGGTAGGATAGAATTACAGAAGCAAGGTATTATTGTTGTTGATGTTGACCGGCGAGATCGTGAACCAACTGTATTGATAGGAATGAATGTAGTAGAAAATTGTTTTTCCGAGGTCCTTACTGTCTTACAGCAACTCGCCAAGACTGCCAGATGTGACCAGCAAAGAATTCTACAGAGAGAGATAAAAGCTTTGGTGTTAAAGCAACAGGTAGAAGTTGCAGGTGGAGAAATTGGCAGTGTGAGGGTAAGTGATCCAACCCCTATTGTAATTCCGCCTAAAACCGAAATGTTGGTATGGTGCAGAGCCGCAATAGGCATAAAAGGGCGAGATTATCAGGCTTTGGTAGAACCCGTGTACACTGATAGTAGGCCCACTATACTGACAGCCAGGGGAGTAGTCGAGGTACACCGGGGAAGGGTGCCAATACGTCTTTTAAATTGTGGAGAAGAAGAGGTCACTTTAACGAGGTATGCTACTATGGCAAAACTATATACCGTTGACAACAATGCCATCACAGCCATTGAGCCCTTGGATCCGTCATGCCAGGCGGATGACAATGGTTCACATGGAGAATTGGAGGATTGGTTTCAACAGTTGTACGTAGGAACAGATTTAACACCTACCCATCAAAAACAAGGGGTGTACAGGCTAGTGAGAGAATATGAACAAGTCTTCAGTAAACACCCACTAGATTTTGGGCAGATCAAAGGGGTAGAACACACAATACCCACCGGTAACCACCCACCAATAAAAGAGAGATATAGACCCGTACCGCCCGCTCACTACCAATGTGCAAAAGATATGCTGAGGGATATGAAACAAGCTGGGGTAATAAGAGACAGCTGTAGCCCCTGGGTGGCCCCTCTAGTGATGGTTAAAAAGAAAGACGGAACCATGAGAATGTGCGTAGGCTACCGGAAGATTAATCACATTACCCATAAAGACGCGTACCCCCTACCTAGAATAGAGGAATCATTAGCAGCATTAAGATCTACTAACTATTTTTCCACCTTAGACTTAACAAGTGGGTATTGGCAGGTCCCTGTGGCGGAGAGAGACAAGGAAAAAACAGCATTCACCACACCGATGGGTCTCTGTGAATTTAATTGTATGCCGTTCGGACTCTGCAATGCACCCGGTACCTTCCAGCGACTGATGGAGTGCTGTCTAGGACACAAGAACTTTGAAACCGTCCTCCTGTACCTAGATGATGTAATAGTCTACTCCAAGACTTATGAGCAACACCTACAAGACTTGGCAGAAGTATTTGAAGCCTTGTCCAAATATGGCATGAAGATCAAGCCATCCAAATGTCACCTTCTTAAGCCAAAGGCACAGTACCTGGGACACGTTGTAAGTTCAGAAGGAGTAGCACCGGATCCCGAGAAAGTAACCGTGATAAGGGATTGGCCAAGACCCACCAGCGTGAAAGAGGTGAGGCAATTCCTGGGACTGGTGGGCTACTATCGCAGATTCATAAAAGGGTTCACAAAGTTAGCAGCACCCATACAAGACATCCTGGTAGGGCAGTCAAAGAAGCCCTCAGCCCGGAATCCTCCTTTCCAGTGGAGTGACGAGAGGGAAGAGTCCTTTGAGAAGCTAAAGAAGGCACTGACAGGAGAAGAGGTTCTAGCATACCCAGATTACCATCAACCCTTCATCCTCTACACAGATGCCAGTAATGTGGGACTAGGAGCAGTACTGTCACAAAAGCAGGGAGGCAAGGAGAAAGCCATCGCCTTTGCAAGCAGAAAGCTTCGGCCTACTGAAAGAAATCCGGAAAATTACAGCTCCTTCAAGTTAGAACTATTGGCAGTAGTCTGGGCTATAACCGAGCGTTTCAAACACTATCTGGCAGCTGCAGAATTCACCATCTATACTGATAACAACCCATTGACCCACCTGGATACAGCAAAATTAGGTGCGCTGGAACAACGATGGATAGCCCGGCTGTCTAATTACAACTTTGTGATCAAGTATAGAGCAGGCCGCAAGAATGGAAATGCAGATGCCTTATCCCGGATGCCACACTTGGAAAATGTGGAAGAGGAACCGGAGGAGCTTGAAGAAATTGAACTACCGGCCTTCCATAGTCCCAAGATAGGACAGTATCAGTCAGGTGCCTATCAGAAACAACAACAAGCGACTCTTAACCCATTAGCACACCACAGATGGGCTGACACGCAAGACAGCAATCCGGCTGTGAAGTTGGTAAAGGAACTGCTGACGGAACAAGGTGCATTTCCCAACCAGAATGCCCCGGAAGAGACGCATCAACTCTGGAAAGAGAGAGGCAGAATGTTCTTGTATCAAGGGAAGCTCTGCAAAAGGTACACTAATCCAAAGACACATGAATTAGTCTGGCAAATAATAGTGCCTAAACAGGATGTAAAGATGGTCCTGGAAGCTTACCACAATGGTGCCGGTCATTTTGGATGGAAGAAACTAGAAATACTCTTGAGAGAAAGATTCTACTGGGTTGGTATGAGAAGATCAATTGAAGAATGGTGCAGAAACTGTGGCCCGTGCAACCTCAGAAGGAAAGATCAACGAAACCAAAGAGCACCACTCCAGCCCATAGTCACCAAGCAACCACTTGAGATTGTCGCCATAGACCATGTGAAGTTGACACCAAGCCGGTCTGGCTATGTCTATGCCTTAACCATCGTGGACCATTACTCACGCTTCTTAGTGGTGGTACCCGTGAAAGATCTCACAGCAAAAACAGCAGCTAAGGCATTTCAAACATACTTTTGCAGACCCCATGGATACCCTGAGCAAGTACTTGCAGACCAAGGTACAGCCTTTGAATCAGAGATCTTCAGAGAGTTCTGCAATATGTATGGTTGCAAGAAGATCCGGTCAACAGCATATCATCCTCAAATAAATGGCTTATGCGAAAAGATGAACCATATTGTAATTGACTTATTGAAGACCTTGCCGGAGTCAGAAAGAAATCAATGGCCGGAGAAATTGCCCGACTTGGTAGACCTATATAACAATGTCCCAGTAAGCTCAACAAATTGCACCCCAGCTTACCTTATGCGTGCAAGACCCGGTAAGCTACCAATTGATCTAGAAATGGGAATTCTGAAACCAGATGCAGAAGTGCAAGATTCCAATTGGGATACCCTACGTCAACACCAGTATCGCCAAGTACAAGAGTGTGTGGAAAGAAGTCTCCAGCAAGCTAGAGAAAGACAAGAACGAACTTATAATCAGCATGCTCTAGCAACCCCGTTAAAACCTGGTGACCAAGTACTAAAGAGAAATCGTCGCACCAGTAAACTGGATAATCAATGGGAAACCATCCCGTACACAGTTTTACCAGCAACAGTGAACAATCCTAAAATGTGCCTTATCAGCAAAAACGGAGGGCTAACATCAGTACTAGTGTCAAGAGACTATCTGAAACTATGTCCTGAAACCTTGAAAGAGCCAGAAGTTATCCAATCGGAACCTGAAGTAATCCAACCCGTACAGGTTCAACCAGTTGAGGAAGAAAAAATTCATACAGTCTTAGGAGACTTTCCTAAAACCTGGCCCACGTACCATGGTGCAGTGGTAGTACCAATGATGGCCTTTTACCAAGTACCAGAACCAACACCAGAGCCCGTACAACCAGAAGCCCCAAGACAAACAGAATCAGAAGTTGACCCTGTACCACAAGAAGTCCCAAGACAGGAAGAACAGATTCCTAGTTATAGTGATCCCGGTCACGGTGGACTTGCCAACCCCACAAACGTGGAATCACCCTTAGCAGAACCAGAAGCACCCGATAGGTACACATCTACTCATACTATCACGCTAAGTACGCCTAGTACACTAGCCTTACGTAGGTCCCAGCGTAGTACTCAAGGTCAACTACCAGCAAAATATGCAGATTATCAAATGTGAATAAGTTAAAATGTGAGTTGTGTATATGTTATGTAGTACATTTAACAGAATTTAGATAAATTTAGTTTAGTCATTAGTAATTAGTTTGCAACGTTTAAGCCCAGTACCTACAGAGACTTTCCTGTATGAACAACTTACAAATTCTTGAACTTTTCTTCATTATTAACTATGAACCATGCCACAGGACTGGTTGTGGTAAAACTACTTGTAAATAGTTATCAGCCGGAGGCGATAGACTAAAACTCCGGAAAGACTGCTTTTTGATCTTTTTCGACTTTCTTTTAGACTTTCTTTTAGACCGAGTTCCAAGACACTAATTGCAGTGCCTTTTCTAGCGGATAGTTAGTTATTTCAATATCTTCAAGAATAGAACTGTATTAATGGACGCTGTTTGAAGTGACTTTTACAGAACTCTATTTTTGCACTTTGAGTGGTTTTTGTAATTTTTTTATTTTTACGACTCTGTAAATATTAATTGTTATATCATTTGTTTATTGTATCACAGTCCCGGAGTACTGTTATTCACTAAGGGGGAATGTGGCACCCCTAGGGGTATTAGCCACAATAAAACCATCATTAGTTACTCAATACAAGCACTAGAGCAGACACCGCACTACCACCTCTGGCCAGAAGGGGGAGCTCAAGAGACTCCCCTAGAGATATTCTGATCTGAGGTAAAATTGACAGTTTAGTTTTTTCAGTTGGAGCCGGGACGCTCAAAGGAGCAGTCACCGAGAAATTGCTCTGAGGTACTTAGGAGAGACTGACAATTTCCAGGCCCAAGCCATTGGTCTGAGGAAGAGGAGACAGAGAAGAGGAACATTTTAGGAACCGGGTAGCCATTAATCTCTACCCCTGAAAAGGCGCAAATACGGACACCGGATCCGTGGCTGCATTAGTTTCACACAATACAGCAACCAGGAGAAGTGAAGGCGATTCAAGCTTCACCAGGGTCAGACACAGCAACATCCAGTGAGTTCAGCGGTACTCCCAGAGGGGGTAAGCAGGGGAAAAGGACTCGAGTTGCCTGTTGAATTAGGACCCAGGAGGGACAGTTTGGGCCGGCAGCCAGTTCACAAACAGCAGCAGGGCCACACACAGACAGCGCAAAGAAGGAGGCCAAGGACCTGGCAGGGCAGAGTAACTTAGTCCTCCTTATACAGACTCCGGTGACGGGACTTGTTGTTATGCAGTTTTTTGTTAAAGTAAACCGGTTAAACGTCGCCTGTGCCTCAGTCTCTCATTTGGGCAGTAGCCACCTATCCAGGATTGGGACCATCGAAGCTGAAAAAACCTATTGCTGATCAAGTAAGTGTCTGCGCCCCTAAAGTCTCCTCACAATACCATTACCTATAACCACCATTGACTTTTACCTCACCTGCCTGGGACCCACAGCCCTACCCGGAAAGGGCTTTCCACCTCAGCTGCCCCACATCATCATCCCCGGCCAGCTACTGGCAGCGGTGGCCATAAATAGCCACATTTATTCCGGGTGGCGTCACGAAAAACTCTTATAAACTTTTATTTATCCCCTGTAAATACCCCCCATTGCACTGTGCATCGCCTGAGACCACAGCCCGGGTCGAGCCACCCGTGACATCCCCTCAAGAAATAGACCCCCGGTCCGGTGCTGGGTACCCCGGTCTCCAGGGCGACACACACATTTTTCCGATGACAGGATTTTTGGCCCTCCTTCCCTAACACATGGCCACTGCGTTCGCCCCATCTCAATCCTTGTGATTTCTGGTTGTGGGGACACTTGAAAGAGCGTTTTTATTGGGGAAATGTTGACACCCTGGCTGACCTCAAAGACCGCATCATTTTGGAAGTGTGCAGCATCCCACCAAACATGTTACACCCAAGCGTCAAGCATGCTGTGCATAGGATGAACATGATCACCATGCATGATGGCGGCCATATTGAATAGTTAGGCTAGACCAGGGTTCCCCAACTCCAGTTCTCGAGGGCATTGCATGGGTGTTGGAATCATCAACTGTGCAGGTGATTAAATTATCACATGTGCAATACTAAGGAAATCCTGAAAACATGCACTGTTGGCGGCCCTTGAGGACTGGAATTGGGGACCCATGTGCTAGACTGTGGAACAATTGTACATCTCCTATTATCGGCACATGGTTTTTGGGCCTCTTGATCGCTGTATAGCGCCACTTTTTCACCTGGTGGAGAGTTTTGATATAATTTTTTTTGTTGATGCCTTCCACTTCCCCATGCGTTGAATGGCATAAATTTTCAGCCAATTCGGTCCACTGGGTCAGTCTGCACACGGCTTCAAACACCTTAGGTTATTTTATGGCCACCTTGTACATGAAGCTGAAGAAAGAACAGGTAAATGTCTGTGTAGGGCAGCAGTAGGGGGGTCCTGTGGAATCAATGCCTCCTGTGGACCCCCGGCACTGCAGTCCGACACTGGTCTCACCCTGTATATGGCAGAAATCTCAGTACTGGATGATCCCACCATTATTGTAGTATATAGGCAGCCACTTACCCAGCGCCCTGACAGCCGGTCTCTCCGGGAGGTCGTGCCCAGAGCTCAGTCCTTCAGCTTCTTCATCTCTGTTGTTTACTGCCATGGCTGGGCAGCTTCTCACAATGAATGAGAGCAGATCTCTAGCTTTTGCTTTCTGTCTCGTGCTTTCACTTTCCTTTTACATTTATTCTGATACTCTGACTTTCCCACTCATTGAAACTTGGATGATGTGTCATTCCTGTGCAAGAGTAAAAAGATCGGCACCGCCTATGTCACTAGTGTGATGGGTTATGTTAAAGGGAACCTGTCACCAGATTTGGTGACTATAAGCTGCGGCGACCACCGGGCTCTTATATACAGCATTCTAACATACTGCATATGTGGCGCCCCTGACCTGGTCAAGCGCCACTGAAGTACTGCACTCAGCCTGAGTGAGTACAAACAGGTAATCCCTAAAGGCTGACTAGGGTGTGGACACACACAGACACGTAGTAACCAGGATACACACACAGCTTAAAGGGGACCCCTGGGCAGACCCAGGGAGGGGGCGTAGCCCTCGCATCCAAGCTAGTGGTGGGTAGTGGGACTGGAGACAGAGAGTGTGCTGTGGCAGTCAGAGGAGAAGAGTGGAGCAGCCGCATCTGAGGTGTAGAGCTCAAGAGCAGGACACGGTCAGACCCTGCACCTGTAGTGGCTGCTGGCGGGGGAGAGCGGCTACCCAGTGGGGCTGCCTGAAAACCACCTAGTGAAGAGGTGGCTGAGTAAGGCTATGTGCGCACGTTGCGTACTAGCCCTGCAGAAATTTCTGCAGCGATCTGAAGAGCACACGTGCGCTTCAAATCGCTGCAGAAAATGTCCGTAGAGAAAAAAAAGCCGATTCCATGCGCTCTGCCTGCAGCTTCTGCCATAGACAGAGCAGGGGCTGCGGGCAAAGCGCACGGAAGAAGTGACATGTCACTTCTTGAACGCAGCGCTTCGGGCAGCACCCGAAGCGCTGCGTTCTAAGACGCCACGTGCGCACGGCCCCTGCACAATCTCCATAGACTGTGCAGGGGACGCAGGACGCATGCAGTTACGCTGCGCTACAAAGCGCAGCGTAACTGCATGTATTTACGCAACGTGCGCACATAGCCTTAGGAGACTACCGGTAGGCCAGGCCCGCATGGGGAAACAGGTCCCCAGAGCAGGAACTTATCTACTCGGCCTGCTAAACCTGCTGGTGAGGGTGCTGGATGTACCTCACCGAACCACACAGAGTCCGCAGCATCAACAGCAACGAGGGGGCCCATAAGTAAAAGAAGGCAAGCAGCCAGCATTACTTGGTCCACGCTGTCAGCAAATGGGCCAGAGAGGGGAGAACGGCAGTTGCGACTTCCCTGTGTGATTCCCGCAGTACTACAAGTCAGGGGTCACCCAAACAAGAAGGGCTAGGAAGGCGAGTTAGCAATCACCCCTGGATCAGCCTGAAGGATACCTGGTTCCACCTGGTTCATCAAAGCATCGCCCAGGTTGTCTCACGTTACCATCAGAAAAGTGAGTAAAAACCCTGAAAGACATTGCTGCCTGTGTGTGAGTTCTTCTGTGACCTGTGGTACTACATGCTTACACTGGGCCAGAAGATTCCCAACACGTGAGGACCCTGAGGCGACCTGAAGGTAATGGGGCTTCACATCTGGCGTCACGAACAGGATCAGGACTAGGCCTGTTCAGACAGGTGACCGTGTGCCCTGGCGGTCCGATTGAAAAATTAGAAGCGCCGCCATATTGCCACCGAAGAAAGCGCGCCAACAACAGCGGCCCGCGCAAAAAGAAGTAACTCCCCATGAAGAGGTGTGGCTACCCAGAGACCCTTGGAGCGCTCTGACCTCGCAAGTGATGAGGGCGGATCTGTCCTGAGACGGCGGGAAGTCACCGGTCTGCTGCAAGAAACGAAACTCAGTGAGTGCAGAGAGAACCTGGTGAGCAGCGACGCAGAGAGAATGGCGTCCGCACGCAGTGAACCAGAACCAGGCTCCGCTGCCTGGTGGGACTGGGAGCTCGCCCAGTTCTGTGACCGGCTACAAGCGCGGATCCTCCAGCAGGTGATGGAAGGGCGCTCAGATCTATGGGAGCTGGCGGCGGCGGTTCGGGCCTATGAGAGGTGGACCGCGCGACAAGTGCCGAGCCGAGAGGTGACCACCCAGACCCCCATGCTGATGCCTTTGGGTGAGTCCCACACTGTCCCTGCCTGCTCGGGTGTGCCAGTCCCGCCAGCGCCGCTACCGGAGGCGATCCCTGCCGCGGTTCCCGCTGTGACTCCTGCTGCGACGTCCTGTGCAGCGACGCCCCGTCAGACCAGACCAGGCCGCAGCAGCGTCCCGCCCGGCCAGACCAGACCAGGCCGCAGCAGCGTCCCATCCAGCCAGACCAGACCAGGCTGCAATGCCGTCTACCCCTGTCCGCAGAGCAGAAGCAGCCACCGGGCCCCAGCCTCCGACTGAAGAGCCGGGTCCTGCGTCCCCGCCGGGAGAAGACCCAGTGTTCCTGCGGCTTAAAGAGGAGCTGAGTGTACGCTTCCCCAAAGACCTGCTGGACACGTACATAGTCCCCAGGCAGTCATCTGGACCCGGAGCTGTCCCAGCAACTTCTGTGGCTAAGAAGAGCCCACCACCCTGGCCCTCTGATGAGAGCCCATCCCCAGCGCTGCTGCCGGAGCAACCGGAGGAGTGCTCAACACCACTAAGGGGGAGGAGGAGAGGCCTGGGGGGCTGAAGTAACAATCCCCAAACGGATGCAGGAGGAGCACCCTTAGGATGTAAGGGAGGCCCGGAGGTCGCGCTGTTGCCCCACTTCCCATGGGAAGAGGTTACAACACCCCCTGCTGAAGAAGAGCTGACCATCTTCATGCCCAGTATGTGTGTGACCTGGGAGCCCGCAGACAGTAAGGTGATGGTAATGAAGAGGCCAGCCGGTAGAGGACGGCGCCGCATGAGGGCAAGACCACCCCCTGTGCAGCCTACCCCAGACAAGGAGATAGTGACGGCCCGAGACCTAGAGGAGAAGCAATCCCTACGTCGAGCCAAGCACCAGGTCAGAGGCCCCCTCCACCGCGGAGTGGTTGAGGAGTTCAATCTGCGAACCGGCTACGGGTTTATTGTGGAGGCTGGCATCAAGGAGGGCATCTTCGTGTCCAGAATAGATGTCCAAGCCCACCTGCAGAGAGGACACCCTGGTCGTGACCTAAGAATGGGAGACATTGTTGAATTCACCAGGCACAAGGGTGAAAGGGGCTGGTATACTCTAGACGTGGTACCACGCCCAAAGAGCTCCAGCTACAGCCCTGCAGCTGCCACCCAGTCACCAAGGTCACCACCATTAGAGCAAGCTCAAAGTGTACAAGCTCAGCAACCACAGCAAGCTCAAAGTGTACAAGCTCAGCAACCACAGCAAGTTCAAAGTGCTACACAGCCAAACTCCAGGTTCCAGAGCATGAAAGTGCTACAACCTGATCGTGAGAGGAGGAGGTCCGTGTAAAGCAAAATAAAGAAAAGTTACAAGTTTACCAGTTAAAGCAACGTTAAGAAGTTCCAGATAATGTGCCCACAAAGTACTGTTGTGAGAATCCACCTGTTCTGCACCTGGTTTTGTGGAGTTTTCTAAAGGACCATAGGCTATGAACTTGCTATAGCCACAAACTCTCGCATTGTTTATAGTTACCCCAGAGGTACTGTACCGCCCCGCGGGCTCGGCTGCGACCGCCGAGCCGCTCGGATCCGTGCTCGCACTGTGGGTGGTGGCTCGAGCTTCTCATGGACCCGGGGGTCATGTCGCTCTGCAAGGCAGTTGGCGCTACACGTGGGGATTTGGGGTGTTTGGATTGCTTAGTGTACCGCCCCGGGGCTCGGCCGGCTGCCGAGCCGCTCGGATCCGTGCTCGTCGGTGGGTGGCTTGAGCTCGTCACGGAGTCACGTCGCTCTGAAAGGGGGGTTGGCGCTACACGTAGGGACTTCGGTGGGGAGGTCCACGGGCGGAGCCGCGGTTGTTTGTAGGGGGGGATTTGAGTTAGTGACGCCATCCACGGGTTGTGGTGAATGGATGGACACCACCAATGCCGTTGACTAGGCTCCCAGGGACGGTGTTGCGCAGCTTGATGTTGACCCCTCCGTGGGTAGGGGATGATGGTCCCGGGGGCCCGAGGGAGGTGCTGAGGCGGGGGATTGGATGTGTGCTGGCGTGTCGGTGCGGTGCGGTGCGCGGCCCGAAGGCACTGTTGTACTCACTATGACAGACACACTGGAGTCTCTGGTAATCCAAACAAGATGGTGGATGGTGCCCGCAGCCGGCTGTGGCTTTCCCCTTTTCAGGTTGGTGGTTTCCACCTTTCTCCTGCACCTCACTTGTCTAGAAATGATGACTCCTATGCCTGAGCAACGATAGTCCGCTCCCCAGCCTGGTGTCTGCCGGTAGAACCCTTTTGCCTGCAGACGCTGGCCCGTCGGGTCTCTATGCCTGGGCGGTGGCTTTCTACCCTTGTGGTTGGGCTGTTGTCTTCAGTCGAGTCTTAGGTGGGAAAGGTCCTAAAGTCCAGTCATCAATCAGTTGATTTGACTCAGCCCAGTTGGTTCTGGGCCTCGTACTGGGTCTGAGTACCCCTCCTGGTGCTCCGGTTTCCAATCGGTTCCCCGGTTCGGTACCGGCGGCCACCGCCCGTCCCCGGTCCCACCGGCTGTAATTCCAGCTCTGGCAGGCAGCCACCACCGTCTGCCTCCTTGCCAGAGGTTACTGGACTCCAACCCAGACACCTGGTGTAGACTATGGCAGACCTAGGCACAGGTCTGCCCTTGAACTTCACTCCACTCCACTGTCAAAGCTAGACTCTCCTACTGTCTTCCCCACCTCAGGGCCTGTGAACTCTTCGGTGGGCGGAGCCAACCACCTGGCTCCGCCCCCTGGTGTGAACATCAAACCCGGAGGGAGGTGACAATGTTTTTGTAGGTTGGCTGCTGTCACCTTATTAAGGGGGGAAGGTGTTTGTGCAAGCGCCTACCTGTGACTACCTGGCTAGTCCAGGGCGTCACATTAGCACAAAATTCCCTCTGGGGGGGGGATTGTCATGATCTTGTAATCACGGAAAATCTATATAATTTTTTTTACAAAATGAGAAAAGTCTTTACAGAATTATGATAATAAGCAAGTGACAGAACACAAATAAAGAATAGAACAAATACCAGGTCAGAGCCCTGAATAAATTCCACCCCCCCAGACCAGACCCATATTTAATGGAAACCTCGAGCCACTCAGTTTATTCAGTTGCCAGACTAGAGCTCAGAATAAAATCCGACTCCAAAATATGTTCACACCCCAGACCAGACCAATGCGTAAAGTCACATCCCATAACATGTAACCGAAGGAGCAAGTGGACCAGCAGAGATTAACACTTGCTAGCCTGTCTATGAATCAGCATACAGCAGGTCGATGCCCAAGTCTGCCTGTGTTGATCCCAGACACCAAAGAAACCTTCGGACGGAGTTTCAGAATCTGTAATCTGAACAGAGGCTGATGCCGCCATGACAGTTGACGATGTTTGTGCAAAACTCTGTGTGACTGGTGCTTTAGTAGTCGCAGCAGGTACCACTGTATGGCCACAGTGCAGCCCTGGGTCAGCGTTCTGCACCGCAGCCACCTGTCTAATAAAGGGTAAGGGTTGCTGGGACTTGTGGTTCAGGACACTTACTTCAAGGCTGGAGGCCAGGACTGATTCTTGCGTGTTCTGGGCCACTTCCCAGCTGCCGCCTGTAGCAAGCCCCAGTGTCCTCAAGCACCACACAGTCAGAATTCTTCTTAACCAGCGTTTCTTTACTACATGAAGGTTCAGCTCACTTTACATCATGCCAGCGGTGGGCACAGTTCTTGACAGTTACCGGGGTCACAACTTTCCTTTGTGCATTCAATTATCTGGCCAGCCACTTTTCTGGTACTCGGGCCTCCGAGCCTCTCATCCCCTCACTCATCTTTATTCTGTCAGGCAGATTCATATAGTCCTTCAGGGGTCCGTCTCCCAGCCACAGGGATTAGCTTTAAGCTGTGACGGGGGGTCCCTGGGGACGGCACTCTTCTGTCACAGTTTTTCAGGACCTACTCCCTCTGAGGAGCCCACTGACCTTTAGCCTGGTGAGGGGGTTCTTTGGGTATACACCACAGGGCAGCCACCATCCAGGCCGTCTGGATTTCACCCTTTTGGGACGTAGTTCAGTCAGCCCAACTCTCACCAGGACCCCACGTGTCCGGCGCCGGGATGTGACCCAGAGGGTCTAAATTAGATACAGATATTCGGGCCTTCTCTCCACACACCTTTCACAGATGTGGGTCTCTCCACTTCCATAGGGACTCTCCTCCTCTTCCCTCTCTGTTTCCCTTTTTTGTCCCCAGTGCTCCTCCTCACTAACCCTTTCCTGCCTAGCAAGCACCAGGGAAGTGGCTGCGCACACCGTGGCCATCTAGTGGCCGTTTACCCATAACACACGCATTATACAAAAATATAATACAACACACTTTGTATATAGCCAGTCTGCAGGTCTGGGGTGGGCAAAGCCCTGCACCCTCTCACATGACAACTACATTTCTAATTGAAGCCATTTGTAAATATTCTTATTATGACACCTACTAAATATTCGGACAGGATCTTGGAGATGGGAATACCCCTTTAAGCACTTTATTATCCGTTTTTGAGATGTGCAATAAGTATCACAGGTGATCAAATACATAAGAGATGTAGGAATAAAACGTTTCATTGCTATGTTCCAGATCTGCAGTACAAAATCCACAAAGGCCGGGATCCGGAGCACCTTGTATAATACTCTGCTGATTATTTTACCACCATATGTATCAGATCACAGGGCGGAGGAATCACCCATGTCATGTGCCGCTGACGAGAGAGAGAGGAAAAAAAAAATATGGATCGTGCCCCCGGAATCCCGCGTCTGGTTCGGACTCGGACCTGCCGCTCAAACCGTGCGGATCCGGATTTTGCCGATCCGGGTCCGCTCAACACTAGACTCACAAATCGTCCCACTTTTCTAAATTAAACTCGGAGTTATTTTTGTACCATAGTGTGAACTTTCCCTTATAGGGATACCTGGAGAGAAAGTAACAAACTCATCTTTACCTTAGCGCCTTTATTTTAAGTTTACTTTATGTGTTTCGTCAGTTTTTTTTAAAAAAGTTGAAAAATTTGTTGCAAATGTGCTCCAGTCCCACCCCCTTTTTCCATGGTTGATTTTAGGTACACCAGCAACTTTTTGCTCTGAAAGTGGAAATAATGGTTTAAGACAGAAAAAAAAGACCATCTTTGACTTTGAGCAAAGTTTATGAACCATCTGCTGCATTTTGATGAAAGTGGTGCAAAAGACGTCCGCGAATAAAAAAGAAAACTTTTACTGCCCAACCTCCGGCCTCAGTGGTTCCAAGAAAGAAAAGCCTGTATCAGGAAAGTCAGAGGAAAAAGATTTGACTTCTAGTGCCACCTAGTGGATGTAATAATCTTAGAAGTAAAGAGCGAAGGCAGAGGTCTCAAACTCGGCTGGGTATATGGGCCACCTATAGAAAAAAAAAATTAGTTTGGGAGAGCCATATTCTTTGCAGGATAAAGTGACATTTTTAGTGATACCATATTTTTTTTCCTATATACCTTTTAATAAATTTTGTAACATTTTTGGTGTGTTCATTTTTTATTAAATGACATTCATACGCATCCTATGGGTTATAGTACAGTTTAATAGCTCTGGCTGTTATATATGCAGCGATAACATACATGCACTTTTTTTCTTTACTTTAGTTTATATATAAAACAGCATTTTTAGTAGAAACATATTTTTTCAAGCTTTATTTTGAATTTTTTTTACAGTTATTTTTATCCCCCAATTGGCCATATACAGTAATATTGTCTTAATATTTGGCCCATATAGTAATTCTGGCCAAGACCTTGTAGTTATCTCCCCTATCCTTGTCCTCATCTTGAAGTAATATCCCTATCCTGACCCCCTTTTTAGTAGTAATGTTCCCATCACAGTCCCCTACTTTGTAGTAGTGTCCCCATCCTGATACCCTTCTTGCAGTAATGTCCCCTATCCTGGTCACCTTCTTGTAGAAATGTGCCCCATTCTGATCCCTTCTTGTAGAAATATGCCCATCCTGGTCCCATCATGTAGTAATATCCCCATCCTTATCCCCATCTTGTAGCAATGTCCCAATCCTTGTCCCCATCTTATAGTAATGTCCCCATCGTAGTCCTCATCCAGTAGTAATGTTTCCATCCTGATCCACGTCTTGTAGTAATGTGCCCCATCCTTTTCCTCATCTTGTAGTAATGTCCCCATCCTGGTCCCTTACTAGTAATGTGCCCATCCTTGTCCCCTTGTAGTAATCTACCCATTCTTGTCCCTATCCTGTAGTAATGTGCCCATCCTTGTCCCCTTGTAGTAATCTACCCATCATTGTCCCCATCCTGTAGTAATGTGCCCATCCTGGTTCCATTATGTAGTAATGTTTCCATCTTGATCCTCTTGTAGTAATGTTCCCATCCTGGTCCCCTTTGTTGTAGTACTGTGCCCCATCCTTTTCCTCATCTTGTAGTAATGTCCCCATCCTAGTCCCTTTGTAGTAATGTGCCCATCCTTTTCCTTTTGTAGTAATGTACCCATCCATGTCCCCATCCAGTAGCAATGTGCTCATCCTTGTCCCCATCCTCAAGTAATGTGCCCATCCTCTCTAGTAATGTGCCCATCCTTGTCCTCATCCTATAGTAATGTGCCCATCGTTGTCATCATCCTGTAGAAATGTACTCATCCTTGTTCCCATCCTGTAGTAATGTGTCCATCCTTGTCCTCATCCTGTAGTAATGTACCCATTCTTGTCCCCATCCTGTAGTACTGGCCCATCTCATCATGTAGCAAAATGTCCCCATCTTGTAGTAATGTCCTCATCCTGGTCCCCATCTTGTAGTAATTTTCCCCTATTGTGCTGACAAGCCGACATCATCTGCTGGCCTCTGATTGACCGGCGGCTGGCATTGCAATGCAGAGAGTCAGTGTCTGGCGGCAATACATTCAATTGAATATGCATCCAAGGACACACATTCTACTGCGATATAATGCTGACGTTGGCGGCTACCTGGATCATCAATGGGTCTATGGTGCTTGAGAGCAAAAACTTGGCGACAGATTCCCTTTAAGGGGCCGATTCATCAGTCAACTTACACCAAAAAACTAGGGTAATGTTGTAGGAAATATCTCAAATTGCTGACCCAACTTTTCACATTTTCACACCAATGCGGCCAACTTTTTGAAAAGTGCGATGAGCACAACTTGAATGAGTGCGGCTGAGGAATATAATGAAATTTATCATGAATTCTAACACAAAAGTGGCCAAAAACACGAGAGAAATGTAGTCTAGTGGGAACTTTACAGATGTCATGATACTAATTCATCTAATATATATCCTCTTAGGGGACTTAATTATTTGATCACTTCGCTATACACTGCAAAAGAATACGATGCTGTGACTCGGCTCCATTACTGGAGAACGTAACACTACACGGATCTGGATCATCTAAACTCTTCATCAAGACTGGGATACAAGACACCAGATTACATGAGTTGGCGCCTACATTTCTAAGGGGCACTTTGCACACTACGACATCGCAGCTGCGATGTCGGTGGGGTCAAATCGAAAGTGTCGCACATCCGGCATCGCAGGCGACATCGTAGTGTGTAAAGCCTTTTTGATACGATTAACGAGCGCAAAATCGTCGTAATCGTATCATCGATATAGTGTCGGACATTTCCATAATTTGTAAATGACCGATGTTACGATGTTGTTCCTCGTTCCTGTGGCAGCACACATCGCTGTGTGTGAAGCCGCAGGAGTGAGGAACATCTCCTTACCTGCCTCCACCGGCTATGCGGAAGGAAGGAGGTGGGCGGAATGTTTACGTCCCGCTCATCTCCGCCCCTCCGCTTCTATTAGCCGCCTGCCGTGTGACGTCGCTATGACGCCGCACGACCCGCCCCCTTAATAAGGAGGCAGGTCGCCGGCCAGAGCAACGTCGCAGGACAGGTGAGTGCATGTGAAGCTGCCGTAGCGATAATGTTCGCTACGGCAGCTATCACCATGATATCGCAGCTGCGATGGGGACGGGGAGTATCGCGCTCGACATCGCAAGCATCGGCTTGTGATGTCGCAGTGTGCAAAGTACCCCTTACACACACACACGCGTTTCGGACAACAAGGGGAAAATTAAAAACCTGTTTTTAATTTTCCCCTTGTCTGAAACGCGTCAAGCCGCATGGCGTTCTTTTTGGAAAGCCCTTGACTATTTTAAAGGATGAAATAAAGTTCTAAGTTTTATTATATAGCATTGGTGCTGAGTCCCACCTCTTCTTCTTCTACTCCTGTAGGAAAAGTGACATGTTCATTACACTGTATTTAGTTCTATTGTTTTTTTATTCATCCTGGGAGCAAAAAGATGATCAAAAAATTGTACATCGCTGCATTTCCTTTTTTGGTTAGTGTTTATAAAGTGGCCAAGTCGTCTCTCTGTAGCAATGATGTAGAGAGAAAAGGGTTAAAAACGCTATCAAATACATCACGTGCCCATGTCCTTACATCGCCTCCACAACTGTAGTTCCCTCGGTTCTTCACGCTGGTATCCAGTTCCTCCGGAGCTTCCTTCTGGTACTGGAGCCTTCTAGCGGCAATTTTTATTCCCAAAAATATCGTATTCGCCAGAACCTTACATTTTTTTAAAGAAATCTTTTGGAAAATTCATAACAAATTTGGTTCTTTACAAATCATTTCATCCACCTCTAAGTTATGACACATGGTCAAGGCAAAAGACTGCAGTGCCCACCTCTTCAGCACCGCGGCTCCTCCTACAGGACACAGGCACATTTTTGGTACTTTTGTATCAAATTATGTCCAATTTGCCTTTTTTCTCATTTTTTTTGTGTTTTATTCCAATACACATAAAGGAAATAGGCGTGCATAACAAAGGATATGTAATTGCAATAATTTTCTGTGAGAAATACTTCATTTTCTGGAACAATTTCAAGGGTGCCAACACTTTTGGCCATGACTGTATAATGTAATGGATTATGGGATGGTGACACTTCCATGAGTGGGAGGAATAAATGTGGTGATATTAGATGTGTCCACCAGAGGGAGCTCCTGGCAAGATAGTACTCATGAAGGTTATAATGACGCTTTCGGAGTGCGCCACCTGGTGGCAAACTGTGATAGAGAGAGATGGATGGATAGATAGAGGGATAGAGGGATAGATAGAGGGATAGCTAGATAGATAGATAGAGATAATAGAGGGATAGATAGATAGAAAGATAGATAGAGGGATAGATAGATAGATAGATAGATAGATAGATAGAGGGATAGAGGGATAGAGGGATAGATAGATAGAGGGATAGATGGATAGATAATAGATAATGGAAAGATAGAGGGATAGAGGGATAATGAATAGATAGATAGATAGATAGAGGTATAGATAATAGATAGCTAATGGATAGAGAGATAGATAGATAGAAATATAGCTAGAGAGATGGATAAATAGATAGAGGAATAGATAGAGGTATAGATAATAGATAGATAATGGATAGATAGAGGGATAGATAGATAGAAGGATAGATAGAGGGATAGATAGATAGAAGGATAGATAGAGGAATAGATAATGGATAGATAGATAGATAGAAATATCGATAGAGAGATGGATAGATAGATAGAGGAATAGATAGAGGTATAGATAATAGATAGATAATGGATAGATAGAGGGATAGATAGATAGATAGATAGATAGATAGATAGATAGATAGATAGAAAGATAGATAGAGGAATAGATAATGGATAGATAGATAGATTAGATAGAGTCTATCCCAATGAACCAAAAAGCCAAATGATTAAAGTCAAACCAGATTGAACAAACGACAACCAAACTGAGCAAGATGTTTTTAATATTTATTTATTTAATTTATGCAGAAGAAAGGATGCTTACAGCAAACGATTTGGTCACAGTTAACACGGGGAAAGGTAGAATCTCACCCCGCAAAAAGTTTAGCAGGTATTTCTAGGACTTTCTCATTGATAGTTGAGAACAAATATATATATATATATATATATATATATACCGTATATACTGTATTTGTGTATATATATATATATATATATATATATATATATATATATGTATATATATATATATATATATGTATATATATATATATATATATATATATATATATATATAAAGTAAAATCTACTTATATAGGGGGTAGAAGAAAGTGTAACTCACATCCTTTTTTCAGTGCTCCTCAAGGCTCATTTATAACCACAGACCACTTCAAAGTGGAAAATCCAGGTAAACAAAACACCTGTAAAAGTAAAATGGTGCCAAATTTTTAATAAAACGCCTACAAAGTAGGATATTAATATTTGATCGTTAAGGGTCCGACTCCTGAATCATCTGACGATTGTCTGAAGGGGTCAATGTGCACTAGTGAGCTCCCCAACCTCTTCATTGGCGGAAGGGTCTCAGATTTTGGATTGTGCCTGAGACCAAAGTAATAACATCCTGTCCATACACTTAACTGACCACTGATTGACCGCAAGGACCGGACTGATATGAAATGATCTCACCCATTATACCATTTACCCTTCAGTCGATTAGTAGAGTTGTGACTGTACGGACAGCACGTCATCATTTCCAGCTCCTGGAACCTTAACCTACCATCCTTTCCATCTGTCCCTCTTTAACTCATTTAAACAATCAACAGAGCCCCCAAACTCTACTTTATATGTCTGTCAAAGACCCTTATATGCATGACTATGGGGAAGAGAAAATGGCTCATCAAGCATAAGTACATTCAAAAAGTCAAGTGACCCACAGGGCCCGTTAAAGTTGCACGGTCGTTGTTGTTTTTTTTTCCTGATAAAGCAGAAAGCAAAGCAGCAAAGAGGGTTATGATGATTTTTGACCGGTAGGTGAGCTACAAGAAGCAGAAAATGAGATGGAACAAGGGCCCTAAAGCCCAAAAGGGCACCAAAAATCCAAAGAATACAAATACTCTGTATTAGATGTATTGGGGCCCATGTTACACCTCTACTTTCGACCAATGGAAAGGTCAACACTATTGGTCCTTAAAAGGGTTGTCATGTGTGGGACATTTATGGCATATCCAGAAGATATAGTTTGCCTTAAATCTCCAAAATATGGTAGACCACTCTTTTTTTGGAGACCTGCATCAATCTACAGAACAACGCCTCATCACGTGCTGCTAGCAATGGAGAGGTGGACTCGATTATATTCTGAAATCCAAAACAAATAATTGGAAAGTGACGTTAAGGCACCGCTAGCTCTCCATTGCCCGTAAATCTGTGCATGGACCATACATTTCATAGATGGGAATAACCCTTTAAATGTTTTGTCTGTGACTGTTGGGTCAATGCAGATATTCATTTGTGATCAAATTGACTTTCCATAAAGAGAAAAGAAAAACATCGCCTTCAGGAGGACCCTAAATTGTAGAACGCCTTACTAGGGCCGGCTGGTGGAACAGATTAGGGTCTCCTACTTTACTTGCTCGCCACTCATCGGTTTGGAGAAGCCCAAGCAGCTTCTCTTTGAGAACCTCTTCAGATCGGGTTGTTCCAAGAAACATTTTTGAAACTATTTCCAAAGTCGATGCATCCTCCGGAGACTCTTCTCTGACTTCCGATATATCGGTCCAGAAAACCATGAAAAGTATTTTGTACTGGCCAACAATGGTCTTAAGGATGGATGATGGTCTTCATGGAGGAGGCAGAAGATCCCACTGGTGGAGATTCCATTGATAATCAGGACAAAGGGATGGAAATAGCCACCGCTCGAAACCAAAGAACCCATGATGTGTCTTCGAAACAAACATGGATCACAGACATAAATATAGAATCCATGGGATTGACAGCGATGAATGGCCGCCAACCAGCGGATCTTCAGCACCTCTAAAATTGTACAGTAAGTTATACTGGGAGTTGTGGTGTCCTCCCACCAGTGGCTCTCAATAGCAATGTTCAAAGTCTTGTAGTTTCCACAAATATCAGTTAAGACCCGTCTTATACAATAGGGTTTACATTAGAAATCATGTCCTGAGTAGTTTGAGAACCCTGAAGACCCCAGTACACCCCGGGACAGTAGTCACAATCTGTGGATTAGTCACGTACACGGGCAACATGTCCAGTTACGCTACATGCCCATGAGGTTGGATCTGGGAGTGAAGACCCGACAAGTGGAGAAAGAAGACAGTCACGTATATTACAGTCCAACCCACAGTGACGTGTAATCCCACTGTCTGTATCGCGGAAGGTGTATGGGGTGCGGAGAAGATGGCGGATTACACATCAGACGTGGCTCCACTCATTTGGATAACAAAGTGATTTCCCCAGGTTGTGTGGCGTCAGTTTCTTGAATAGGGTAACATAGACTTTTTCCTTGTTCTTGCTGGGGAGTTTCGTCCAAGAGACTGGATTCCAAAATACCGTCTGCAAAAAAAATGAATAATGCTGTGAATTTATAGGTAGGAGATGATAAAATAATAATCCTCCAAAGAGGGGCACGGCAGATTTGGATGGGTTTTCTAATGCATGGACACCATAGATTAATAGGATTTTATTCTTCCTGCCACCACTAGAGGGAGCTAAATACACAGGGATGGTGGGATGGGAAGTGGGCTCCACTTAGTGGCAGGCAACAGCATTACATGATATATTATTGTGAAGAGAGAACATAGCGCTCTGACCTCTATGAATAATTTTGGAGCTATTAAAATGAAATAGACTTTAATTATAATTATATGGGCAGTTTCCCGCCCTAGACCCCTCTAATAACCCCTTAAACATCCCAAACCACCAGGAATAGTAGGTGTAATGCCGTAGACCTCTTTAGGTCTGCTGCACACATCCGTGTTTCCAGTATGTGTGACGTCCGTTTTTACACGTAGACGAGATATGGACACATGCAGACCCATTATAATCAATGGGCTTGCGCCCACATGCATGTTTTGACAAGGAGCATGTGTCCGTGCGCACCACATGGTGACATGACCATTTTCTGCCGGCAGCACAGGTGTCACACGGCCCGCACACTGATGTGATCCATGTGACATCAATGTGACACGCACCAGAGGAAACCTATGTCACTGAGAAATAAATGTATTTTTATACTTACCTGTCTCTGGCGCTGCTGTCTCCAGCACTGCTGTTGCTTCCGGGTCCTGCTTATTATTCTCATGAATATTCACTTCACTGACTGCAGACCCGGAAGCAACAGCAGCGCCGGAGACAGATAAGTATACAAGTTCATGTCCGTGTGTTATCCAAATGTCACACGGCCCGCACACTGATGTGATCCGTGTGACATTAATGTGACACGCACCAGAGGAAACATATGTCACTAAGAAATAAATGTATTTTTATACTTACCTGTCTCTGGCGCTGCTGTCTCCGGCGCTACTGTTGCTTCCGGGTCCTGCTCATTATGCTCATGAATATTCACTGCACAACAGCAGCGCTGGAGACAGGTAAGTATCCAAGTTCATGTCCGTGTGCTATTCAGATGTCACACAGATAGCACACGAACAAAACATGGAACACACACACAAGGATACATGGACGGACATGTGCACCTACACCACGGATCGTGCAAAATGTTTGCTTTTTTGCACGGACATGTGAAGGAGGCCTTTGGGTGTATTAAAAATGTACCTTAACCCACTCTAGTCATCCACACATAATGGATACTACTCAGGTGACTGATGCTATTGACTTACCTGTAGTCTCCGCCTGAGGAAATGAGATTTCTGGAGATCTCTGTAAGTTAACAAAAGAAAAGTTTTTAGCATATGGTTGAAACTAAAAAAAAAGAATATTGGAAAACTTTTCTATCTTGGAATGAAATCCAAATAAATTGATTAGCGACTTCAGGGCCCCATCAATCAGCGCAGTGAATCAGTGATCTGCAATCTCTAATTATTGCACAGACACATCGGAATGACTTGGACCCCCCTGAACCCCCCATGATTAGACCCCTGGTCACTGTTATACTAGGAGGATTATGTAACTACGAAAATCCAGAGATCTTCATTCCCCAGATCCCATGATCTCACATACAAATATTACAGAGGACAGGATCTCACCTTTAGTTTTATCATGCGACCTGAAAAACGGCAACAAAAAAAAGAGAAAATGCATGAAACATAGAAATACCAAAGCTGGAACGTTACATAACAATCTTATTTATGAGCAACTGTTCCATGAATTCAATACATTTAGAATAAGAGGGTGCGGAGTCTTTAGGGGTGTCATTCTGGAACATCTGTGGGGTACATTGCCATCAGGTTCTGCACCAACATTCTGTAGGAGCCAAAATTAGACTTACGAGCTGCGGAGGATGGGTTGTCCCTTATCAGGACAGGAGATAACGATTTTCATCATTGGGTGTCTGACTACTGAGAAGCCCACCAATTCAGAGAACAAGGGTGCTAAAGTCCTCTGTGTGACTAAAGTGTTACTGAGCATGTGCGACCACCGCTCGCATCACCTGTCCCTGAAGTGTCTACAGTAGCTTCTCTTTGATCCTCCTCATTTGTCGCCATTCTTTGCTTCTTAATTGACAGTGGAGAGAGTCTCTGTTGCATCACAATAGCTCTGCTCTTCACTGTCAACCAAGAAGCAGACGGAGTCAATGAAAGGGAAGAAATGAAGAGGAGCCGAAGACTACAAGTGCACTAGTGGATGTATCATTATCGGTGCACTTGCAGTCTTCAGCTCCTCTTCGTTTCTGCCCCTATAGCATCTCCTGCTGCTTCTCGATTGACAGTGGAAACAGAGGCTCTGTTGTATTACGACAACGCTGTTCTTCACTGTCAATCAAGAAACCAAGGGAGTCAATAAAAATGAAGAAATGAAGTCAAAGACTACAAGTGCAATGGTGGATGTATCATTATTGGTGCACTTGCAGTGTTCAGCTACTCTTCATTTCTCCCAATTTAATGTCTCCTTCTGCTTCTTGATTGACAGTGGAAACAGAGGCTCTGTTGTATTGCGACAATGAAATAATTAATATATAGTTAACTATTATAGTTAATCAAAGAGAAGAAATGAAGAGGAGACGAAGATTACAAGTTCACTGGTGTGGTGTTCGTATCAGTGCACTTGCAGTCTTCAGTTCCTCTTCAATTATTGCCACTCTACACCGCCCACTGCTTCCTGATAGACAGTAGGGAACAGAGGTGACGTCAGACTGGAGAACCTCTATCTCCACTGTCAATCAAGAAGAAAGGGAGGTAGCGAGAAGTGCAATGGTGGATGTATCATTATCGGTGCACTTGCAGCGTTCAGCTCCTCTTCTCTTCTTCCTGCTTAGCATCTCCTTCTACTTTTTGAGTGACAGTGGAAACAGAGGCTCTATTGTATGATGACAGCTTTGCCCTTCAATATCAATCAAGGAATAGAGAGAGTTAATAAAAGAAATGAAGAGGAGCCGAAGATTACAACTGGTGTGGTGTTCGTATCAGTGCACTTGCAGTCTTCAGTTCCTCTTCAATTATTGGCACTCTAAACTGCCCACTGCTTCCTGATAGACAGTGGGGAGCAGAGGTGACGTCAGACAGCAGAAACTCTATTTCCACTGTCATTCGTGAAAGAAGAGAGGTGGCGAGAAGTGAAGAGGAGCCGAAGACTGCAAGTGCACTGGTGGATGTATCATTATCGGTGCACTTGCAGTGTTCAGCTCCTCTTTGCTTCTCTCCGCACAGTGTCGCCTTCTGCTTTTTGATTGACAGTGGAGACAGAGTCTCTGTTGCATAACAATAGCTCTGCTTTTTCAGTGTCAATCAAGAAACAGAGGGAGTGAAATGAAGAGGAGCCAAAGACTACACTGGTGGGGTATTCGTATCAGTGCACTTGCAGTATTCAGCTCCTCTTCAATTATTGCCACTCTGCACCACCCACTGCTTAATGATAGACAATGGGTAGCAGAGGTGACATCAGACAGTGGAATCTCAATTTCCTCTGTCAATCAAGAAGGAAGAGAGGTGGCAAGACGCGAAGAGGAACCAAGAACTGCAAGTGCACTGATACACCCACCAGTGCACTTGTATGTCCAATTTGTACATAAATAAAATACAACTTTCACGACAACAAAGCAGAGGAGGGGGACAAAATAGGTCTCATTAGAAAGGTTTCATCCTGTGCTATCTCTGGTTTAATTGGGGAAATTCTTACAGAAAAGTTTCCTTTAAATCTATGGGATAACTCCTTTAATGTCCGGTATATACTGCTACTCCTTGTACTCCTTGATTCTGTGATATCAGCTGTTTGGCGAGGGTTTCAGAATTTGGACTTACAGAAATCAGTAGGTCACAAGGACAGATTTTTTTTTTATATTTTTTTCTTTTAAAGAAGGTGGATGTCCAAACCCCTAAGTCTTTTTCGGCATACCACCCCATCCATCCCATAGAAATGAATATGAAAGAAAAAAACGCAATCTATGAGAGTAAAGTCCCGTCCCCCCACATAGGGGTAACATGAAGTCAATGAAATATCAACATAAGCCCAGAACAAAGAGTGATATAAAACAACATACGCACCGAGGCGCTTCAACAGCGAGGTTTTAATACATATCACAACCATAATTATGGTCACAATGAAGAGCGCCACACCGAGGATGATCCCGATGATCTTCATATCTGCAAGGAGATAAAGACACAGCCACGTTTAGTACTCGTGGTTCCAGCCTAGCCCTTTCCACAAACCTCTTGTGTGCTCCATGGTGGATTATTTTTTTAGCATCTGTTTAGTGGTAATAAGCAACTGAGGCCAAAGCAAAACAAGGAATGGACACGTGGCCATGAAGAAAAGCAAGAGACCGCTAGAAACTTAATTATTACACTGATACCTGGGCAGCATCGGACAAAGAAGGAAATGCTGAACTCGAAGATACTAAGCTTTCTATGATTTAATTCCGAATTTTTTTCTTTCTCTGAGGCCTGAAACACACGTCCTTGAAAACCACGTGCGTGTAATACGGGACATTTTTCGGGTCAGTTTTCCGTTTTTTTAGGTCCGTTTTTATGGTATGTGTGTCCTGTGTGTGTATCCCGTATGCTAGCCGTATGTGCGTGTGAAATGTTCGTGTGTGCGTGTGAAACTTAACTGACGTGTTTGTGTTTTCCGTGAGAAATGTTGCGTGTGTGATGCAAAATGTCGTTACTACATGTCGGCTGACAGCAGACAGAGTTGCGCGATAAGATTGAACTCGGGTGAACTTCATCCGAATTCATTGTCATGCTGCGGCTCTGTCTGTGTGCTGCATAATGATTAGCGGTCACCTGTGAAGGATTCACCGGTGACCGCTAATTCCCCGAATGACGGAAGTGAGCAGCCCTCTCTCATACTCACCGATCCCCGATCACCGGCGCGGTGCTGCACGGAATTCACACTGCTCTGGCGGCTTTTATTATTTTGAAAAAGCCGGCCGCTCATTAAACAATCTCGTATTCCCTGCTTTCCCCGCCCACCGGCAAAAGCGTGTCTCACTGCAACCAATCATATTTGCCGGTGGGCGGGGAAAGCAGGGAATACGAGATTGATTAATGAGCGGCCGGCTTTTTTAAAATAGTAAAAGCCGCCGGAGCTTTTATAACAGCTGTGCGGCGCCGCGCCGGAGATCGGGTAACGGTAAGTATGAGAGAGGGGGCGGAACTGTCCGACAGACAGCGAGAGGGACAGATAAGACATAGAGACCGACCGACAGACATAGAGAGAGACCGACCGACCGATGGACTGAGTGAGAGAACGAAACAGAAAAAGAAAAAAGACCGACATCACATGAAAAAAGCACAAAACGTACACGGAGCATACAGAGATGCGTCCGTGTCACTTAGGCGTGCGCACAGACCCATTGACTTACATTGGGTCCATGTGTGCGTGTTCCGTGATGAAAACGGACATGCTTCCGTGCAAAACGGAGACACAAACGTAGCACGCACACGGACACACGGACCTTAATGAAAAACGCACATGTGTCCTCAAACATTAAATAACATTGGCGCACGTTTGTCTCCGGTATATACGGGAACGGACCAAACTTGCACGTGTTTGACGGATGTGTGTTGCAGGCCTAAGAGCCGGTGGTGGAAGCAGGACTCACAGGCTTTCTCTATGAGTGGGCGGGGAAGCAGGACTCACAGGCTTTCTCTATGAGCGAGTGGAGGAAGCAGGATTCAAAGGCTTTCTCTATGAGTGGGCGGAGGAAGCATGACTCACAGGCTTTCTCTATGAGTGGGCGGGGAAGCAGGACTCACAGGTTCTCTCTATGAGTGGGTGGAGGAAGCAGGACTCACAGGCTTTCTCTATGAGTGGGCGGGCAAGCAGGACTCACAGGCTTTCTCTATGAGTGGGTGGAGGAAGTAGGACTCACAGGCTTTCTCTATGAGTGGGCGGGGAAGCAGGACTCACAGGTTCTCTCTATGAGTGGGTGGAGGAAGCAGGACTCACAGGCTTTCTCTATGAGTGGGCGGGCAAGCAGGACTCACAGGCTTTCTCTATGAGTGGGCGGGGAAGCAGGACTCACAGGCTTTCTCTATGAGTGGGCGGGGAAGCAGGACTCACAGGCTTTCTCTATGAGTGGGCGGGGAAGCAGGACTCACAGGCTTTCTCTATGAGTGGGCGGGGAAGCAGGACTCACAGGTTCTCTCTATGAGTGGGTGGAGGAAGCAGGACTCACAGGCTTTCTCTATGAGTGGGCGGGCAAGCAGGACTCACAGGCTTTCTCTATGAGTGGGCGGGGAAGCAGGACTCACAGGCTTTCTCTATGAGTGGGCGGGGAAGCAGGACTCACAGGTTCTCTCTATGAGTGGGTGGAGGAAGCAGGACTCACAGGCTTTCTCTATAAGTGGGTGGAAAAAGAAGACTCACAGGCTTTCTCTATGAGTGGAGGAAGCAGGACTCACAGGCTTTCTCTATGAGTGGGCGGAGGAAGCATGACTCACAGGCTTTCTCTATGAGTGGGCGGGGAAGCAGGACTCACAGGTTCTCTCTATGAGTGGGTGGAGGAAGCAGGACTCACAGGCTTTCTCTATGAGTGGGTGGAGGAAGTAGGACTCACAGGCTTTCTCTATGAGTGGGCGGGGAAGCAGCACTCACAGGCTTTCTCTATGAGTGGGTGGAGGAAGTAGGACTCACAGGCTTTCTCTATGAGTGGGCGGGGAAGCAGGACTCA
Source organism: Anomaloglossus baeobatrachus (assembly GCF_048569485.1). Taxonomy (NCBI): domain Eukaryota; kingdom Metazoa; phylum Chordata; class Amphibia; order Anura; family Aromobatidae; genus Anomaloglossus; species Anomaloglossus baeobatrachus. Next base: position 26,107,747 of record NC_134357.1, on the reverse strand, counting down.
CAGGTTCTCTCTATGAGTGGGTGGAGGAAGCAGGACTCACAGGCTTTCTCTATAAGTGGGTGGAAAAAGAAGACTCACAGGCTTTCTCTATGAGTGGAGGAAGCAGGACTCACAGGCTTTCTCTATGAGTGGGCGGGGAAGCAGGACTCACAGGCTTTCTCTATGAGCGAGTGGAGGAAGCAGGATTCAAAGGCTTTCTCTATGAGTGGGCGGGGAAGCAGGACTCACAGGTTCTCTCTATGAGTGGGTGGAGGAAGCAGGACTCACAGGCTTTCTCTATGAGTGGGCGGGCAAGCAGGACTCACAGGCTTTCTCTATGAGTGGGCGGGGAAGCAGGACTCACAGGCTTTCTCTATGAGTGGGTGGAGGAAGTAGGACTCACAGGCTTTCTCTATGAGTGGGCGGGGAAGCAGGACTCACAGGTTCTCTCTATGAGTGGGTGGAGGAAGCAGGACTCACAGGCTTTCTCTATGAGTGGGCGGGCAAGCAGGACTCACAGGCTTTCTCTATGAGTGGGCGGGGAAGCAGGACTCACAGGCTTTCTCTATGAGTGGGCGGGGAAGCAGGACTCACAGGCTTTCTCTATGAGTGGGCGGGGAAGCAGGACTCACAGGCTTTCTCTATGAGTGGGCGGGGAAGCAGGACTCACAGGTTCTCTCTATGAGTGGGTGGAGGAAGCAGGACTCACAGGCTTTCTCTATGAGTGGGCGGGCAAGCAGGACTCACAGGCTTTCTCTATGAGTGGGCGGGGAAGCAGGACTCACAGGCTTTCTCTATGAGTGGGCGGGGAAGCAGGACTCACAGGCTTTCTCTATGAGTGGGCGGGGAAGCAGGACTCACAGGCTTTCTCTATGAGTGGGCGGGGAAGCAGGACTCACAGGTTCTCTCTATGAGTGGGTGGAGGAAGCAGGACTCACAGGCTTTCTCTATGAGTGGGCGGGCAAGCAGGACTCACAGGCTTTCTCTATGAGTGGGCGGGGAAGCAGGACTCACAGGCTTTCTCTATGAGTGGGCGGGGAAGCAGGACTCACAGGTTCTCTCTATGAGTGGGTGGAGGAAGCAGGACTCACAGGCTTTCTCTATAAGTGGGTGGAAAAAGAAGACTCACAGGCTTTCTCTATGAGTGGAGGAAGCAGGACTCACAGGCTTTCTCTATGAGTGGGCGGAGGAAGCATGACTCACAGGCTTTCTCTATGAGTGGGCGGGGAAGCAGGACTCACAGGTTCTCTCTATGAGTGGGTGGAGGAAGCAGGACTCACAGGCTTTCTCTATGAGTGGGTGGAGGAAGTAGGACTCACAGGCTTTCTCTATGAGTGGGCGGGGAAGCAGCACTCACAGGCTTTCTCTATGAGTGGGTGGAGGAAGTAGGACTCACAGGCTTTCTCTATGAGTGGGCGGGGAAGCAGGACTCACAGGTTCTCTCTATGAGTGGGTGGAGGAAGCAAGACTCACAGGCTTTCTCTATAAGTGGGTGGAAAAAGAAGACTCACAGGCTTTCTCTATGAGTGGAGGAAGCAGGACTCACAGGCTTTCTCTATGAGTGGGTGGAGGAAGCAGGACTCACAGGCTTTCTGTATGTATGGTTAGGAAGTGATGGCCTCTCACACAGGAGACCTGTCAAATCACTTTTTATGTCTCTGAATTTATTTTTTTTCTCCTAGCCTCTAATCTTCTCACTTATCCTTGTCTCAGTGACACTGGCCCATAATATAAGATCATAAGATCGCTAACAATCTTTTAGTATCTGCTATACCTTCATTTATCAGGTAAATTGCAGAATAAAAGGGCAAGATTATAACATTACCCCTTTAATGAAAGCCTCAAATCAGATAGAGCTGCAGCACCAGACGGTCACAACCATATTTAGGGTGCAGATCAATAATGGGGACATGGCACCCTTCTATAGGCTGAGGTGTCATTAAGTAACAGTCCAGACAGGTCATTAGTATTAAAGTTTAATTTTTTTATTTTTTTTAAAAGAGGACTTATGACCTACTAAATGTCATGAAGTAAAAGGAAGCCAAACTTTAAAAAAATAAATGTAAAAATAGCCTGTAAAATGTTTTAATGTAAGCTCTGGCACTTTAAGAAAGGGAGGTTGAGATCGGGTCTCTCTGTCTCTCTATTTTTACAGCTTTGTGAGACTTCTTGCTTCTGAGCTGGATAATACCACTGTGTGGGGGGAGACTGGGAGTAGGTAGCATGTAAATGCAAGGAAGATCTGTGCTGCTTTTTTACATAAATGCTGGAGAAATGTAAAATGGAGTTCTGTTTATGATGGAGTAGAAGAAGACTATAAACAGCAACTAAGGTAAATGCTGTCACAGCTTCTCTTCAGTGTGCTGTGGCTGTGTTACGGTCGTCGCCCCCTGCTGTTTAGAGACTAATGACATGTTTTGGGCTGGAGCCTCTCTTTTCCATCTTGACTCCTCATTTAAATGGAGATTCCTTTCTTTTGGTGTCTCATGAGTTAAATATCAGTTTTTTTGCCAGCAGTGTAGATCATCTGTAGCTGCTTTGAGCCCACGCCCATTTAGGTGTAAATAGTGGGGTTGTCCCAGCAGTCCTTGCTGTTGCTAGAATTTATTCTATTCTGACCATCCTGGTGCAAGGAGCTGCTGGAGATTTGTCCTGTGCCCATTTAACATCTACTTCTGTGTGCAGCTATGGATTTTGGTGTTTGTATCTGTTTGTTGGTGTTGGTGTCTGTTTATCCCCCTGCCTGTCTTCCCTTGTCCCTCTGTGTTCATTAATGCAGCGGTGGGACTTGTGTCTCTCACCGGCCATCTCACTAGCCAGGGTGTTTGCAGGGCTAGTGAGGGATTAGGTATCCGGCTTGGTGACAGGTTGAAACACCCCATATAGGGACGCTAGGGAGCTCAGGTAACAGTTTGAGGTGAGTTCAGGAGGTGTCCCCTCACCCCTCTCTTTAGCCATAGGGCCGACTGTTGTTAAAGTGTCCCCAGTGTCCCCCCTTTGTTTGTGGTGCTTTTTGTAGTGCGTTAGATGCCGGTCGGTCTGAAACGCATGTGTCACGCAACGCATACTGACTTCTCCTACTCTGTGCGTGACAGGCTGTCTGAGAAAAAGAAGGTACTGAGAGACTCAGATCAACCCTTTACAAGTAGCCAATTCCTTCTTTGGCAGAATAACCCTTTGCAGGCAGCTATGTCCTCCTCTTGTAGACTGTATTTGAGAAGAGTCATTTAACTTCATCTACTTTCGCTTCCAGAATGAGGCCAGTAGAGGTATTGCATTATAAAAGTTGCTTAAGGCGGGCTGCAAACAAAATCTTTCAAGTTTGTTCTTCACTTTGAACGCCCACATAGTTTTAGAATGTGGTAGAGACCAATATGAACACAAAGAGAACAAACAAACTCTATGACTGAGATCCTTTGTCAGATACGAAACCAAAAGCCTAGAGCTTCGTTGTACCAGTGCCCCAGTGCCAACCACTGAGCTACCGTGTGACCACATCTGGGGGTAAGCAACACTGATGACTTCCCTCAACACGTGATTGTGGCACCCCAGGGTTGCCACAGTAACAACATAAAGGGTTAACTCCCCACACACAACACCAAGACCTCCTGGCCAGAAGGGGGAGACCAAGATGCTTCCCTGTACATTCTGCTGGGGGGGAGGAAATGGTCAGTAGTTTCAGTTTGGAAGTTCAGTGCAGAGCACTGAGGAGACAGGATCTCTGCAGGTTGGAAGCTGGCTTTAGCTCACCTCAGGATCCACTGACCAATTCCAGGCCTAGCTGAGGGTCTGAGGAAAGGAGACAGATTACACAGAGAACATTCCTGGGAGGCAGAGCATTGCTGAGCTCATCCCCAGTGGAGCACACAGAACGGATGCTGGATCCGAGACTGCAGGTTACATACTGCATAGTTACCACCAGAGAAGTGAAGATTCCAGATCTTTCACCTGTACCACAGACACAAGCAACATAGGAGAGTTCAGGAACATACAAGGAAGGACTCGAGTTGCCTGTCAGGTCGGTACCTAGGAGCAGAGCACAGCAGAGCCGGCTGCATAGTTCACAGCAGCAGGCCACAGACACACAGTGCAGGCAAGGAAGCCAAAACGGCCCGGCTGGGTGGGAGAAACCCTGAACCCCTCACAGACTCCGTGGACAGTACTCTGCTGAATACCATCATCAGTAAAGGACAAAGAAACTGCAAAACCGTGAGTCTGCCTGTTTATTGTGCTCGTGTCCTGCACTCCCCCCATAGACTAACATACTGCCCCGGGGAAAAGGCTCTACCCGTGGGGAGCCGTCCCATCTCAAGCTGCCTTCCATCACCCCGGAGGTTCTGCAGCAGCGGTGGTCATCTCTGATCACATTCCACGGGTGGCGTCACGAACATAACCCCCCTTTTTATTGTGGAACCAGGGAGCACAGACCGGGTCACGACACCGTGATCCCCTTTCCAGAAGCGACCCCTTGGCCCGGTTCTGGGTATCCCCTTAACCCCTGGCGACACAACTTTGGCGTCACGAACAGGATGCGGACTGGACCCGGCTGCAACCCGGGTGACGTGCGCCTGTAAAGACTTATTGCATCGCATAAAAGACTTGCACTGTGAATTGTTGCAACAAAGAACGGACTTTAAACTTTGCAAAGATACCTGGAAAAATCCAAAAACATCATTGGTAAAATTTTCCAGGCGCCATCTTTAATCGCGCCATTAGCTGCTACGCGCGGGAAAACATCGCGCCTAAACTAAGACTCCGCCCACGGCTTGCAGAGGAGGTGCGCTCGGTGCTGCGACCCGAACGAAAACGCAGAAAAGTGTCCCAGGCTTGCTGTCAAGAAGACTGGTGAAATTAACTAAGGGGGCGCAAAGATGTCGCAGCAGGGAGACGCTGTTGTGCCCGGCGGTGCAGCGGCACCTATCATGCCGTTCCTGATGCCGTACACCCCGGGTGCAGTGTGGCTGCCGCAGTACTCAGGTGAGCCCAACACACTTAATGAATTTATCGGAAAGCTAAAAATCTACTACAGCATGTACCCCCTGACAGAAGCCCAGCGTGTTGGTATGCTTATGGGACAGTTAACTGGCAATGCCCAGCGGGAGGCTACATCCTGGCCGGACGATGCAAAGGACACTGTAGAGCATATAATAGCTGGACTAAAAGCAGCTTTTGAATCCACTGCTGGCAGCCGGGCTAAAATGAGGTTTTTTGGATGCAAGCAAAAACCTAGAGAGAGCGCAAGAGACTTTGCCTTAAACTTGCAGGAGGCGCTCAGAGCACTTAAAGTAGCAGAACCTGCCTTAGCCCCTGGAGCAGATAAGCTGCTGATAGACCAATTCCTGGATGTACTCTCATCCCCTTCCCACCGGGGACAACTGAGCATGATGGTGATCCAGGATCCACGACTAACATTTGCCCAGCTAAAGGATAGAGCCATCCGCCTCCAGCAGGTGGAGGAGCCACAGGATATAGACTCTGTTCAACACCTTACAGTGGCACCCCAGCAGCCAGTAGTGCCGGTGACATCGGCCATGTCAGCGGCTGCTGCTAACCACCTGGAGCCCATCACTAATGAGGCTCTCCATCAAAGGCTTGATGCCCTGACAGACACTGTTGCTTCCATGGCTAGAATCGTCCAGGAGCTGCGTGGATCCAAGTCTGCACCCAAGATTGAGATGGCGACCAGCAAGGAGGATGTCCCGTGGATGAGGCCCAGGAGATACCAAGCGACGAGAGGACGACCCAGCGACCGCTACCAGCCGGATGGACAGCCCATTTGCCGCCGTTGCAAGGAGCCAGGTCACTTTGCCCGTGAATGTGCTTTAAATGGGGATCCCCTGGGGAGGCGGGCCGCTCCTCAGGAATGAACTCTCAAGGTCCTTCACCCTGGCACGACAAGTATGTGGGGGGACGTCCAGTCATCCCCATCGTGCTGGATGGCATTCCGCTCAACGCCTTGCTGGACACTGGTTCCCAAATAACATCAATTCCGCATGTCCTTTATAAGAGGTACTGGGCTGATTCAGATGTTAGCAGTGGTCCATCTAATGTTGCATTGAATATATGGGCTAGCAATGGTGAATTAGTACCACAGGTTGGTTTCAGAGAAATGACCATTAAGATTGGGAGAGTAGAATTGCAGAATCAGGGTATTATCATTGTTGATGTTGACCGACGAGAACGTGAACCAACTATGCTGCTAGGAATGAATGTAATTGAAAATTGTTTTGCAGAGGTAATTACTGTCTTGCAGCAGATCGTCGAGACTGCCAAACCTGGGCAACAGAGACTCCTGCAGAAGGAAATTAAAGCCTTGATGCTGAAGCAGCAGGTAGAAATGTCAGGAGGTGAAATTGGCAGTGCAAGGGTAAGTGACCCAATACCTATTGTAATTCCTCCCAAAACAGAAATGCTGGTCTGGTGTAGAGCCGCAATAGGCATCAGAGGGCGAGACTATCAGGCCCTGGTAGAACCCGTGTACTCAGACAGTAGGCCCACTGTACTGACGGCCAGAGGAATAGTTGAGGTACACAGGGGGAGAGTGCCAATACGCCTTCTAAATTGTGGGGAAGATGAGGTCACCCTACCAAAGTATGCTACCATGGCTAAGCTATATACGGTTGATAACAACGCCATCACCACCGTTGAGCCCTTGAAGCCGTCAAATCAGGCGGAGGACAATGGCTCAGAGGGAAAGCTGGAGGATTGGTGCCAAAAGCTACATGTAGGTACCGATTCTACACCCTCCCATCAAAAGCATGGAGTATACAGGGTAGTGAATGAATATGAACAAATATTCAGCAAACACCCATTAGACTTTGGGCAGATCAAAGGGGTAGAGCACACTATACCCACAGGTAACCATCCACCCATAAAGGAGAGGTATAGACCAGTACCACCGGCTCACTACCAATGCGCCAAAGACATGCTCAAAGGAATGAAAGAGGCAGGGGTAATAAGAGACAGTTGTAGCCCCTGGGCAGCCCCACTAGTGCTAGTTAAGAAAAAAGATGGGACCATGAGGATGTGTGTAGACTACAGACGGATCAACCGCATTACACACAAGGATGCATACCCATTACCTAGGATAGAAGAGTCATTGGCTGCATTAAAATCCGCTACTTACTTTTCCACCCTAGATCTGACTAGTGGGTATTGGCAAGTTCCTGTGGCAGAGGCTGATAAGGAGAAGACAGCGTTCACCACACCGATGGGCCTCTGTGAGTTCAATTGTATGCCGTTTGGACTCTGCAACGCGCCTGGTACCTTCCAGCGACTGATGGAGTGCTGCCTAGGACATAAGAACTTCGAAACTGTCCTCTTGTACCTGGATGACGTCATAGTCTACTCCAAGACCTATGAACAGCATCTACAAGACCTGGCAGAAGTGTTTGAAGCCTTATCCGGATACGGCATGAAAATCAAGCCATCCAAGTGTCACCTTCTAAAGCCAAGGGTACAGTACCTGGGACATGTCGTGAGCTCAGAAGGGGTAGCACCAGATCCTGAAAAAGTTACCGTGATCAGAGATTGGCCGAGACCCACCAGCGTGAAAGAGGTGAGGCAATTCCTGGGACTGGTGGGCTACTATAGAAGATTTATAAAAGGGTTCACGAAGCTAGCAGCTCCCCTTCAAGACATCCTGGTAGGACAGTCAAAGAAGTCTGCAGCCCGAAATCCTCCTTTCCAGTGGAGTGATGAGAGAGAAGAGTCCTTTAAGAAGTTGAAGTGGGCACTGACAGGAGAAGAGATCCTGGCATATCCAGATTACCATCAACCCTTCATTTTGTACACGGATGCCAGCAACGTAGGACTGGGAGCAGTATTGTCTCAAAAGCAGGAAGGCAAGGAGAAAGTTATTGCCTTTGCAAGCAGGAAGCTCCGGCCTACAGAAAGAAACCCAGAGAATTACAGCTCCTTCAAGTTAGAACTACTGGCAGTAGTTTGGGCTGTAACAGAGCGTTTCAAACACTACCTGGCAGCTGCAGAATTTACCATCTTTACTGACAACAATCCGTTGACCCACCTGGATTCTGCAAAACTAGGTGCGCTGGAACAGCGATGGATAGCCCGACTGTCAAACTACAACTTTGTCATCAAGTACAGGGCAGGCCACAAGAATGGGAATGCAGATGCCTTATCCCGGATGCCACACTCGGGGGATGTGGAAGAGGAACCGGAGGGACTGGAAGAAATTGAGCTGCCGGCCTTTCACCGTCCTAAGGTTGGACAGTATCAACCGAGTGTCTACCAAAAACAACAGCAGGCAACTCTCAACCCATTAGCACACCACGGATGGGCTGACACACAAGACAGCGATCCAGCTGTGAAGCTAGTGAAAGAACTGCTTACACAACAAGGTGCATACCCTAATCAGAATGCCCCAGCTGAGACACAACATCTCTGGAAAGAGAGAGGTAAATTGTTCCTGTACCAAGGGAAGCTCTGTAGAAGGCACACCAATCCAAAAACACATGAGTTGGTCTGGCAGATCATCGTGCCCAAGAGAGACGTCAAGATGGTTCTGGAAGCTTACCACGACGGTGCTGGTCATTTTGGTTGGAAAAAGTTGGAAGTGCTCTTAAGAGAAAGATTCTACTGGGTTGGCATGAGAAAATCAATTGAAGATTGGTGTAGAAAATGCGGACCGTGCAACCTCAGAAGAAAGGATCAACAGAACCAGAGAGCTCCACTCCAGTCCATAGTAACCAAGCAACCACTCGAGCTAGTCGCATTAGACCACGTCAAGTTGTCACCAAGCCGGTCTGGCTATGTCTATGCCTTAACCATCGTGGACCATTACTCACGCTTCTTGGTGGTGGTACCCGTGAAAGACCTTACAGCTAGAACAGCAGCTAAAGCATTCCAGACGTACTTTTGCAGACCCCATGGTTACCCAGAACAAGTCCTTTCAGATCAAGGTCCAGCTTTCGAATCACAGATCTTCCAAGAATTCTGCAACATGTATGGCTGTAAAAAGATCCGCACAACAGCATACCATCCCCAAACAAATGGCTTATGTGAGAAGATGAACCATATTGTGATTGACCTGTTGAAGACCTTACCAGAGTCAGAAAGAAATCAATGGCCAGAGAAATTGCCAGACTTGGTGGACTTGTACAATCATGTCCCGGTGAGTTCTACAAACTGCACCCCCGCTTACCTTATGCGTGCAAGGCCCGGTAAACTGCCAATTGATTTAGATATGGGAATTCTGAAGCCAGATGCAGAAGTTCAAGAATCCAATTGGGATACCCTACGTCAGCAGCAGTATCGCCAAGTACAAGAGTGCGTAGAGAAAAGTCTCCAACAAGCTAGGGGAAGACAGGAGAGAAACTTCAACCAGCATGCTCTAGCAACCCCATTGCAACCTGGTGACCAAGTTCTCAAGAGGAAACGGCGCACAAACAAATTGGATAATCAGTGGGAAACCACCCCATATACAGTCTTACCATCCAGTATGGATAATCCCAAAGTGTGTCTAATCAGTAAGGATGAAGGAAGGACATCAGCTGTCGTGTCAAGAGATCAACTCAAACCGTGTCCTGAAACCCTGAAGACACCAGAAGTCACCTTACCCATACAGGTACAACCTGTCAAGAAGGAAGAAGATGTATTCCATACAGTCTTAGGAGATTTCCCAAAAACATGGCCAAATTACTATGGAGCAGTAGTAGTCCCAATGATCGCCTTCCCTCAAGTGGTGGAACCACAATCAGAACCCATACCACAAGAAGTCTCAAGACAAGAAGAACTGGAAGTCGAAACCGTAGAGGAAGAACAGATTCCTGGTCCCAGTGAGCTTGCCAGTCCTACAGTCAGCCCCCCATCCTCACAAGTATTAGAAACACCAAATAGGTACACTTCCACTCACACCATTATGCTAAGTACACCCAGTACACCAGCAGTACGCAGGTCACAGCGTAGTACTCAGGGTCAGATACCAGCAAGATATAAAGACTAACGTGGAATTGCATATAAAATGTACATATGTTATAATGTTTATATGAAAAACCGTAACAGTTTAGTGTACAGAAAAGGTGAGAGAAGAGTGGTGTAAGGTGGCGGCACGGAGAGTTACAACTTGATCACATGTTGGTGGCCCGAGGGCCGTGAGGCCTACTGCACTTATGACCAGAGTAGAGACACCTTTAAGAAGCGTTGGTTATTGAAATGTTTATATAATTGCAACGTTAAGACCAAAAGCCCAGTACCTACAGAGACTATACTGTATGAACACTTATATATTTATGAACATTTTGGACTCTTTTTGAACTTTAAGGTTTTTGTATTTTTTCCTTTTGAGACTCTGTATATATATAATTGTTGTGATAACTTGTTTGTTTGTTTCACAGTCCCGGAGTACTGTTCTTCACTAAGGGGGAATGTGGCACCCCAGGGTTGCCACAGTAACAACATAAAGGGTTAACTCCCCACACACAACACCAAGACCTCCTGGCCAGAAGGGGGAGACCAAGATGCTTCCCTGTACATTCTGCTGGGGGGGAGGAAATGGTCAGTAGTTTCAGTTTGGAAGTTCAGTGCAGAGCACTGAGGAGACAGGATCTCTGCAGGTTGGAAGCTGGCTTTAGCTCACCTCAGGATCCACTGACCAATTCCAGGCCTAGCTGAGGGTCTGAGGAAAGGAGACAGATTACACAGAGAACATTCCTGGGAGGCAGAGCATTGCTGAGCTCATCCCAGTGGAGCACAAGAACGGATGCTGGATCCGAGACTGCAGGTTACATACTGCATAGTTACCACCAGAGAAGTGAAGATTCCAGATCTTTCACCTGTACCACAGACACAAGCAACATAGGAGAGTTCAGGAACATACAAGGAAGGACTCGAGTTGCCTGTCAGGTCGGTACCTAGGAGCAGAGCACAGCAGAGCCGGCTGCATAGTTCACAGCAGCAGGCCACAGACACACAGTGCAGGCAAGGAAGCCAAAACGGCCCGGCTGGGTGGGAGAAACCCTGAACCCCTCACAGACTCCGTGGACAGTACTCTGCTGAATACCATCATCAGTAAAGGACAAAGAAACTGCAAAACCGTGAGTCTGCCTGTTTATTGTGCTCGTGTCCTGCACTCCCCCCATAGACTAACATACTGCCCCGGGGAAAAGGCTCTACCCGTGGGGAGCCGTCCCATCTCAAGCTGCCTTCCATCACCCCGGAGGTTCTGCAGCAGCGGTGGTCATCTCTGATCACATTCCACGGGTGGCGTCACGAACATAACCCCCCTTTTTATTGTGGAACCAGGGAGCACAGACCGGGTCACGACACCGTGATCCCCTTTCCAGAAGCGACCCCTTGGCCCGGTTCTGGGTATCCCCTTAACCCCTGGCGACACATGATTGCTAGGACACGTGTATGGCAGGTATCACGCACCTGTCCTATCAACCGGAATAGAACGTGTGCACAGAACTCACTGGCAGGTATCGTACCCGCGTCATGGCATGCACCTGTCCTATCAACCGGAGCAGAACGTGTGCACCGAACTCGCTGGCAGGTATCATACCCGCGTCATGGCATGCACTTGACCTATCAACTGGAGCAGAACGTGTGCACAGAACTCGCTGGCAGGTATCATACCCGCGTCATGGCATGCACCTGTCCTATCAACCGGAGCAGAACATGTGCACAGAACTCGCTGGCAGGTATCGTACACGCATCATGGTATGCACCTGTAAGGGGTGGGCAGACCCCTTACAAGGAGGTGCAGTGTTTTCCCCTGAAGATACCCCCGCTGGGGTAGACAAAACTGTTGATGTTTTATGTTGATGTTTTATTGTATTTTGCACTGTATAGCTGGGTTCCCCTAGTGGTCGGGTGGGACGGCTGTCCCCATAGAGACAGGGTAGGAGAAAGGAGGAGCCGGCAGTAGAAGGGGGAGGGAGAGTGTGTGTTAGAGAGAGAGCAGGGAGTCTGAGGCAGTTGATTCCGGGACGGGGGAGAAGGAACAGCCAGGGGCAGAGTGTGGAGCTGAGTGGATAGGAAGAATGAAGGGAAAGAGAGAAGAAGTGTCCTCAATGGTGAAGCAGAGTTGGTGTGGGTCCAGTCTGTGATAGCCGGAGTGGGAGCCTAGATGAAGCATACCTCCCAACCGTCCCGGATTCTGCGGGACTTGCACGATTTATTAGGGCTGTCCCGCACTCCCGCGGCTCACAGCTGATGTCCCGGCTCCTCCCCTCAGTGGAGTGAATAAATTAAATTAAATTATCATCGGCTCTGGATTTTCGGGGCGGCCGGGACTCGAACTCGTGGAGCTGTGAGTTCATTGTTTCAAAGGCAGCAGCTCTAACCACTGAGCTACTGCCTCTATTGAAAGCAATAGGAAGATTTTGTTATCTTGACCTCTATACTGCAGACACCAGAAGCTGGTTATTCAGCTGCAAAGATCGATGGAGGGATGGATGGAGGGATGGATGATAGAGGGATGAATGGAGAGATAGAAGGAGGGATGAAAGGAGGGTTAGAGGGATGGATGGATGATAGAGGGATGAATGGAGGGATGGATGGAGGGATAGAGGGAGGGATGAATGGAGGGATAGAGGGATGAATGGAGGGATGAATGGAGGGATAGAGGGATGAATGGAGGGATAGAGGGAGGGATAGATGGAGGGATGAATGGAGGGATAGAAGGAGGGATGAATGGAGGGATGAATGGAGGGATAGAGGGATGAAAGGAGGGATAGAGGGATGAAAGGAGGGATAGAGGGATGAAAGGAGGGATAGAGGGATGGATGGATGATAGAGGGATGAATGGAGGGATGGATGGAGGGATAGAGGGAGGGATGAATGGAGGGATAGAGGGATGAATGGAGGGATAGAGGGATGAATGGAGGGATAGAGGGAGGGATGGATGATAGAGGGATGAATGGAGGGATGAATGGAGGGATAGAGGGAGGGATGAATGGAGGGATAGAGGGATGAATGGAGGGATAGAGGGAGGGATAGATGGAGGGATGAATGGAGGGATAGAAGGAGGGATGAATGGAGGGATGAATGGAGGGATAGAGGGATGAATGGAGGGATGAATGGAGGGATAGAGGGAGGGATGGATGCATGGATGATAGAGGGATAGAGGGAGGGATGGATGGATGATAGAGGGATGAATGGAGGGATAGAGGGAGGGATGAATGGAGGGATAGAGGGATGAATGGAGGGATAGAGGCAGGGATGGATGGATGATAGAGGGATGAATTGAGGGATGAATGGAGGGATAGAGGGAGGGATGGATGGATGATAGAGGGATGAATGGAGGGATAGAAGGAGGGATGAATGGAGGGATAGAGGGATGAATGGAGGGATAGAGCGAGGGATGGATGGATGAATGGAGGGATGAATGGAGGGATGAATGGAGGGATGAATGGAGGGATGAATGGAGGGATAGAGGGAGGGATAGAGGGAGGGATGGATGGATGATAGAGGCATGAATGGAGGAATGAATGGAGGGATAGAGGGAGGGATGAATGGAGGGATAGAGGGATGAATGGAGGGATAGAGGCAGGGATGGATGGATGGATAATAGAGGGATGAATGGAGGGATAGAAGGAGGGATGAATGGAGGGATAGAGGGATGAATGGAGGGATAGAGGGAGGGATGGATGGATGATAGAGGGATGAATGGAGGGATGAATGGAGGGATGAATGGAGGGATAGAGGGAGGGATAGAGGGAGGGATGGATGGATGATAGAGGCATGAATGGAGGGATGAAGGGAGGGATAGAGGGATGGATGGATAGATGATAGAGGGATGAATGGAGGGATAAATGGAGGGATAGAGGGATGAATGGAGGGATGAATGCAGGGATAGAGGGATGAATGGAGGGATGAATGGAGAGAGGGATGAATGGAGGGATAGAGGGAGGGATGGATGATAGAGGGATGAATGGAGGGATAGAGGGAGGGATGGATGCATGGATGATAGAGGGATGAATGGAGGGATAGAGGGATGGATGGATGGATGATAGAGGGATGAATGGAGGGATGAATGGAGGGATGAATAGAGAGATAAAGGGAGGGATGGATGGATGATAGTGGGATGGATGGATGATAGAGGGATGGATGATAGAGGGATATATAGATACACGACAGATAATAGATAGATAGAGATAGAATCATAGATAGATAGAGAGATAGAATCATAGATAGAATCATATAAAGAATCATAGATAGAATCATAGATAGATAGATGGATAGATAGAATCATAGATAGAGAGATAGAATCATAGTTAGATAGAATCATAGATAGATAGAATCATAGATAGATAGATAGAGGGATAGAGATAGATAGATAGATAGATAGATAGATAGATAGATAAATAAATACTGTATCTCAATGTTGGTGAAAGAGATTCATTTGTTCCCATAAAACTACTATAAAGAAATGAGGAAAAAAATACAAATACAATTTTTTTATTTTTTTTTTTATCTTCACCACCTTGGATTCAAACCAGCAACGTTCAAAACTTGTGTCCAGCAGCCTCCTGGCTTTCCTAGCTGCTCTAGCTGTTGAGCCACTAGGATTGATGATGTCAGATGGGAGGATTTCACATAAATGAACCTACAATGCAGCCTCTTACACAGCAGATTACACAGGACACAGCTACATTGTACAGAGCAGCATCTCTATGTCCTGTATTCTAGAGGGAGAGGAAAAGAGGATTTTTTTTTCTTCTAATAAAGTTACTAAAAATAATTAAAAAAAATAGAATAATGTAATTTTATTGCACTTTTTTTATAAAATAATAAACATTACAAATCAGCAAATAACATGGACATATTTGGTGTCCCTGTAATCGTAATGACCTGAACAACACAGCGATCAGATTATTTATGAGGATCGGTAAATGGCGGGAAAAAAAAGGCGCAATTTATTATTTTTCTTTATTAAAACCCATAAAAAATGTAATAAAAATTGATCACTGAGGCCGTGTTCACACATAGCGTAAATGCGGCATTTTTTCTGCAGGTGTCTGCGCCACGAGTGCAATAACAATGTTCTCTGATTATTGCGTGTTTGCGGTATTTTTTATACATTGTCCCCCTTATTTGATACATGTTTGTTGCTGATGTGAATCCTGAAGCTTATAAAGAAAGAAACACCAAATCCGCACAGTTCAGCGGTGTCTTTCCACGCACCAGGGCGGAGATTTCATGACATCTCATCCACTTTGCCTGGACAATTAGTCCATATTCACATGTAGTGTAAATGCTGCATATTTTTCTGCTGTTTCTTTGCACATTTATTCTAATGTGTTTAATTGTCCAAGTAAAGTGGATGTGATTCCATGAAAAGACGACACTGAATTCTGCGGTTTTCGGGGGGGGGGGGTTTCTCTGGAGGTTTCTACGTGGAGCTTAAAAAAATGCAGGAAAAAGCTTCTCTGTACATAAAAACACTTAAAAACGCAGATTCACATGTGAACCAAAAACACATTAAATAATGGAGAAAATGCAGCAAAAATGGAAAAAACAGAGAAGATAGTTATTGTGTAGTTTGGTGCAGACAGAAACAAAAAGAAACAGAATTTATGCAACGTGTGAACACGGATTTATAGGCACAAATAAGCAACATGTCATATAGTGACACAGAAATATAAAAAATTCTGACTGCTATAAATATGAATGAACAGTCCGGGGCATCTGCTGAATGACCCTTACTGCCAAATGGGTGTGGCTAGGGGTGTGGCTAGGGGCGTGGTCAAAATTTGCCGCGGCGCGCTGCGCGCACCGCATTATTTGTCCCTCTTTCCTTTCTTGAAAAGTTGGGAGGTATGGATGAAGTGGAGTAGCCGGGCACATCCTCACTAGAGGAGACAACAAGGAAAGATTTCCCCGGACAGGAATTGTGACCGTGCGCTACAAGATCCGTGCATTGAGCTGTCTGTGAAACTCTGTGCAATAAAGATGTCGTTTGGTTTATCTGATCCCTGCCTGAAGAGTCTTCCTGCGGCTGTTAGTATGCTCTTTTCCACCACACTCTGCCCCACAGAACAATCCCCTGTCCCAATAGTGACGGCGGAGCCGGGGGTAAGCCTGATAGGAAAAGGGGCCACTACTACAGCCCCCGAGGCACCCCCGGCACCCCGTTACATGTGGCGTAGTCAGCAGGATCCGGATTATCTGCAGGGGGTCCCGATCCCTGAATGTGAGGACCAAGTGGTGCCTAAGGCGTTGGACCAGGCACAAGACGGCGGTAAGATGGCCGCCGTCTTCACGAATACAGCGAGCGCGCGAAGAATTGGCGCCAAGCGAAGAACCCTGAGCTGGCCGGCGAAGAAAAAGAAGTACAGAGTACGCCGCCCAAAGAGTGGAGGTGCTGGCCCCAAGATGTTGCTGAAGACATGTGAAGATGGCGGCGTTACAGAGAAAAAAAGGTGTCGCCTGTGCTAAGTCGACTTGCTGTGCGAGACTGGGGGTGGAGTGTATGCAAGAGCGGGAAAAGAAGGCCCGCCTCCACCTTCCCCAGCATCTCCACTGTCCCCGGCGCCATTACAGGAAAAGGAGACGCCGGCAGTATTGACGATTCATCAAAGTATGGTGACACACCCGGTGGTCGTCGTTGGAAGTCCACAGCCGTCCCGTCCAGCTACCCTGTCACGTGCACCGGGAGCCGAGGGGCCAAAGCCAGAGCCAGAAGTGTCGGAGACACCGGTTAACTACGAACCGTTCCGGAGGCTGCGCCGCTTGCCAAGTCAGTCACTCTCTGATTATGTACGGGCCCAGCGGGCCGAATGGCCCCGAGCTTATCACCCCGTGTGACCCGTAATGACCGGAGGTAATGGATCTGTTCGTGTTGAGTACCGGCATTGTTAAAAGAGCCGGAAAAGTTCCACAGTTTGCAACCATGTTTAAGCTACCGAGCCCGGAAGGAGCCTGATGCTGGACTGAGCCAGGGGCTCCATCTGTGTTGTTAACGGAGACTTTACTGTTTGTACTCCTACCTACAAAGACCGGGAGTGCTGTAACGGCCTCCGGGCACACTGTCTACAAAGACCGGGAGCTCCCAGGAGGGACTCTGGGCGCAGAACTTGTGCGCTCAGTGGTTGACTTTGTTTATGAAGGTTTTAAAGTTTTATTCAAAGTTTGTCTCGCTGCTAAATTGTGTTTTACAGGTTCGAGCCTTGCCGGGAGGCTTAGGCAGAAAGAGGGGAGGAATGTAAGGGGTGGGCAGACCCCTTATAAGGAGGTGCAGTGTTTTCCCCTGAAGATACCCCCGCTGGGGTAGACAAAACTGTTGATGTTTTATGTTGATGTTTTATTGTATTTTGCACTGTATAGCTGGGTTCCCCTAGTGGTCGGGTGGGACGGCTGTCCCCATAGAGACAGGGTAGGAGAAAGGAGGAGCCGGCAGTAGAAGGGGGAGGGAGAGTGTGTGTTAGAGAGAGAGCAGGGAGTCTGAGGCAGTTGATTCCAGGACGGGGGAGAAGGAACAGCCAGGGGCAGAGTGTGGAGCTGAGTGGATAGGAAGAACGAAGGGAAAGAGAGAAGTGTCCTCAATGGTGAAGCAGAGTTGGTGTGGGTCCAGTCTGTGTTAGCCGGAGTGGGAGCCTAGGTGAAGTGGAGTAGCCGGGCACATCCCCACTAGAGGAGACGACAAGGAAAGATTTCCCCGGACAAGAATTGTGACTGTGCGCTACAAAATCCGTGCATTGAGCTGTCTGTGAAACTCTGTGCAATAAAGATGTCGTTTGGTTTATCTGATCCCTGCCTGAAGAGTCTTCCTGCGGCTGTTAGTATGCTCTTTTCCACCACACTCTGCCCCACAGAACAATCCCCTGTCCCAATAGTGACGGCGGAGCCGGGGGTAAGCCTGATAGGAAAAGGGGCCACGACTACACCCCCCGAGGCACCCCCGGCACCCCGTTACAGACCTGTCCTATCAACTGAATGTGTGCACAGAACTCACTGCCAGGTATCGTACCCACGTCATGGCAATCAATTGTCGCCTGGACCTTATCAGCAGAGTCCACCTTCCAATATAGAAGTGAAAAAAGAAAATGGCAAACATAGAAAATCAAAGTAGCGCCCCATGGCTTATTACTTTTTGGGCAGATTTTCTTGACATGTCACACGTGAGATGTCTGACGTCTGCAAGCGGCACCAGGAATTTTCAATATTTCAAAATCCTCACCTGGTGGGCTCTCGGCTGGTGCCGGTGTGGTCTGCATGAGTGGTTCAGGAGTCATAGTTGGTACACAGAACTGACACACACCGATTGCATCATACATTTCACAGGTTTCCCCTTCTGGACAGACACAGACTGTGTCATGGGTGGGGGAACATGGCTCCTTCTCATCTAAGCTTATGCCTGCAAGACAGAAGGATGGAAGGGGTTACTCGGGGATAGGAAAAACAGAGAAGACTGTTTAATATACTAAATCTCCTGCATTCACAAAAGGATTAACTGGACCTTAATTTATGGCCTCACTGTAGAACATTTTTGCTATTTTAGTGCAAATTAATAATACAATTTGTATCCCGGGGATTGCTAGTATTTTTAAGAAAAATGTTGCAATAATGTTAAATATGGTATTATTGTTGTGAAAACAAAGGAATGAGAATGCTCAGACTAAGCTGGGGACAAAATAGCGGTGGTACCATTCCTACAGACCAAATGTTACTCCATGGTCTACGTCTATCGGCCGAGGCAACCAAATGACATGTAGCTTCTACGTAGTCAATGGCTGCATATTCTTCTCACTGGATCATCTGGAGGGAAAAATAAAAACTTAAAGGAGTCGGCCAGTGAAAACAAGTTATCTGGTATCTGTAAGATACGACCACTGATTGACAGAACAGGGAGCGACATAGAGAATGAATGGAGCGGCGGTCGGGTGACATTTTGCAGCAGCTCTAAAAGTTTCCCTTTGGTAATAAAAATTCCTGAATCAGCAAAATATTACTGATTCTGAACACAGATAACTTGTTTTCACTGGACAAACCCTTTAAGGCATTGTTTACCTTTGAGAGGGCAGCAATAAAATGTCAGAACATTGTGACTAAAGGGTGCTTTACACGCTACGATATCGTTAATGTTTTATCGTCGGGGTGATGTCGTTAGTGACGCACATCCGGCGGCATTAACGTTATCGCAGCGTGTGACACTTATGAGCGATATTGAATCGTTGCAAAAACGTTCAAAATCGCTCATCGGTGACATCCCCCCTACTCTCGAAAATCGTTGCTGCGGCAGCTAGCGATGTAGTTCCTTGTCGCTGCGGCAGCACACATCGCTATGTGTGACGCCGCAGGAACGAGGAACCTCTCCTTACCTGCCGCCTGCCACAATGCGGAAGGAAGGAGGTGGGCGGGATGTTACGTCCCGCTCATCTCCGCCCCTCCGCTTCTATTGGGATTCCGCTCAGTGACTTAGAAAGGAGGCGGTTCGCCGGTCACAGCGACGTCGCTAGGCAGGTAAGTAGTGTGACGGGTCCGGGCGATGTTGTCCGCCACGGGCAGCGATTTGCCCGTGTTGCACAACCGATGAGGGCGGGAACGCACACTAGCGATATCGGTACCGATATCGCAGCGTGTGAAGCGGCCTTAAGACTGAGGCAGTGAGGTTGTCGGTGCTCGTTATTGAGTGGATCCGGCACTGTATTCTGGTTTCCATTTATGATGGTGGTCAACACAACGCCGATGTGACCAGGACCTTAGTAATGTGCAGGCTGTAGGATGATGTGGTCATAAATGTGTGTAAATAACTTAGGTTCTAACAAGTAGTTTCGTTGTCCTTACTGCAGGGATAGCAGGTTTTGCAACGGTTGAGGTAGTTCCAGTTTGTGGTGAAGGTCTTCTCCTCACACGGCCGGCACAACGTCTCTGTAGACAGGGTGCAGGTCTCTTTACGATAATAACCTGTGAAAGACAACACAAGACAATTAAAATGGCACAAATGGAGAAGATACGTTTGGCACAACTCACTAGACATGTAGGACATTTTCTACTTCATTGTGTCACCTAGTTGAGCAATAATGAGTGAGCATAACCATGCTCTGGTACGCAGTACCGGTAACTAGTGATGAGCGGGCACTACCATGCTCAGGTGCTCAGTATGTGACCCCCGGACTAGCCAGGTAGTCACAAACAGGCCCCTGCACAACACCAACCCCCCCTAATAAGGTAACAGCAGCCAACCTACAAAACCTAGTCACCTCCCTCAGGGCTTGATGTCCACACCAGGGGGCGGAGCCAGGTGGTTGGCCACGCCCAACAAGTTCACATGCCCTGAGGCAGGAAAAGCCAGGGAGTTCAGTCTGAGGAGAGGAGGAGGAGAGATTAGTTTTGACAGTGAAGCGGAGTGGAGTGGCCTATGTGTCAGGCCAGAGAAACAAACAGACAAGTGTCCTGGGTCGGAGCCCGGGCACTCTGGCTAGAAGGCAGACGGTGGTGGCCGCCTGCAGGAGCTGGGATTACAGCCGGTGGAACCGTAAGGGACCGGGGCAGGGTAGTGGCCCGCCGGTACCAAACCGGGGAACCGCTTGGAAACCAGAGCACCAGTTTAAGGGTACTCAGACCCTGTACGAAGCCCAGAAGCCACTGGACCTAGTCAAATTCACTGATTGGGGTCTGGATTCTAGGTCCTTTCCCCACCCAAGACCCGAAGGAAGACAACAGCCCAACCAGAGGGATAGAAAACCACCGCACAGGCATCGAGATCCCACGGGCCAGCATCTGCGGGCAAGCGGGCTCTACCGGCACATACAAAGCTGGGGAGCGGACTACCGTTGCTCAGGCATAGGAGTCAAATTCTTACTACAAGTGAGGTGCAGGAGAAAGGCAAATACCACCAACCTGAAAAGGGGAGAAGTGCAGCCGGCTGCGGGCACCGCCCACCATCTTGTTTGGTTTACCAGAGACTCCAGGGTATCTGTGACAATGAGTTCAGCAGTGCCCTCGGGCCGTGCGCCGCACCGACACGCCAGCACGCACCCATCCCCTTGCCTCAACACCTCCCTCGGGCCCCTGGGACCATCACCACCCCTGCCCACGGAGGGGTCAACACCAAGCTGCGTAACACCGTCTCTGGGAGCCTAGTCAACGGCAGCGGTGGTGTCCATCCATTCACCACAACCCGTGGGTGGCGTCACGAACTTTAAATCTAAAACCCCCCTTCAAGGCGCCAGCCCCCTTGCAGAGCGACGTGACCCCCCCCCTGGTCCGGAGGCGCTCGAGCCACCGACACGCGAGCCCGGACCTGAGCGGCTCGGCTGCAGCCGAGCGCGGGGCGGTACAAGTACTCGTAACTAGTGATTAGCGGGCACTACCATGCTCAGGTGCTCAGTACTCGTAACTAGTGATGAGCGGGCACTACCATGCTCGGGTGCTCAGTACTCGTAACTAGTGATGAGCGGGCACTACCATGCTCGGGTGCTCAGTACTGGTAACTAGTGATGAGTGGGCACTACCATGCTTGGGTGCTCTGTACTCGTAACTAGTGATTAGCGGGCACTACCATGCTCAGGTGCTCAGTACTTGTAACTAGTGATGAGCGGGCACTACCATGCTCAGGTGCTCAGTACTGGTAACTAGTGATGAGCGGGCACTACCATGCTCGGGTGCTCAGTACTGGTAACTAGTGATGAGCGGGCACTACCATGCTCGGGTGCTCAGTACTCATAACTAGTGATGAGCGAGCACTACCATGCTCAGGTGCTCAGTACTCGTAACTAGTGATGAGAGGGCACTACCATGCTCGGGGGCTTGGTACTTGTAACGAGCAGTCAGATGGGCTCGACTCAGCATTGGGGACTCAAACAATTTTCCACAAGATCTACCGGGAAAATGCTCAAATTCCTCATTAACTTCTATTATACTTGGAACACGCGTCAAGCCCATGCAAGCATCCAACTGCTCGTTACCAGTACCGAGCACCTGAGCATGGTAGTGCTCACTCATCACTAGTTATGAGTACCGAGCATGGTAGTGCTCGCTCATCACTAGTTACCAGTACCGAGCACCCGAGCATGGTAGTGCTCGCTCATTACTATGTAGCACTTTTTACATTCTTCTAGTCACTTCTCGCAACCATCAAGGAAGGTCCAAAAAGTGTCTCAAACACATAATAAATGTATTAAAGTTCCAGATGAAGCAATTTTTTGCGCAGCATGTAGGATTGCCAACTCATTTTTATTTATTTTTTTCTGGACAGCGTAAAGATCACAGTCAGGAAATTTTTACTGACACAGTGGAAAACCATAACAAATCATTATAAGTGGTATTTGTCTTCAGTCCGTAATTCTGATAGAAAGACATCAGCTGCATTCACTGTAAAATAATGATAGTAATAATAATAATAATAAATAAATAGTTAACAATAGTTAATAAATGTAAAATAATAATAGTTAATGAGCTGGAATGTGTTCACGTTTTTGCCTCAATACTTTCCTGGAGTTAGAAATTTTCACATTATTTATTGATCATTGAGTTTTGGGTGAACTTTTTTATTGTATTTTTTTAGTACATAAAATAAAATGTTTAACCTCTTGGAGATGTGGACAATTTGGTTATGGAGATACTAGATTTCTACAGCTTTTTTTTTAGCATTATTTTATTACAAAAAATAAAAAAAGTAAAAAAAACAAAACACCTGCAATATTGATTTCAGTCACCCACGTTATCACGATGTTCAGTTTTTCTGTTTTCGTTTTTTCGTCCCCTTCTTCCAAGAGCCATAAGGTTTTTTTTCTCTGTGCACATAGACGTATAAGGGTTGGTTTTTTTGTGTTTTTTTTTCTCTTTTTTGCATGACGAGTCTTACTTTGAATGACATCATTCATTTTATAATCCAAGTGCATTAAAATAGCAAATAAAAGTGCAATTCCCCAATAGTTTTTTATTTTTTTTTATTTTTTTTTATTTACCATAACCAGTTAATAAGATTCCCCAGGGCAGTACGATTTTGCAGATACCAAACATGTATAGTTTTTTTTTTATTATTATTTAAGCGGGGAAAAAAAATTGAAAATTTATTAAAAAAATATTTTGCTTGTGTCGCCATTTTATGGATCACGTACAATCCACTTTCAAATTTTGGGCTTTGGGTCTGTGTGATGGCTTTTTTTATACCCTGAGCTGATGTTTTGGGATAAACCAATGTTTTGATCACCTCTTGTTGCAACTTAGCGGTGGCCAAAAAACCATAAATCTGGTGTTTCAATTTTTTTCTTGTCACGCTGTGTACCGATCAGATTAATTTATTATAGATTTTGATAGATTGGACTTCTACAAACACAGCGATACCAAATATGTGCATTTTATTTTTTTTAATTGTTTTATTTTTAACAGGGCAAAAGGGGGTGATTTGAACTTTTATGTTTTTTTACTTTTTTCATATTTTCCAAATTTATTTTTTTTTACTTTTAACTGTATTTAATAGTCCCCTGAAGTTGCAATCATCCAATTGCTTGTGTTATACATAACAGTGCATCAGCACTGCTATGTATAGTTAAAATCACGATCTCCTATGACTGCCAAATAAATATTGGCTTTCACAGGAGTATCGTAATGACAGGCACGGGGGTCTTCAGCTGACTCCTGACTGTCATGGCAACTCATAGGCGTTGGAATGACTCTCCCCCTGTCAGAGATTGACAGCGGTATTTAACAGGTTAACAACTGCAGGTGGAGCTTGGCTCCATTTGCGGCTGTTTAATTAAATCAACCATCATCTGCCGGCAAAGATGCAGGCTCCGTGTGTGAGCCTACATCAAAGGCAGGAACACGGCCTTTGACGTATATGTACGTCAAAGGTTGTGAAGTGGTTAACTGGGCTTGTAACAATTAAAAAGTTATGTATAATAGCTATTATTTGTTTATGCTTTTATTTTACATAGTTATTGTCTATTTTTGTGTGCTTGTTTATTTTAACCATTATCTTGTTAAACCTTACTTAAAGGGGTTGTCCACTTTTGGGGACAATTTTTCTTATCTTACTTAAATGCAGGTATTTTTGGCTAAAAGTAATTTTTTTAATTCAGTTTCGTTAAACATATTGCACCATTTACCTCCTATGGCCTCTAGGTTGTCCTGTGTGCTGGTTGCAGAATAAGTCAACTAAGAACCATCAGTGAAATCATTTAGAGAGATTTTCTAACTTTTCCATCTGTCTTTTTTCTGGGCTCCTCCCAGCTGATTTATGACCACTGACCACATCAAAGTGAAATGTGCAGATAAACAAAGTGTATAAAAGCAAAAACAAAGCAAAACTATTACTGAATCCGAAATGCACAAATTATATTAAGCCCAAAATCCATGCATTTAGGTAAAAAAAAATTAAAAAAAATAAAAAATGATTGTCCTCAAAGATGGATATTCCCTTTAACGCTTTTTGCAAGGGGATTTTTTATTTTATTTTATTTATTAATGCATTAAATGACCTTGAACTTCTAGTAAATTAATGTAAACTAGTTGGGAGTTTTATGGTCACCAAGTATATTACATTCCTGTGCAGGGTAATAAAAGCCTTGTTCAGACCTTTCTGGCCACAAACTGATTTTCCTTCGCTGCAAAAATGAACTTTGAATCTTTTTGAAATTCCTGCGAGTGCATCTGTCTTCCATATTATTCCCTTTAATGCCTCACCCCGTGCTTGATTGATGTCTCTTCTGTGCCACTTATATCACTGTGACCTCCCATAAAATTTCTTGCCAGCCTCGTACACAGGGGAAATACTGAGCATGCGCTGGGCCTGCATGGCGCATGCGCAACATTTTCTATGCAATACCAATGACAAAGCTGCACAGAAAAGCCATTATACAAGCCAATCACTAGATGGAGAAAAATATGGAGAACCAAAGTATTGATCAGGAAAAGAATCACGACCTTTGTGCACTTGCAGATTTATAATGTAACTGTCATTTCAGGAGAACTTGCAGTAGAATGTCTGTAGAATGTCTGTTTTGCCTCTAACTCCTCGCACTTCATAGCAACGATTTGGATTCGCTTAAGCTTTATTTATGGATTTATTTTTCATATATTTCACATATTGTGCCCCCTATAAGGTCATAAAGGACTTTTGGGGGGACATTTAAACATTTAAATTCTTTTTCTTTTTTACCTGATTTCCCTATTTTTTTTCATGATTTCCCCATTTTACACAACCGCTGGGTCATTAGGAGGAAGCACTTGGAACAACACAAAAAAAAAACAGAAAAAAAGACAAATTGGACATAATTTCCCACAAAACCCCAAACCGCAGACAAAATTGTTGGCACCTTTCCAAAATTTTTGGTAAACAACTTTGTTTCAAGCATGTGACGCTCATTCAGACTCAGCTGTGGCAAGAAACAGGTGTGGGCAATATGAAAATCACACCTGAATCCAGATAAAAAGTGGAGAAGTTGACTCAATCTTTGCATTTTGTCTCTGTGTGTGCCACACTAAGCATGAAGAACAGAAAGAGGAGAAGAGAACTGTTTCAGGACTTGAGAACGAAAATTGTTGAAAAATATCAAGAACCTTAAAGATACAAGTCATCTCTAGAGATTTTGATGTTCTTTTGTCCATAGTGCGCAATATAATCAATAAGTTTACAAGACATGGCCCTGTAGTTATTCTCCCTGGATGTGGAGGGCATAGAAAAATTGATGAAACTTTGCAACGCAGGATAGTCCAAATGGTGGATAAGCCGCCCCAATCAAGTTCCAAGGAAATTCAAGCTGTCCTGCAGGCTCAGGGGGCATCAGTATCAGGGTGAACTATCCGTCCACATCTGAATGAAATGAATTGCTATGGAAGAGACCCAAGAGGACCCCACTGCTGACAGAGAGAGACATAAACAAGCAGAACTGCTATTTGCCAAAATGTATGTGAGTAACCAAAATCCTTCTGGGAAAGCCTCTTGTGGACAGATGAGACCAAGATAGAGATTTTTGGTAAAGCACATCATTCTACTCTTTCCTGAAAATGGAATGAGGCGGCTTACAAAGAAAAGAACACAGTACCTATAGTCAGGTATGGTGGAGGTCAGAGATGGTTTGGGGCTGTTTTGCTGCCTCTGGCACTGGGGGTTTTGACTGTGTGCAAGACATCGTGAAATCTGAGGATTATCTATTATATATATATCTCATACAGCACTCAGGTTATAGCAGTTGGTGCAAAGGGGTAATGCGATAACTCATCAGAGTGAGGAGGATTTGACCTTCAGTACATTGTTGGCGACCGTTGCGCAGTGTCTTACTCACCATGTTATTGCTCACTGACAATTTCTCAAGAACTCTGGGCACTTTCAAGAACTGCAGCCATTGTCCCCCTCCCCCATAAAGTAGAAGCTAAGATTTCCTCTTTCTCAGTAGAAAGTTACAATTCTCAGCCTCGCTGGGTCTCCTTCCTATTCCTGGGTTTTGTAATACGTCACGTTTACTGCAGTTTTCTCATAAGATTATTGTTCGCATGTGATAGAGATTCTCGTGATTCGCTTCCAGTCTCACAATTCAGGTATAAAACACACGGGATTGTATTTGCAAATATTTTTTTTTTTTTTTTCATTAGTTTTTAAGTTTTCGTTTCCCCTCGTCTTCCTCTGAAGTTGAAGCAGAAGTGAGAATACTTCCCCATGTGTTATATCACTGCACTGACCTACACCGGAGATCAAAATTAGAGAACAATGTGTGATCAGTTGATTTTTTCAGAAATAATGTAATCTCCATTGATCACCATGCTCCGGTTTTGTGTAAGGGGTGCACCATGCCGCTAGAACAGGGTTTTACAAAAGATCCAAACTTGATCAACATAAATCCTTTATTTTGCCCAAAACGTAATGATGATAATTAGAGAGCAGCAATGACTGTAGCACAGAGAGAGATGATCAGTAAATGTTCTGCAGGTAACAGCAGTCACAATCAGTAGGACGTGCACCGGCCGTCGCTGTGAATGACTTCAGCACATTTGTGGCCACAGGACATCACTAGTCTCTGACACTGCTCTGGTGGAATTTTGACCCACTCTTCTTCCAGTCTCTTCCACAATTATCTGACTGTTGTGGGTTTCTTGACCATAACTTTGTTACCAAGGATTTTCCCGAGGTTTTCTATTGGGTTTAGATCAGAACTCTGGGCTGTGGCCATTTCATTGTTTCAGGAACTGCTTTCCCCATCATTTTGGTGTGTAACAGGGGGCATTTTCCTGCATGAAAATTGCTGCTGATTGAGAGATGAGCACAAGTAAGGGACCACATGTTGTGAAGAAGGTTCTGATCCACACTTGTATTCACTCTGCCATGTAGCTGTATGAGAGGTCCAACTCCTGCTGCAGAAAACATTCCCCAAACCATGACACTTCCTCCACCGCCTTTCACTGACTTCTTAACACACTTTGGGTTCAGTCTTTCACCAGTTTGTTGATGAACATAATGTTTCCCATCAGAGCCAAATAAATTAAACTTGGTTTTATCACTAAAATGACCTCTGGACACTTCTCCTCTGTCCACACAACATGCTCCTCACCAAAGATGAGTCTAGTCTTGTGATTCTTTCTGCTAATGAGAGGTTTGGTCACTGCAGAGTGAGCTTTCAGTCCAAATGCTGTTAAACATCGTGATACTGTATGATGAGACAGATCCTTACCCTGTTCAATGATGAAATGGCGAGCAATTCCAGCTGCAGTGTGGGAATGATTACCCATGGAGATTCTCTGCATTATCCTGTCCTCTCTTGTATTTGTCTTTCGAGGGTGACCAGCCTTCTTGGAGGACTTGAAGAGTTTGTGATGTTGTAAAGATGCAATATTCACAAAATCACAGACATGGCATGACCAACTTCTCTTGCTATGGCTGATATGGGCACCCCTTTGGCCTTCATCTGGACAACCTGCTGCCGGAAGGTTTCAGTCCCTTTGGAACGGCAAGGTCAGTGCAAACTGGAAAGTTCGGCTGCCAGTTACATAGGGTTTGTCAGATAATTAAGAAAATTAGCACCAGGTGCCAGATTATCACCAACAACTTGCAGGGATCTGAACGTGTTCTCTAATTTTGATCCGTGTTCTTTTTCATTTATCTCATTTACATTTTTATTATTTGCTTTAGAATAAATTCAGTTTATGAAATAAACTTAAAATATGGCGAGTTTCCTCATGTTAGGATATAATCACATAGGACGACACAATGACCGCAACATTTAGGAAATTGTGTGTTTTTCTCTAATTTTGATCTCCAGTGTAGATAGAAGCAAAGGAGCCTCGTACCAGGAGATCAAAATGAGCCGCCAATATGGAGTTTGTTTTTATCAAGCATTTGGTGAACATTTATGGTGTTTTGGACTTTTCATTTTCACAATGTTAACACTGTTTGTTTTGTATTTTGGATGGGAAAATGCTTCTATTATTCCAGGTGACGTTTAAAAATACGATGTCCTGTGTGCACATGAGCATTAACACTACATGTGACAGGTATCTTACATTTTTCACCAGTTTTTCCTTACTATGATGTATTGCTAATTTACAGTTGTCTCGGAGCTGGTGGGTGAAGACCAGCTGCAATCATGTCTCCCACACACAGCACACACAGACATCTCCTGCTTTTATGTAGCACATATTCAGAAGCAGCATCATGGAGGACATTGTACATCAGCACTGAGCTGCGCAGCTGTGAGTCCAGCATTGGGATGAGATATAACACTAAGTGGAAGGCAGCAGGGTCTGTGCGTGTCTCTGCTTCTTTTTCCCTCACCAGGCAGCTGTGATCTGATCCCTCAGTGAGGGCCAGAAATATTTGGACAGTGACACAAGTTTTGTTATTTTAGCTGTTTACAAAAACATGTTCAGAAATACAATTCTATATATAATATGGGCTGAAAGTGCACACTCCCAGCTGCAATATGAGAGTTTTCACATCCAAATCGGAGAAAGGGTTTAGGAATCATAGCTCTGTAATGCATAGCCTCCTCTTTTTCAAGGGACCAAAAGTAATTGGACAAGGGACTCTAAGGGCTGCAATTAACTGTGAAGGCGTCTCCCTCGTTAACCTGTAATCAATGAAGTAGTTAAAAGGTCTGGGGTTGATTACAGGTGTGTGGTTTTGCATTTGGAAGCTGTTGCTGTGACCAGACAACATGCGGTCTAAGGAACTCCCAATTGAGGTGATGCAGAACATCCTGAGGCTGAAAAAAAAGAAAAAATGCATCAGAGAGATAGCAGACATGCTTGGAGTAGCAAAATCAACAGTCGGGTACATTCTGAGAAAAAAGGAATTGACTGGTGAGCTTGGGAACTCAAAAAGGCCTGGACGTCCACGGATGACAACAGTGGTGGATGATCGCAGCATACTTTCTTTGGTGAAGAAGAACCCGTTCACAACATCAACTGAAGTCCAGAACACTCTCAGTGAAGTAGGTGTATCTGTCTCTAAGTCACCAGTAAAGAGAAGACTCCATGAAAGTAAATACAAAGGGTTCACATCTAGATGCAAACCATTCATCAATTCCAAAAATAGACAGGCCAGAGTTAAATTTGCTGAAAAACACCTCATGAAGCCAGCTCAGTTCTGGAAAAGTATTCTATGGACAGATGAGACAAAGATCAACCTGTACCAGAATGATGGGAAGAAAAAAGACTGGAGAAGAAAGGGAACGGCACATGATCCAAGGCACACCACATCCTTTGTAAAACATGGTGGAGGCAACGTGATGGCATGGGCATGCATGGCTTTCAATGGCACTGGGTCACTTGTGTTTATTGATGACATAACAGCAGACAAGAGTAGCCGGATGAATTCTGAAGTGTACCGGGATATACTTTCAGCCCAGATTCAGCCAAATGCCGCAAAGTTGATCGGACGGCGCTTCATAGTACAGATGGACAATGACCCCAAGCATACAGCCAAAGCTACCCAGGAGTTCATGAGTGCAAAAAAGTGGAACATTCTGCAATGACCAAGTCAATCACCAGATCTTAACCCAATTGAGCATGCATTTCACTTGCTCAAATCCAGACTTAAGACGGAAAGACCCACAAACAAGCAAGACCTGAAGGCTGCGGCTGTAAAGGCCTGGCAAAGCATTAAGAAGGAGGAAACCCAGCGTTTGGTGATGTCCATGGGTTCCAGACTTAACGCAGTGATTGCCTCCAAAGGATTCGCAACAAAATATTGAAAATAAAAATATTTTGTTTGGGTTTGGTTTATTTGTCCAATTACTTTTGACCTCCTAAAATGTGGAGTGTTTATAAAGAAATGTGTACAATTCCTACAATTTCTATCAGATATTTTTGTTCAAACCTTCAAATTAAACGTTACAATCTGCACTTGAATTCTGTTGTAGAGATTTCATTTCAAATCCAATGGGGTGGCATGCAGAGCCCAACTCGCCAAAATTGTGTCACTGTCCAAAGATTTCTGGACCTAACTGTAAATATCCCAAAACCCAGTATATCATATAACATCTCACCTGGTGGACAGAGGGCGCAGCACTTGTTCAATTCTTCCTTTAGGTACTGTGTTTTATTACAGGAAACTTGTTCTAGGGCAGCAATCTGAAAAAGAAAAATAAGCTGATATTATACACGAGAATAAAATAATTTTACATCATTGACAGTAGTTTATTGCTTTTTGACTGCCGCCAATCCATTACTCCAGTCCCATTACTTTCCTATATGCTCTTCCCTCCATTACTCCAGTCCCATTACTTTCCTATATGCTCTTCCCTCCGCTACTCCAGTCCCATTACTTTCCTATATGCTCTTCCCTCCGCTACTCCAGTCCCATTACTTTCCTATATGCTCTTCCCTCCGCTACTCCAGTCCCATTACTTTCCTATATGCTCTTCCCTCCGCTACTCCAGTCCCATTACTTTCCTATATGCTCTTCCCTCCGCTACTCCAGTTCGATTACTTTCCTATATGCTCTTCTCTCCATTACTCCAGTCCCATTACTTTCCTATATGCTCTTCCCTCCATTACCCCAGTCCCAATACTTTCTTATATGCTCTTCCCTCCATTACTCCAGTCCATTACGCTGTGGGTCATTACACTATTGGATTACATTGGAATTTGCTGGATTTCTTTTTAATTAATAAATTGGTGAAAGAGGGAGTGTGAGGGAGTCTTTATTTAAATAAACTATATTTTTCCTGTGCGCGTGTGTGTTTAACTGTACAGTAATCGATTTAGTAATGGGGGTGTCTGATAGACGCCTCTCCATTACTAAATCCTGGGCTTGATGCCAGCTGTCTATTAACAGCTGACATCAACCCCAAAAGTATTCCCCTTATTAACTAACTAAATAAAAGCATAATGCTTATTGATGAGTCAATTTTGGGGTGGTTGTGGGCTGCTATTTTTATCCTGGGAAGAGCCAAATAACCAAGGGCCTTCCCTGCCTGATAATGCCAGCCCCCAGTTGTCTGCTGTACCTGTGCTGGTTATCAAAAAGAGGCAAGTGCACACGTAAATTTTTCCTTTATTTATTCCCAATCCACATTTCTTTGCAGTGCAATTTCTCCCATTTGGTTCCTTTCACAGCTACATAGCCCTTACTATGACCATGTTAAAGCCTAGAGAAAATAAATTTGGGTCCTTAATGACTTATGTGGGGTTCAGGGTCCGAGGTCATGTCCGGATCCTGAACCCAGCTTTTAACTAAAGTCCAGCCATACTCGGCGAACCCGAACTTCCACGGGTCTGCATATCCCTATTTTACAGATTTTCTCAAGTTATATAACTATTTGGTGAGCTCCCCCTAGTGGTGACTACGAACAGCCAGAATTATACCATTAATCTAGTTATAAAAACTGCACTCTCAGATAAAGGTGTATTATGAAATATACGGTACTGCACAGAAATCTTACAAGAATAGCTAGAGGCTGAGTGCATTCCCAAATCTGCAATGGACAATTGCATTCACATATGTTGTTGTATGGAGATATTATTTTCACCCAAAGTCACACCCAAATTATAACACTTGGCCACAGCATCTGGGTGTGGTGGAATAACCAGATCTACAATTCACTACACCTATGACCTTCACAGTTACCAGCAAATATCTAGGCTGGTAGACAAAAATTGTTTACTTTAGGGCAGCAAGCCAGACTTGTGCACCCTTGGTCATCCTACACTGACACATGCCATACACCAGTCCAGTGTCCTTTATCCTTTTTCTACCTGGAAATTGCCTCTTATATCTTATTACAGTCTTCCCATGAAAGAGCCTTTGACAGGCACCCTGTTCTGATATAGCTGATAACAAGTAACAATACATTGTATTTACACTCAAAGATGGCTGCCGGACACTCATAAGAGGGAGATATGTCTCACAGAGGTGGTTATCCTCTGTGATATCAAGTCTGGAATTTAGCTCCAGTAGGTATAGTACTGAGAGGCTTAATAGGGCAGACAAGAGCCAGGTTTTCGAGCAGTCAAAGAGATGGGTGGGATGGTTGTCTAGGTGTATTCATTAGCTGTCTGTGTGTGGAGGTAAGAAAACCTCCCGTGTGAAGTCTATTTTTCGATTTATATGTTGAACTCACATTGTAGTGCCTGTGTATTTTGATGTTCTGCAAAGAAAGGCCATTTATTTTTTCTGTTTTGTGGCTCATTTTTTGAATTCTTAATAAAGCAGCCTGGACATTTTGTTTAAAGTCGCCTCAGTATCAGGAACATCAATGGCAATAGTACCAACAATGGACGCAGCAACAGATAGCCCAGAGGGAAACCAATAAACTCTTGATGCAACATTTCCATCTGCAGCAGCAACAGATACAGCTACAGCAAGAATGACAGCAGCAACAGATACAGCTACAGCAAGAGTGACAGCAGCAACAGATACAGCTACAGTAAGAGTGACAGCAGCAACAGATACAGCTACAGAAAGAGTGACAGCAGCAACAGATACAACTACAGAAAGAGTGACATTTGCAACAGATACAGCTACAGCAAGAATGACAGCAGCAACAGATACAGCTACAGCAAGAGTGACAGAAGCAACAGATACAGCAAGAGTGACAGCAGCAACAGATACAGCTACAGCAAGAGTGACAGAAGCAACAGATACAGCTACAGAAAGAGTGACAGCAGCAACAGATACAGCTACAGAAAGAGTGACAGCAGCAACAGATACAACTACAGAAAGAGTGACATTTGCAACAGATACAGCTACAGCAAGAATGACAGCAGCAACAGATACAGCTACAGCAAGAGTGACAGAAGCAACAGATACAGCAAGAGTGACAGCAGCAACAGATACAGCTACAGCAAGAGTGACAGAAGCAACAGATACAGCTACAGAAAGAGTGACAGCAGCAACAGATACAGCTACAGAAAGAGTGACAGCAGAAACAGATACAGCTACAGCAAGAGTGACAGCAGCAACAGATGACAGTCCTAGCTGAGAGGTTCCACCCCAAGGAAACCACACCACCCCTGAGTCAGATGCGGAAGACGATAAAGAGAAAATTGCAAAAGATGACACTAGGTATTAATGTGGAGCCTGATGGTTTTGAAATGGTGGTGAAATGGGAGAAAGTACCTCCGGAGCAGTGGACGGAGCTACTGGTGCCATAGCCAATGGGAGAACCGCAGAAGGCATATTATGACCTGGCTATGTAGGATGCAAAAGAGTACGCCATGTTAAAAGCAGACCTTAGCGTGCCTACGAGTAACTGTAGCTGCAGGGCGCAGCGGGTGCACCACTGAAGCGATTACGGTGACAACCTCCGTTGCCCGAAATGTTTGACTGATTCAGAAGTGTTTGCAAACAGATTCTGCGCAGATGGTAGAAAGGGTCATCATGGACAGGTTCATCCACTCCCTCTCGAGGGCACTTCAGTCTTAGGTTGCCCAGAGAGATCGCCGGAATACCGATGACCTGGTGGGCCTGGTAGAAAGGCTCCAGGCAATTGAGAGGTCCTTAGGGAAAAAAAAGGGCCGTAGCTTCTCCATATTGGGGTTCCTTAAGGAGAATGACACACAAAAGAAGAGAACTAGAGCAGCAAATGGCGGGCATCTGTGACGCCCTGGACTATCCAGGTCGTCCCAGGTAGACACAACAACACTACACACCCCCTTCCCAGTTAGGTAACAGCAGTCAAACTAAAAGTCTTGTCACCACCCTCCAAGTTTGATGTCCACACCAGGGGGGTGGAGCCAGGTGGTTGGCTCCACCCACCAAGGAGATCACAGGCCTGGAGGCGGGAACCTAGTAGTCAAGTTCAAGTTAGTTGAGAGTGTGGTTTTGACAGTGAAGGAGGGAGGTTGTGTCCAGAACAGACCTGTGTTCAGGCCTGCCAAAGACTACTCTGGTGGCTGGGTTGGAGCCCAGTCACCATTGGCAAGGAGGCAGACGGTAGTGGCCACCTGCAGGAGACCGGGAAGACAACCGGTGCAATCATAAGGGACCGGGACAGGGTAGTGGCCTGCCGGAACCGAACCGAGGAGCCAACTGGATACTGGAGCACCAGGCAGGGTACTCAGACCCCGAACTAGGCTAGAAGCCACCACCATAGTCTAATTAACTGATTGCGGTCTGGACCTCAGGGGTTCATTCCCACCTAAGTCCCAATTGAAGGCAACAGCCCAACCATTCCGGATAAGTGCCACCGCCAAGGGCCAGAGATCCAAAGTGCCCGCGTCTGCGGGCAAACGGGCTCCTACGACAGATACACGCCGGGGAGCGGACTACTGGTGCCTAGGCACAGGACTCAAGATTCACATACAAAGGTGCAGGAGAAAAGCGGACATTACCAACCTAACCTGGGAAAGGCTGCAGCCGGCTGCGGGCCCAGTTCATCCCTCCGTTTGGTTTACCAGTGACTCCAGTGTCTTGTGTCAGAGTGAGTACACCAGTGCCATCAGGCACCGCGCCGCGCTGCACCGCAACCCTACACCCTGCACCCGGGCCCCGGCCCGCTGGACCCCGGGACCAACATCCCCTACCCACGGAAGGGTCAACACCTAGCTGTGCTACTACATCGCTCCCGGGGGCCCCCACACCTTCACCGCAGTGGTGGTGTCTAGAATCACCACAACACGTTGGTGGCGTCACGAACTATCACCTCAAATCCAAACACCCCACATCCCCGCGTGTAACGCCAACTCCCTTACAGAGCGACGTGACCCCGTCCGTGAGAGGCTCGAGCCACCACCCGCAGTGCGAGCACGGATCCGAGCGGCTCGGCGGTCGCAGTCGAGCCCGCGGGGCGGTACACATCCAAGGTCCCAAGGAACGTCTGAGTTGTTGCTGAGACCCCAGCTAATAACATGATTTGTTGGAGGTGTTGCTGCCTAAGACACGAAGATGCGCGTTGCCCCAGGACCAATGACCCCATAGACTGCAACATGGGTAGTCAATGCTCATTTTATACATATCCTGCCTGCAGTGTTGACTCTCAAAACAGCGAGGGACCACAGGCATGTCCCCTGTCAATGAATGTGGTGCCAATGACTGGTCAGTAGGATTCAGGGAGTTTGGTGACCCTAATAAGGACCACACTTTTTCACCAGATGATTCCTGAAAAGATGTTGGGCATCCACTTTATCCAGAGGGATGCTATGGCCCAGGTGGACTAAAGACACACTGTCGCACGAAGTTCCATGAGTTTGGCATAGTTTAGGACTTGTTACACCCTGTTATATTAGGGTGGGACGTATGGGGTAAAAGAGAATTGCCAGGTTGCTTGGACAATAACCAGAACAGCACTAAAGAAAGCCCGTCACAGCTTGAGTCTGACGGGTTTTCCCTTTGTGTGTTGGTTGGCGATGAAGATGAGGCCAACCACCCAGAGAATAACATTCCTGAGATGGAGGTGTTCAGGGGTAATTTTGGAACTGCCCAACTCAGGGACCTAATTCTTAAAGGGGCGTTTGATAATATAACGGTTTTAAATGGGGTTTCTCAAGAACTGACACAAGGTATCCATATTTTTCTGTAAATGGGTAATTAAAAGTTGTGTCAACAAGCAGAAAGGTGTGGTATTAGAATAGTTGTTGGTACCAGAACCTTACAGGCGTGACGCCCTGACCTATCAGGTCGTCACAGCGTATTGTGCAACCTGCCCTTCTGCATGATATCCAATCCTCCTTTGTTATGGATCCCTGTTCTTTGGTGTTGCTAAAATCAGAGCCAGTCAAAACCCTAGGAACACTTTACACCACACCCACCAGACACACCATTGGGGGGCCTGAAGGGAATAGGGCCGCCCATTTGGGGGTTGGTAGGGGAAAGTGAAAAAGAAAAAGGAGTGTTGTGTTGGAGGTGAAGGAGAGAGGAGTTGAGTGGTGACTCTCGAGAGGAGAGGTCACCATTGAGGAGCAGGGCTCCTTGTTATACTAGGTGGCAGACATTGGTCTGGGCCTGGTAGGAGCTGGAACCCCGGTCGCAGGGGATCACGTCAAGGGGCACGGATCTGCCGAGGAGAGCAGCTGGCGGCCTTGACCCATCTCCGGGCAGGGGCCAGGGCACGATAGGGTACGTGGACCCTAGGCCGAGAAGTAGCTTCAAGCGTCCTGGTAATTTACCCGACGGGGGTGAAGTCTTCAAGATTCATCCCTCACCCGCTACAAAATCGGGGTACTAGCGCAACGAGGGGATAGGACTTTTCCCAAAACACAGTCCATCAAGTCCCCAGCGTGAACCCTGAGAGCAAGCTCACTCCGTTAGCCATACGGGGGGGCAGGAGCCAATTAGTTCCATACTATAGAGTCCAAACAGTGAACAAGGTGCCACAGAAAAGGTCACAGGCTAACAAGCAACACCAAGGACATGGATCTGTCGCGGGCGGAGGAGGGGACGCTGCGCTCTCCCACTGCTCGGGTCCGGCTGCGGCTGCTGCTCGGTGGCTCGAGTGATGGGCCGGATCCCGGGGACTCGAGCGGCTCTCCTCGCCCGGGAGTGAAAAGGGGTGGTTTGGGTTTTAGGGATATTGTCCGTGACGCCACCCACGGTTGTGGTGATTTTGTGGACACCACCGCTGCTCTGGACGGGGATCCCGGGGGCGGTGACAGGGAGCAGCTTTGTTGTTACTTCTCCCCTCCGTGGGTAGGGGGTTGGTTGCCCCGGGGCCCGGTGATGGGGTATCGATGGATGACAGGCGGGTTGTGGGGCCTTATGAGGTGCAGGGACGCGGGGGCAGCGCTGTGCCGCACGGCATGGTGGTATTCACTCAGCCCAATGATGAGGACACAGTAAATCACGGTAAAACAAGCGGCTGGATGGACGGGTCCCTCGGACAGCTGCGGTGTTGTTGCTCCCGGCAGGTTAGCGGTGACTGTCTTTTCCCTGCACCTACGCTGTCTGTACGGTTCCAATGGGTTCCCACCGGAAATCCGCTCCCCGACTTGGATATGGGCCGGAGGAGCCCCTTTTGCCCGCAGGCGCTGGCCCTGAGAAACGGTTGCCTTGGCGGTGGCGGTGTCTCCCTCACTAGGTTGGACTGTTGCCTTCTGTCGGGACTTGACTGTTTGTAAACCCAGGAGGTCCCCTTCCCTAACGGATTCGGCAAATTCACGGCAACTCCTAGCCTTGCCGGGGTCCGAAAAGCCCCTGCCACTGGTGCTGGCTTCTCTTTGTGTACCGGTCCGGTACCGCCGGGCCACCACCCGTCCACGGTCCTTACGGTAGACTCCAATCGGCCACTCCTGCAGACGGTCACCACCATCTGCCAAACTTGCTGTCTCGCCCGGGCCACACACCCGGACGCTGTCAGTCAGTTGCTCTGTTACTACACTTTCCTCCTTCCACTTTCACTGTCAAAACTGATCTCTCTACTTCACCTCCTTCCACTTCCTCCTCCAAACTAGACTGTCTGTTTTCCCTCCTCCAGGACTGTGAACTCCTCGGTGGGTGGAGACCAACCGCCTGGCCCACCCCCTGGTGTGAACATCAGCCCCTGGAGGAGGGCAACAAGGGTTTTGTGTCTGATTGTGATGTGCCTGCTGGGAGTGTGGGGTGTTGTGGTGTTGTTCTCTGTGGCCCCTGGCTTGTCCAGGGCGACACAGATCCAAGCGTGCTCCCTCCTTGCTGCAGCGGTGCTCATAATTCTGGTTTACAAGCTGTCGGTGTTAGTATTCTTGGACTGAGTGAGTACGCAGAAACCTTCCCTTTCCCAACGGCACCACTGGGCCCCGGGGCAACACCACCTACCCATGGAGGGGTTAAACACGTTGCTGCCATACCACCGCCACCGGGCGCTCCCAACAGCAGCGGTGGTTCTCCACCTTACCACGCACCATGAGTGGCGTCACGAACTTCCAAATCCAATGTAGATATTCCCCTTTTAAATTCGAGTGTCCACACGAACCCCTGGGTCCAGAGACCCCTCGAGCCACCGCGGTTCCGGATCCGAGCTGCTCGGCCGCTGACACGGGGGTGGTACACAGGCGCAGGGTTAGACATGGCCCATACTCATATCTTAGGTGGCCATCAATGGGGCAGACAAAACACGGGAACGGATCCTCCAGATGTTCTACTGGCCTGGCGGTCACCGAGAGATTTTGAATTCTTGCAGGTCCTGTCCGACCTGCCAGCTAACCCTCCTGGTTGCTCAATTACGTAGCCCCCTAGTGCCGTTAACTATCATTGAGGTCCCGAGGATTGTATAGCGATGGATTTAGTGGTACCCCTGGTCAAGTCTGCCAGATGGCATAAGTATATCCTAGTGAACATGGATTATGTGACACTGTACCTAAGGGCAGTACCATTGAGAAATTTCTCTGCTAAGAGTGTAGCTAAAGAACTGGTCCAGATCTCTCCCAACTGGACTAGATCACACGACTCAGGACCTTGATATACCACCTCAGATGGATGGACTCTTGAGACGGTTTAAAAAAACATCGTTAGCAAAAAAGGAAAAAAATGTCAGCTCACCCACTTCACCCAGTTCCCAGTTCCTGTGGATACATCTTGGCACAGTATAAAGATCAATAAAAAACTGAAGATTCAGCGAAGTAGGAACCCGACCACTGTGGAGGATACTTTAGGATAAAACTTTAATTTTATTCTTCCAATAAAATCAATTCAGATGTCAGACCATCCAAGAATATGAACAAACAACTGGGATAGAAACCGACGCGTTTCAGCTATATACAGGTTATACACATGGTTTGTACAGTAATGGAAAAACAAGTGCTATAAATATGCTCCAGTTGTTTATTAATAAAACATTGTAGGCCATACTAAAGAGGTTTGTGGACAAGGAAGGCCGAGACTGGGTTTGTCTATTACAGAACCTATTCTCCATCCGAGACATTCCACAGACCTCTAGGTGTTTTTTTGCATTTGAGATGATATATGGCCGACACCCTTGTTGACTACTGGTAATAGCAAAAGAGATCTGGGAAGCAAAGGCAACACCCTATAAGAACATAATCGAGCACGTGGCACAAATGCAAGAAAGAATTGCAAAAGTGATGCCCATCGTGATTGAACTCCTCCTCCAGGTGCAAGAAGCCCATTCAGGGGTGAATAATCAGTCAGCAAGGGTGAGACAGTCCAGCCCGGTAGATTGTGTACTGGTGCTCGTACTCATGATAGAAAGCACATTTCTGGCCAAGTGGCAAAGCCTCTGTGAAGGGGTCAAAAAGCTGGGCAAAATTAATTATAAAATCCACCAACCAGGGAGAATGAAGCCCTTCCAAGTCTACCACATCAATCTCATCAAGCCATGGCAAGAGAGGGAACTCGTGGTAGCCCCATGTTTGGTGGCTAAGTCCGGAGTCAATGTAGAATTTGTTAAGGTGGCAGAGATGCTGTCACCTACCCAAAAGCAGCAGTGCCAAGAATTGCTTCAACAGAGACTTGTTCTCAGAACTGCTAGATTGTATTCAGGTCATAGAACATGCAATCCTCATGGAACCTCACATCCTAGTGAGTTTGAAGCCATACCGGATTCCTAAGACCTACAGAGAGGTAATCTTGAAGGAGGTGAAGTGGATGTTGGACCTAGGAGTGATTGAGGAGTCCAAGAGTGGCTGGTCAAGTTCCATTGTTTTGGTGCCAAAACCAGATGGAGAGTGGCGGTTCTGCAAAGACCACCGGAAGCTGAACGAGATTTCCAAGTTCAACACATACCAAATGCCCTGTGTCGACAAACTTATTGAGAGGCTAGAGCCAGCCCACTACATCACCACCCTGGAGCTCACAAAATTGTATTAGCAGATTCCCCTCTCCAAAGAGGCCAAGGAGAAGACAGCCTTTTCAACACCAAATGGGTTTTTCAAGTATATCTAGATGCCATTTAGGCTTCAAGGAGCTCCAGCCACATTCCAGAGAATCATGGACTGAATCCCAGCTCCCCACAAGAAATATGCAGCGGCCTACCTGGTTGACACGATCGTCAACCAAGATTGGGGAAGACATCAGTGCAAACTCTGAGCGATTTTTGATGCCTTAATGAAGGTGTTTTTTTAATCAACCCATAGAAATGTGCTGTAGGGATGGAAGAAGCCAGATACTTAAGCGGGCTTTACACGCTACGACATCGCTCAAGTGATCTCGTTGAGGTCACAGAATTTGTGACACACATCCGGTCGCTTTAGCGATGCCTTTGCGTGTGACACCTATGAGCGATTTTGCATCGTCGCAAAAACGTGCAAAATTGTCCATTCTCAAATATCGTTACTGCAGCAGTAACGAAGTTGTTCCTCGTTCCTGCGGCAGCACACATCGCTCTGTGTGACACCACAGGAACGAGGAACATCTCCTTACCTGCCTCCCGGCCACAATGCGGAAGGAAGGAGGTGGGCGGGATGTTACGTCCCGCTCATCTCCGCCCCTCCGCTTCTATTGGGCGGCGCTTCAGTGACGCTGCTATGACGTCGCTGTGATACTGAACGAACCGCCCCCTTAGAAAGGATGCGGTTCTCCGGTCACAGAGACGTCGCAGGGAAGGTAAGTAGTGTGACGGGTCCGGGCGATGTTGTGCGACACGGGCAGAGATTTGCCCGTGTCGCACAACTGATGGGGGCGGGTACGCACGCTGGCGATATCGGTACCGATATCGCAGTGTGTAAAGCGGCCTTTAGGCTATGTTGCGGGCAGGGGCAAGATCGAGCCCCAAGTGAATAAGGTGGACACCATCCAGAAGTGGCCACAACCACTCTCGAAGAAACAAGTTAGGGCGTTCTTGGGCATCGTGGGCTACTACTGTCACTTCATTCTGACCTTCTCCATGGTAGCCGCACCCCTGACAAGGGCACAAAGTCAGTTATGGCCATGTGGTCCTAGAAGTGAAGACAGCCTTTCAAGAACTGAAGCTAGCCCTGTGTAAACAACCTGTGTTGGTGGCACTGAACTTCAATAAGGAATTTTTGGTCCAGACGGATGCATCAGAGGTTGGGTTAGGTGCCGTCTTGTCACAAGAATTGAACACCGAAGAACACCCAATAAGGTACCTGAGCAGGACACTGTCTTCTTGTGAGAATAGCGGCAACAAGAAGAAAAAAGATGGATCCAGCACAAATTCCTTTTTGGTTTAAAAATTAATATTTTCTTCCTTTATTGATGTATTTAAAAACATATCGAGACCGAAGGTCTTGCAAGAGCACCTATGCGTTAAAGTATGTCTTCACCTTCGGTCTCGATATGTTTTTAAATACATCAATAAAGGAAGAAAATATTAATTTTTAAACCAAAAAGGAATTTGTGCTGGATCCTTCTTTTTTCTTCTTGTTGCCGCTTACCTCAGGCTGGTCTGGACCTACCAGCGGATCCGTGCACCCTGAAGATCTGAGTAGTTCGGCGGGCAGGTGAGCTGAATTCCTTTTCCTTTTTCCACCTTCTTGTGAGAATAATTACTCCATCATGGAGAAGGAATGTTTATCCATCAAGTGGATATTAGACACTCTAAGATACTGCTTTTTAGGCAGGAAATGTAGGATAGTGTAAGACCATGCCCCACTGAGATGGATGTGCGAAAAGAGAATAATACCCAAGTAACCAGATGGTTTCTTGCACTCTAGAACTTTAGCCTTCATGTGAGGCCC
The DNA here is from genome assembly GCF_048569485.1 of Anomaloglossus baeobatrachus. Taxonomy (NCBI): domain Eukaryota; kingdom Metazoa; phylum Chordata; class Amphibia; order Anura; family Aromobatidae; genus Anomaloglossus; species Anomaloglossus baeobatrachus. The sequence continues at coordinate 26,065,855 of NC_134357.1, read as the reverse complement.
CCTTCACACGTCTGTGAAAATCACGCACGTGTGTTACGTTCCATTTTTCGGGTCCGTGTTCCGTTTTTATGTCCGTTTTTATGGTACGTGTGGCATCCGTGTGAATGGCGTATGCTAGCCGTATGTGCGTGTGTAATGCCCGTGTGTGCGTGAGATACGTAAGTGACATGTCCGTGTGTTGCCCGTGTGAAATGTTCCATATGTGATGCATAATGTCGTTGATGAATACCCGCTGACAGCAGACAGAGTCGCGCGATGAGAATGAACTCGGATGAACTGTACCCGACTTCATTGTCATACCGCGGCTCTGTCTGGGTGTCGCGTACTGATTAGCGGTCACCCGTGAAGGACTCACCGGTGACCGCTAATCCCCTGAGTGACTGAAGTGAGCAGTGCGATTAGCGCTGCTGTCACTCAGGCTACACGCGGCCAGCTGGATCCACCCGAGTCCGCAACTCACCTGTGACTTGATCGCAGTCACTCGGGCGACTTGCTGTCACAGTTGGAGGATCCAGCGGTGGCCGCAAGTAACCTGAGTGACATCATCGCTGATCGTGCGGCTCACCTCAGTTGCTGCGTGGAGCTGTCAGAAGCGGCGGTGTTCTTCTGCAGCTCCTGTCACCTTCATGTAGCAGAGCTGGACGCGACGCGGGACCTCCGTGGATTACGCCGGACATGGATGGGTTTTTGGGGCTTAATAAAGTGGTGAACGAGGGTATTTGTTAGTGTTTATTATTGCAAATAAAGGATTTTTTCACTGTGTGTGTTTATTAACTTTAAATTACAGGTTAATCATTGGGGGTGTCTCATAAACGCCTGCAATGATTAATCTAGTAGAGTCCCAGAACTGTCGCATCTAATGAATGCGGCAATTCTGGGCGGCTGCTGGCTGATATTGTTAGGCTTGGGGGCTCCCCATAATGTGGGGCTCCCCATCCTGAGAATACCAGCCTTCAGCCGTATGACTTTATCTTGGCTGGTATAAAAATTGGGGGGGACCGCATGCCTTTTTTTTAAAATTATTTAATTATTTATTTTACTGCACAGTATAGACTCGCCCACCGGCTGCTGTGATTGGTTGCAGTGAGACAGCTGTTACTCAGCGTAGGGGCGTGTCTCACTACAACCAATCATAGGCGCCGGTGGGCGGGGAAAGCAGGGAATAATAGATTGATTAATGAGTGGCCGGCTTTTTCAAAATAGTAAAAGTCGCCGGAGTTTTTTTAACAGCTGAGCAGCGCCGCGCTGGTGATCGAGGAACGGTGAGTATGAGAGAGGGGGAGACTGACCGACATGGACAGAGAGAGACCGACAGACTGAGAGAGGGACAGACAAGAGAGAGAGACAGACCAACAAACAGAGAGAGACCGACCGACGGACTGAGGGAGATTGACTGACATACACAGAAAAAAAAAAAAGACCGACATTGCTAGAAAAAAGCACAAAACGTACATGGAGCATACGGAGATGCATCCGTGTCACGGACGTGTGCTCATGGATCCATAGACTTTCATTGGGTGCGTGTGTGCGTGTTCCATGCAGAAAACGGACATGCATCCGTGCAATACGGATACACATACGTTTCACGCACACGGACACATGCACCGTACAGAATAACGCACGTGTAACTACAAACATTAAATAACATTGGAGCACGTGTGTCTGTGTCTCCGGTACATACGGAACCGGACCAAACACGCACATGTTTCACGGACATGTGAAGGGGGCCTAAAGCATAGGCCCGGGAAACTGCATAGTAATGCTGACACTCTGTTTAATGGCAGAAGGTGCCAAGTTCCCTGACTTTAAGCAGAGTGGGGGGCATGAAGGGGAGATGTGTATCACAGTGGTTGTTATCCTCTGTGATGGAAGTCTGGATCCAAGTTACACCCCATACAGTACTGAGAGGGTTAATAGGGTGTAGCAAGGGCCAGGTTTGCGAGTAGTCAGAGAGATGCGTAGGACTGGCTGCTCACATATTCCCACCTCTGTGCGTGGCATGGAGGACATAGTAAAGTCCAGGTGGATTCATTAGTGGTCTGTGTGTGAGTATAAGTCCTCCTGTGTAAAGTCAACTTTTTTGGACTTGTGTGCGGAGCACACATTGTAGTGCCTTTGTTATACTGTGTATTCTGTTCTCCTTCCCCTTTATTTTTCTGTTTTTGGGGCTCACTTTATGGAATCTTAAAAAAGGAGCCGTGATGTTTTGTGTAAAGTTGCCTCTTATGACTACCTCAAATTCCGCCGAGTGAGCCGAATCCCTAAAACCCGCACGGTTCATCTGATTAAGGATACTGTGCCTTTAATGAAGGCTGAACTGGAAATTTGGCTGAAAATGGGGAGAGAAGTGGCTTTCCGACACAACGAAAGAGGGTCATAGTCTGGGGACCAGGGCCTGAAATAGTTAATTAAATGCCCAGGCAAGAAGTGAACACTGGAGAAAAAGCCAGCACATACTAAGAAATTACAATAACCCTAATGGATTCCAGTAAAGCAGAAATCCCCCGACCAAATGTCGTGACGGGAGAGAAAGCAAAACAATCTGCAAATGTCAAAATCTGAGAACCTTCATACCCTACAGCTGCCTAATGTTACACAGTCCAGAGCCGAACACGCATTATACTGTATATCTCGCTATATCACTTCTCAGGATTGGACAATATTATATACATAGTAGTTATATTCTTGTACATAGGAGCAGTATTATAGTAGTTATATTCTTGTACATAGGAGCAGTATTATAGTAGTTATATTCTTGTACATAGGGGCAGTATTATAGTAGTTATATTCTTGTACATAGAGTCAGTATTATAGTAGTTATATTCTTGTACATAGGGAACAGTATTATAGTAGTTATATTCTTGTACATAGGGAGCAGTATTATAGCAGTTATATTCTTGTACATAGGGGCAGTATTATAGTAGTAATATTCTTGTACATAGGGAGCAGTATTATAGCAGTTATATTCTTGTACATAGGGGCAGTATTATAGTAGTTATATTCTTGTACATAGTGGCAGTATTATAGTAGTTCTATTCTTGTACATAGGGGCAGTATTATAGTAGTTATATTCTTGCACATAGGGGGCAGTATTATAGTAGTTATATTCTTGTACATAGGGGCAGTATTATAGTAGTTATATTCTTGTACATAGTGGCAGTATTATAGTAGTTCTATTCTTGTACATAGGGGCAGTATTATAGTAGTTATATTCTTGTACATAGGAGCAATATTATAGTAGTTATATTCTTGTACATAGGGGCATTATTATAGTAGTTATATTCTTGTACATAGGGGCAGTATTATAGTAGTAATATTCTTGTACATAGGGAGCAGTATTATAGCAGTTATATTCTTGTACATAGGGGCAGTATTATAGTAGTTATATTCTTGTACATAGTGGCAGTATTATAGTAGATATATTCTTGTACATAGGGGGCAGTATTATAGTAGTTATATTCTTGTACATAGGGGGCAGTATTATAGTAGATATATTCTTGTACATAGGGGCAGTATTATAGTAGTTATATTATTGTACATAGGGGTCAGTATTATAGTAGTTATATTCTTGTACATAGGGGGCAGTATTATAGTAGTTATATTCTTGTACATAGGGGCAGTATTATAGTAGTTATATTCTTGTACATAGGGGGCAGTATTATAGTAGATATATTCTTGTATATAGGGGGCAGTATTATAGTAGTTATATTCTTGTACATAGGGGGCAGTATTATAGTAGTTATATCCTTGTACATAGGGGGCAGTATTATAGTAGTTATATTCTTGTACATAGGGGGCAGTATTATAGTAGATATATTCTTGTACATAGGGGGCAGTATTATAGTAGTTATATTCTTGTACATAGGGGGCAGTATTATAGTAGTTATATTCTTGTACATAGGGGGCAGTATTATAGTAGATATATTCTTGTACATAGGGGCAGTATTATAGTAGTTATATTATTGTACATAGGGGTCAGTATTATAGTAGTTATATTCTTGTACATATGGAGCAGTATTATAGTAATTATATTCTTGTACATATTAGCAGTATTATAGTAGTTATATTCTTGTACATAGGGGGCAGTATTATAGTACTGTAGTTATATTCTTGTACATAGAGTCAGTATTATAGTAGTTATATTCTTGTACATAGGAGCAGTATTATAGTAGTTATATTCTTGTACATAGAGGCAGTATTATAGTAGTTATATTCTTGCACATAGGGGGCAGTATTATAGTAGTTATATTCTTGTACATAGGGGCAGTATTATAGTAGTTATATTCTTGTGCATAGGGGCAGTATTATAGTAATTATATTCTTGCACATAGGGGCAGTATTATAGTAGTTATATTCTTGTAAATAGGGGCAGTATTATAGTAGTTATATTATTGTACATAGTGGCAGTATTATAGTAGTTATATTCTTGTACATAGGGGCAGTATTATAGTAGTTATATTCTTGTACATAGGAGCAATATTATAGTAGTTATATTCTTGTACATAGGGGCAGTATTATAGTAGTTATATTCTTGTACATAGGAGCAGTATTATAGTAGTTATATTCTTGTACATAGGTGCAGTATCATAGTAGTTATATTCTTGTACATAGGGGGCAGTATTATAGTAGTTATATTATTGTACATAGGGGCAGTATTATAGTAGTTATATTATTGTACATAGGAGCAGTATTATAGTAGTTATATCCTTGTACATAGGGGGCAGTATTATAGTAGATATATTCTTGTACATAGGGGGCAGTATTATAGTAGTTATATTCTTGTACATAGGGGGCAGTATTATAGTAGATATATTCTTGTACATAGGGGCAGTATTATAGTAGTTATATTATTGTACATAGGGGTCAGTATTATAGTAGTTATATTCTTGTACATAGGAGCAGTATTATAGTAGTTATATTCTTGTACATAGGGGGCAGTATTATAGTAGTTATATTCTTGTACATAGGGGCAGTATTATAGTAGTTATATTCTTGTACATAGGGGGCAGTATTATAGTAGATATATTCTTGTACATAGGGGGCAGTATTATAGTAGTTATATTCTTGTACATAGGGGGCAGTATTATAGTAGTTATATTCTTGTACATAGGGGGCAGTATTATAGTAGATATATTCTTGTACATAGGGGCAGTATTATAGTAGTTATATTATTGTACATAGGGGTCAGTATTATAGTAGTTATATTCTTGTACATAGGAGCAGTATTATAGTAGTTATATTCTTGTACATAGGGGGCAGTATTATAGTAGTTATATTCTTGTACATAGGAGCAGTATTATAGTATATTCTTGTACATAGGGGGCAGTATTATAGTAGTTATATTCTTGTACATAGGGGCAGTATTATAGTAGTTATATTCTTTTACATAGGGGGCATTATTATAGTAGTTATATTATTGTACATAGGAGCAGTATTATAGTAGTTATTTCCTTGTACATAGGGGGCAGTATTATAGTAGTTATATTATTGTACATTGGAGCAGTATTATAGTAGTTATATTCTTGTACATAGGAGCAATATTATAGTAGTTATATTCTTGTACATAGGGGGCAGTATTATAGTAGTTATATTCTTGTACATAGGGGAAGTATTATAGTAGTTATATTATTGTACATAGGAGCAGTATTATAGTAGTTATATCCTTGTACATAGGGGGCAGTATTATAGTAGTTATATTATTGTACATAGGGGCCGTATTATAGTAGATATATTCTTGTACATACGGGCAGTATTATAGTAGTTATATTATTGTACATAGGGGTCAGTATTATAGTAGTTATATTATTGTACTTAGGAGCAGTATTATAGTAGTTATATTATTGTACATTGGAGCAGTATTATAGTACAGTCATGGCCAAAAGTTTTGAGAATGCTACAAATATTAATTTTTACAAAGTCTACTGCTTAAGGGTTTCTAATGGCAATTTGCGTATACTCCAGAATTTCATAAAGAGTGATCAGCTTAACAGCAATTACTTGCAAAGTCAATATTGGCTAAGAAAATGAACTTCAACCCCCAAAACACATTTCAACATCATTGCATTCCTGCCTTAAAAATAGCAGCTAACATTGTTTTAGTGATTGTTCCAGTAACACAGGTGTGGGTGTTGATGAGGACAGGGCTGGCGATCAATCAGTCATGATTAAGTAACAATGACACCACTGGACACTTTAAAAGGAGGCTGGTGCTTGGTATCATTGTTTCTCTTCAGTTAACCATGGTTATCTCTAAAGAAACACGTGCAGCCATCATTGCTCTGCACAAAAATGGCCTAACAGGGAAGAGTATCGCAGCTACAAAGATTGCACCTCAGTCAACAATCGCATCATCAAGAACTTCAAGGAGAGAGCTTCCATTGTTGCCAAAAAGGCTCCAGGGCGCCCAAGAAGGACCAGCAAATGCCAGGACCATATCTAAAAACTGTTTCAGCTGCGGGATGGGACTACCAGCAGTGGCGAGCTAGCTCAGCAATGGCAGCAGGCTGGTGTGAGGGCTTCTGCACACACTGTGAGGCAGAGACTGCTTGAGCAAGGCCTGGTTTCAAGGAGGGCAGCAAGAAGCCACTTCTCTCCAGAAAAAAACATCAGGGACCGACTGATATTCTGCAAAAGGTACAGGGAGTGGACTGCTGAGGACTGGGGTAAAGTCATTTTCTCAGATGAATCCCCTTTTTCGATTGTTTGGGACGTCTGGAAAACAGCTTATTAGGAGAAGAAGAGGTGAGCGCTAGCACCAGTCTTGTCTCATGCCAACTGTTAAGCATCCTGAAATGATTCATGTGTGGGGTTGCTTCTCAGCCAAGGGAATCGCACCACTCACAGCCTGGCCTAAAAACACCGCCATGAATAAAGAATGGCACCAGAATGTCCTCCAAGAGCAACTTCTCCCAACTGTCCAAGAGCAGTTTGGCCCCAACAATGCCTTTTCCAGCATGATGGAGCACCTTGCCATAAAGCAAAGGTGATCACTAAATGGCTCATGGAACAAAACATAGAGATTTTGGGTCCATGGCCTGGAAACTCCCCAGATCTTAATCCCATTGAGAACTTGTGGGCAATCATCAAGAGACTGGTGGACAAACAAAAACCAACAAATTCTGGCAAAATGCAAGCATTGCTTATGCAAGAATGGACAGCGATCAGTCAGGATTTGCTCCAGAAGATGATTGAGAGCATGCCAGGGAGAATTGCAGAGGTCCTGAAGAAGAAGGGGCAACACTGCAAATATTGACTTGCTGCATTAACTCATTCTAACTGTCAATAGAACCTTCTGGTCTCATAATATGATTGCAATTATATTTCTGTATGTGATGTAAACATCAGACAAACACAATTAAAAACCAGAGGGAACAGATCATGTGAAAATAGCATTTTGGTGTCATTCTCAAAACGTTTGGCCATGACTGTACATAGGGGGCAGTATTATAGTAGTTATATTCATCTACATAGGGGGCAGTATTATAGTAGTTATATTCATCTACATAGGAGCAGTATTATAGTAGTTATATTCTTGTAAATTAGCCATGTGATTATTCCTATAAACCATACTTCTTTTATCACTGTTGACACTTCCCTTCTCATGTCAGTTACATTAATCAATCGGAGGGAACAATAACAGGAAAAAACGTTTTCTAGCATAAATAGATTATGAAATGGTTTCTTCAGCCTGAAGGACAATTACAGGGAAGAGGCACTAGACTAGAGCGTCAGACAGGACGACATTCATATGTGTTATTGTAGCTAATCTGCAGTAAAACGATTAGAAGAAGGTAGAGTCCTATTTCTATGCTGTGATATAAGTGCATATAAATGTGAAGTTCCCTGGTGTGTCGGATTTTGATCACACGGTGCCCACATAGTGGTGCGGGGATGACAGGGGCACAGTGTCTGCACCAGCAGAATAGTGAGTGCAGCTCTGGAGTATAATACAGGGTATAACTCCGGATAAGTACAGGATAAGTAATGTAATATATACACACAGTTACTAAACTTATTATATACATTATGTTCATTATATAATTGTGCTCGGTGCAGTCACTGTGTACATACAGTCAGGGCCAGAAATATTTGGACAGTGACACAAGTTTTGTTATTTTAGCTGTTTACAAAAACATGTTCAGAAATACAATTATATATATATAATATGGGCTGAAAGTGCACACTCCCTGCTGCAATATGAGAGTTTTTACATCCAAATCAGAGAAAGGGTTTAGGAATCATAGCTCTGTAATGCATAGCCTCCTCTTTTTCAAGGGACCAAAAGTAATTGGAGAAGGGACTCTAAGGGCTGCAATTAACTCTGAAGGCGTCTCCCTCGTTAACCTGTAATCAATGAAGTAGTTAAAAGGTCTGGGGTTGATTACAGGTGTGTGGTTTTGCATTTGGAAGCTGTTGCTGTGACCAGACAACATGCGGTCTAAGGAACTCTCAATTGAGGTGAAGCAGAACATCCTGAGGCTGAAAAAAAAGAAAAAATCCATCAGAGAGATAGCAGACATGCTTGGAGTAGCAAAGTCAACAGTTGGGTACATTCTGAGAAAAAAGGAATTGACTGGTGAGCTTGGGAACTCAAAAAGGCCTGGGCGTCCACAGATGACAACAGTGGTGGATGATCGCCGCATACTTTCTTTGGTGAAGAAGAACCCGTTCACAACATCAACTGAAGTCCAGAACACTCTCAGTGAAGTAGGTGTATCTGTCTCTAAGTCAACAGTAAAGAGAAGACTCCATGAAAGTAAATAGAAAGGGTTCACATCTAGAGGCAAACCATTCATCAATTCCAAAAATAGACAGGCCAGAGTTACATTTGCTGAAAAACACCTCATGAAGCCAGCTCAGTTCTGGAAAAGTATTCTATGGACAGATGAGACAAAGATCAACCTGTACCAGAATGATGGGAAGAAAAAAGTTTGGAGAAGAAAGGGAACGGCACATGATCCACGGCACACCACATCCTCTGTAAAACATGGTGGAGGCAACGTGATGGCATGGGCATGCATGGCTTTCAATGGCACTGGGTCACTTGTGTTTATTGATGACATAACAGCAGACAAGAGTAGCCGGATGAATTCTGAAGTGCACCGGGATATACTTTCAGCCCAGATTCAGCCAAATGCCGCAAAGTTGATCGGACGGCGCTTCATAGTACAGATGGACAATGACCCCAAGCATACAGCCAAAGCTACCCAGGAGTTCATGAGTGCAAAAAAGTGGAACATTGTGCAATGGCCAAGTCAATCACCAGATCTTAACCCAATTGAGCATGCATTTCACTTGCTCAAATCCAGACTTAAGACGGAAAGACCCACAAACAAGCAGGACCTGAAGGCTGCGGCTGTAAAGGCCTGGCAAAGCATTAAGAAGGAGGAAACCCAGCGTTTGGTGATGTCCATGGGTTCCAGACTTAAGGCAGTGATTGCCTCCAAAGGATTCGCAACAAAATATTGAAAATAAAAATATTTTGTTTGGGTTTGGTTTATTTGTCCAATTACTTTTGACCTCCTAGAATGTGGAGTGTTTGTAAAGAAATGTGACAATTCCTACAATTTCTATCAGATATTTTTGTTCAAACCTTCAAATTAAACGTTACAATCTACACTTGAATCCTGTTGTAGAGGTTTCATTTCAAATCCAATGTGGTGGCATGCAGAGCCCAACTCGCAAAAATTGTGTCACTGTCCAAATATTTCTGGACCTAACTGTACATTACATTACTAATCCTGTACTAATCCTGAGTTATACTCTGTATTATACTCCAGAGCTGCACTCACTCTTATCCTGGTACTTTCACTGTGTACATACATTACATTACCTATCCTGTACTGATCCTGAATTACCTCATATATTATCCTCCAGAGCTGCACTCACTATTCTGCTGGTGCAGTCACCATGTACGTACATTACATTACTTTTCCTGAGTTACATCCTGTATTATACTCCAGAGCTGCACTCACTATTCTGCTGGTGCAGTCACTGTGTACATACATTACATTACTTATCCTGTACTGATCCTGAATTACCTCCTATATTATCCTCCAGAGCTGCACTCACTATTCTGCTGGTGAAGTTACTGTGTACATACATTACATTACTTATCCTGTACTGATCCTGAGTTACCTCCTGTATTATACTCCAGAGCTGCACTCACTATTCTGCTGGTACAGTCACTGTGTACATACATTACATTACCAATCCTGTACTAATCTGGAGTTACATCCTGTATTATACCCCAGAGGTGCACTCACTATTCTGCTGGTGCAGTCACTGTGTACATACATTACATTACCAATCCTGTACTAATCTGGAGTTACCTCCTGTATTATACTCCAGAGCTGCACTCACTATTCTGCTGGTGCAGTCACTATGTACATATATTACATTACTGATCCTGAGTTACTTCCTGTATTATACTCCAGAGCTGCACTCACTATTCTGCTGGTGCAGTCACTGTGTACATACATTACATTACTGATCCTGAGTTACCTCCTGTATTATACTCCAGAGCTGCACTCACTATTCTGCTGGTGCAGTCACTGTGTACATACATTACATTACTTATCCTGTACTGATCCTGAATTACCTCCTATATTATCCTCCAGAGCTGCACTCACTATTCTGCTGGTGAAGTTACTGTGTACATACATTACATTACTTATCCTGTACTGATCCTGAGTTACCTCCTGTATTATACTCCAGAGCTGCACTCACTATTCTGCTGGTGCAGTCACTATGTACATATATTACATTACTGATCCTGAGTTACTTCCTGTATTATACTCCAGAGCTGCACTCACTATTCTGCTGGTGCAGTCACTGTGTATACATACCCTGCACTGATCCTGAGTTACGTCTCCTCTTTTACACCAGGGCCCTCCATACAGCTCAGTCCACGTGCCTGTTACAGCCTCGGTATAAATAAGCACTTCCTCATGATGAAGGGTCTCGGACTCTCGGCTGTTGTCTCTGCCCCTTCTGTTTCCCTAACAGGACATATTCCAGTAGTCGTGATGTATGACAGGAGCAGCGCTCAGCAATGTCAATGCTTATCCCAGGGAGACATTGTTTATCTGAGCCCTCGAATTCTTAGTTCACATTCTTTCAGATGATTCCAGGACAATTAGTTATGTAGCATACACAAAACCAAAATAATATACAACGGATGATCGTAAAGGAAGGGGAAACACTGGAGGGGACTCAATGCGGTAGCCTGAGTGAGTGACCTAATCTGCAAATGGTATGTCAGGTGACGGTGTTGGTGGAATGGGTGGCGGTGGATAATCATGTGCTGAAATTTGTGTGGTCATTAAGCTTCTCACCCCCCGCAAATTGAACACAACATTTAGGGGAAAAGACCTACAAGACTTGACTCTTGGCCAACGTCAGGTGGAAGCCGAAAGCAAGAAGGACCTTCTATTAGCATTGACCAGATGAGGCCTCCAGTCCCTGACCCTCGCTGTAGCCTTCTGGTCCTGAAGGTTGGAGAAGCTTTGTTAGAGGACATTTATGTCTTATGCAGAGGTGTTCGTTGAAGGCCACATCAGACACCCAGACATAGATGGTGCTTTGCTGTGTGTGCTCATCAAGTTTCTCACCCCCACAATCTGCACAAAACATTTAGGGGGAAAGGACCTAGAAGGTTTTACTCTTGGCCAACGTCAGGTGGAAGCCAAAAACAAGATGGACTTTCCATAAGCATCAACCAGATGAGGCCACCAGTCCTTGACCCTCGCTGTAGCCTTCTGGTCCTGAAGGTTTGAGAAGCTTTGTTAGAGGACCTTTATGTCTTATGCAGAGGTGTTCGTTGAAGGCCACATCAGACACCCAGACATAGATGGCGCTTTGCTGTTTGTGCTCATCAAGTTTCTCACCCCCACAATCTGCACAAAACATTTAGGGGGAAAGGACCTAGAAGGTTTTACTCTTGGCCAATGTCAGGTGGCAGCCAAAAGCAAGAAGGACTTTCCATAAGCATCAACCAGATGAGGCCACCGGTCCCTAACCCTTGCCATAGTCTTCTGGTCTTGAGGGTTGGAGAAGCTTTGTTGGAGGACTTTAATGTCTTATGGAGAGGGTGTTCGTAGTCGGCCACCTCAGACATGCATACAAAGATGGCTCTTTGTTACTCCTTTCAGTAGAATCCATGACCCCCAGATTGGTTGATCTGACTATGGCATCCTGTGACCTGATTCTCCACCCATTTTAGGCCTAAGGATATGCTTCAATGTAAAGCCCTTGGAAATACCTTCAAACCTGTACACCTCCTCAGGATACATGGGGACACTACACTGACTCTCTTTGGTTTTATTTCTCAAATATGAGAAAAAAACATTTCATGCCCTTAGGAAAGGCACATAGTAGAAATATTTATGATGCGCCGACCGCTCACAAATATGCAAGAAAAAATTCCCACATCTTGAACGTAAGTGACATGTGCGGTGGGGGAGGGAAATATTTCCTCCGCTCTATAACTTCCTTGTTCAGAATTACAAGACTGTGATTTTAGAACAGATGTCAGAAAAGAAATACCGGTCAGGTTCACATGAGTAGACCGAGTGGAGGGTCGGGGTAGCAGATGGCAAAGGTTAAAACCTTCAAGAAAGATCCACATCGCACAGATGGTTACTCCAAGATGGCTTTTCTCAAATCTGAGGTGGCTTTACCCAACTTTAAAGTGGGTTTACTAAACTCTGAAGTGGCTTTACCCAACATCGAGGTGGCTTTACTCAACTCCAAGGTGGCTTTACCCAACTCTGAAGTCGCTTTACCCAACATAAAGGTGGCTTTACTCAACTCCAAGGTGGCGTTACCCAACTCTAAAGGGGCTTTACCCAACATACAGGTGGCTTAACTCAACTACACGGTGGCTTTACCCAACTCTGAAGTGGCTTTACCCAACATAAAGGTGGCTTTACTCAACTCCAAGGTGGCTTTACCCAACTCTAAAGGGGCTTTACCCAACATACAGGTGGCTTAACTCAACTACAAGGTGGCTTTACCCAACTCTGAAGTGGCTTTACCCAACATTGAGGTGGATTTACTCAACTCCAAGGTGGCTTTATCCAGCTCTGAAGTGGCTTTCCTCATCTCCAAGGTGGCTTTACCTAACTCTGAAGTGGCTTTACCCAACATTTAGGTGGCTTTTCTCAACTCTGAAGTGGCTTTCCTCACCTCCATAGTGTCTTTACCCATTTCTGAAGTTGCTTTCCTCAACTCTAAAGAGGCTTTACCAAATACCGTGGGTGGCTCTACACAACTTCTAGGTAGCTTAACTCAACTTGACCAAAACAGGCACGCAGAACACCAGGCCCCTCAAGGGTGGGTATATGGCCTTAGGAAGAAATCAATAATAGTTCAGCATCTAATACATTTGCTGTCCATGTATATAAATTGGATGCCACTTAAGGATATTTCTCATTGGCTGAAGGCCACCCATATACATTAGATAAATGTTGGCTAAACCCAAAGAATTTGGAAACCTTCTAATGTATACAGATGTCTCCTGAGTTACCCTGGACTGATGATGTGTCTGGTTTGTTATCTCTTGCCTTTAAAAATGCATGAACACTGGGCTGAGCTGAACACTCATGTATGGGGTAGTCAGGAGAGATGGGTTGGCCAACAGTTATCTTGTGTATGGCCAGCTTACTTCTGAGGGTCAATATGTAAGAATCACTACAATTCTCACTGGCTCAAGGTACTGCCAAAGTCAGGTTTGCTCAACAATTCATTGCGTACTTCTGTGGCACGTGCCTTGTCCCTCCCGAATGAATGGTACAACAGGCCTTGGTCGAGAATCAGCTACGACAACGAGCCCAAGTATTGCTAATTCCAGGTGGCCTTAAAGTTGCAGAACACATCTCTCATCATATGCAACAACATTTACTACATACTAGCAATTCCCGGAAGGACACTTGCCCACTCCCTTACATGTGCATGCTGGGACTTGTGGTCAAACAAAGCTAATCACCTACAGAAATGTCAACAAGGCATGCATCAAAGGGTTCATGGTGCAAACTGTCAGCTACTAGGTAACTATTTACATCAAGCTTTATGTCTGATGTCAAGGAATGGAAACGCGCTGATCATAAGAGACTGATCACAAAAACACAACATTATATTAACCCTTAAAAGGAACCTGTCACCTGATTTATGCTGCCCAAACCGTGGACAGTATGAATCAGATATTTTCATACATAATTTTATATACTATATGCTAATTGATTGATTTTTTTTTTAAATATGTTTTGATCTTTTTGCTGTTATTTTTATTTATTTTTTTAGGGAATTCTGTGTCCAAATGACTCCTTATAACTTCGTTCAGATTTTCTGTCCACCCCCAAGAAATTGGTGAGTATAAATTACACATGATGTTGTGACGCCCTGGCCTATCAGGTCGTCACAGGGTATTGTGCAATCTGCCCTTCTGCACAGTATCCAATCCTCCTTGGTTACGGATCCCGATCCATTGGTGTTGCTAACAGCTTAGCCAGTCAAAATCCTAGGAACACTTTGCACCGAACCCACCAGACACACCATTGGGGGGCCTGAAGGGAATAGGGCCGCCCACATGGGGGGTTGGTAGGGAGAAGTGAGGAAGTGACAGAGAAGTGAAACAGGAGTGAAAGGAGTAGGAGGTGGAAAGTTACTCTCCGAGAGGGAGAGGTCACTGGTCCGGAGCAGGGCTCCTGAAGTGACTAGGTGGCAAATGTTGGTCTGGGTCTGGTAAGAGCTGAAACCCCGGTCACAGGGGATCACGTCAAGGGGCACGGACTGCCGAGGAGGGCAGCCGGCGACCTTGAGCCATCACCGGGCAGGGGCCAGGGCACGACGGGGTACGTGGACCCTAGGCCGGGAAGTAGCTTCACGCGTCCCGGTAATTTACCCGACGGGGGTGAAGACTTCATGATTCATCCCCAACCCGCTCCAAAATCAGGGTACTAGCGCACCGATGGGACTTGTTGGACTTGTATTTTCACAAATACAGTCCAAAGAAATCCTACGCGTGAACCCTGAGAGCAAGCTCACTCCGTTAGCCATACGGGTGAGCGGGACCCAAAAAAGTTTCAAGCTTGAGGGTCCAACTAGTGAAAAGGTGCCACGGAAAAGGCCACAGGCTAACAGCAACACCAAGGGCCCGGATCCACACGTGCTCCCTCCATGCTGCAGCGGTGCTCAGAATTCTGGTTTACAAGCTGTCGGAGTTGTTATTCTTGGATTGAGTGAGTACGCGGAAAAGCCCCTTTTCCTCTACCCAACAGCACCCCATTCACCAACACCCAACGGGCCCCAAGGCACGAACCCCCTACCCACGGAGTTGTTAAACATCCTGCTGCTACACCATCGCCACCGAGCTCCCCAACCACAGCGGTGGTCTCCTACATTACCACGCACCGTGTGTGGCGTCAGGAACTTACACATCCCCTGTACATATCAATCCCCTCTCTTTTAAATTCGAGTGTCCGCGCGAACCCCCATGTCTGGAGATCCCTCGAGCCACCGCAGCTCCGAATCCGAGCGGCTCGGCCATTGGCACGGGGGCGGTACAATGTCATTTGTGTACCAGACCCCAGATGAAGCCAAAAGGCGAAACTCAAGTGGGGCCCGCTGAGATTTTGCCCCAGATGTTGCCAAAAGGCGAACCCCAAGTGGGGCTGCTGAGATTTTACTCCAGATGAGGCCAAAAGGCAAAAATCGAGTGGGGCCGCTGAGAGTTTGCCCCAGATGAAGCCGAAAGGCAAAAATCGAGTGGGGTTGATGAGATTTTGCCCCTGATGAGGCCAAAAGGCGAAATTCAAGTGGGGCCGCTGAGATTTTGCCCCAGATGAGATGAATAGGCAAAACTCGAGTGGGCCCGCTGAGATTTTGCCTTAGATGACATCAAAAGGCAAAACTTTAGTGGGGCCAGCTGAGATTATGCCCCAGATGAGGCCAAAAGGCAAAAATTGAGTGGGGCCACTGAGATTTTGCTCAGATGAAGCCAAAAAGCGAAACTTGAGTGGGGTTGCCGAGATTTTATATGTTGTTTTATCAATGCTGTTTTCTAAGTAGAAACAAATCTTGAGCTTTTTTTCTGGTTCAGCAGATTTCCACTTTTGTGGATCGTCATTTTGCATTTCTCCTATTTTCCTGAGCCCAAATAATATGTCTATCATCGCCAGTGGAAATGAAGATTCCTAATCTACATGTGAAGGATTTGATGTGAAGGAAAAATTTGCATATTTAACATCTGCAGAAATCTGAGATGAGTTCCAAATTTGTGCCAAATGTTATATATTTATAGCCGTTGCTGTGCATTATGTTAATTTTCGCGGCAGTTTTGAGGTGCTTTTTCAGGCGGTTTCAAGGGGGTAATCCACCTGAAAAAGACATTGTGTGCACATATCCTTACTATTAATTTCTATTGCAAAACCCTATGTTCAGTCTGAACTCCCGAAAACGCCTTTAATCCAATCAGAGCTGTGTTATTGTTATACTATCTACTCTTGGCACCTGGTCCTTATTTTTTCTGGCTTTGGTTTGCTACTTGATTAATGATAATTGTTTGTTTGTACAAGGACAGGAAACGCAAATCCAGTTTTAAAACCCGCAATCTGTCACCATAGCCCCACCCGAGCCATAGGACACCATCACTATGTGAAGCTCTTCCTCTTTCTGTCTTTGTTTCTTGCAGGCTCATGTGACTACGGGACTATGAAACATGATAGAGTGTCACACTTCACTTTTTGTATTGGTATACTGGTATATACAGAGAAAAAAAAAGGTTTCGCAGCTACACTGGACTCCACCTGTGGCCCAAGGAAGAATTGCCAAATCCAAGACCCTCTTGGGCTAGGAAATAGTCGAAGTTTACTTGTGTTGTATATGGGTATTCTTTGCTCTTTTTTGCCCTCCATAGGTAATGAGTGATGGTCCATTTGTCAGCTAAGCTCCATGCTCAATTTTAGTAGCATTATCGGAAGGTCCTGGGTCCTAATGTAGAACCCCTAACAGGACCCCGACCATTATAAAGATACCATTTAGTAATAAAAGACAGAGGGGCTTTTAGGTCTCCTCTGTCCTCCGGGCCCGTGGGAAGCCATCTCTATATTTCTTTTCAATACTTGAGCATCAGATGGTCTTTATTGCTCCTCGTTGGAGGATCTGGTGGTCCTCATCTGAAAGAGCTCAATCCTTAAATTGCATACTCTACAATTCTTCATAACACCCTTCCAGGAGAAGACCTATTCTAGTATTCAAGGTTCCAAGTATTTTTTTTAATACTTGCCCCTTCCATTTCTCCCATACTTCTCTACCACAGCCCCTGAATAAGCATATAGACCCCAGCGAAACCAACCTAAAACCTAATTTTTGTGAGGCTTCACAGCACCCAGGAGATTTTCCAAGTTCTCCAGGAGTCTAGGAGGTTTATCTAATTGTGGGAGCTTCCAGAAAGTTCTATGAAAATTGATAAATATGCTTCATAGTCCTAGATCATTACCCAATACCAAACTATGCCATTTTGAATGTGGTGTTTTGTATTGGTATATACTGTATATATTTATTGCATGTGTCATATGTTTATATCTCTAAAGAAGTTGTTCTTCTGACTTTGCTAAAAATCATAAAGTTCCACATACAAGAAGTGGTTATTCCCTGGGGAGATTCCACTATGACTTTCTTCAGAAATGTACTTGTCATGTGTATATCAAAATTAAAAGACTGCAAACAGCAAAAATGGTGACATGATAGAGGGGTCTCCACAGAGGAGAGAGGATCCTTCACAAAAAAACTAAGAGGGGTACAAAATTGGATAATGTGATGCATTATAGTTAGTTAATATCAGTGGCATTGTGATGCTAGCGGCTGGTGTAGCGGCAGAGAGCAGGATTAGTGAGCCCACTAGCTTACCCTTTAGTTGGAGGGACTTAACTAAGAGCCCACTGCGAGATGGGCGCCAGGTATCACTCCCAGGGGAGTTACCGAGACTGTGGCAGCTGACCCCCAGGACCAGTGAAGGACTCCAGTCTAGACACAGGTACAGGTGGGGTGACTGAGGCAGGCTGGACAGGTGGGTATGAACAGGTATGGTGGGCACGGCAGGGACAGACAGGTTTGGGAAGGCAGATTTAGATATAGGTGATGGACACAGGGGTAACGGGACCTGACAATGAGCAGGCACGCTGGTATACTGACTAACTGAATGTGTTGCGCAGGCACCTTCCCTATTGGAAGCGTGCCTTAATTACATAGTGCTTTTCAGCCATAGGCTGACAGGCATTTCCAGGAAATGGCACGCCGCCTCTTTAAGATGAGGGCCGGTGTGCACGCACATCTTAGGTGCACTCTGGGAACCTATTCAGTATGTAAAGGGCTAGAGAGGGGAAGGAGGCAGCAGCATACATGGATGGCTGGGGAAGTGTGGTAGAGGTGGCAACCCGGCCGGGGTGGTGAGTAAGTGTGGGCGTGCTAACATGCTATGTGGGCAGACTAGCCAATGGAAGTAACGCCCAGGGGACTAGTCTTTGGCCTCATTAGCATACGCTAAAAGATCTTTAGAAATACTTTTTCTAAAGATCCCTTTATCTATGCTACCAGATACAGGGACGGTTAGGCAGGGATTAGCAATATGCTCCCAGAACTGCTCCTGCACCTGACAGGTTCACTTTAACTGCTCATCTTTGGTCTTCTCGGTGGCTGCAGAGCGCATCAGGTGAGGTGAATCATAGGCTGCTGCGCTCTGCATAGGCAGGTACTGAAATTACAAATCTCAACTCATTATAAATTCTAATGAACAGGATACAATGCTGTGCAAAATAATTCCCAGATAGTGTCATATTTATGTACCGTGTCTAATTTGCTGATAAGAATAGTTTACAAGTAATTGGTTTACTGGCAGTGAAATAAAATCTTGTGATTATTTATAAGCAGATTACATGGTACAGAAAACAAGGTCAATATGTAGATTGTAGATGTTGGGTGAACCACAATTTAGTGCAATTTATCAATCTACGAGATATCAAAAAGCTGTTACAACCAATGATTACAGCCACACTGCATGACAGGGCAATAGGTAAAGCTGCAAAACGGGCCTGTCCAAGGTACTGGTGCTCCAGCCCCCACATTACTGTGACTGTGAGCTTACTGGTCGAATATGGTGCTCTCCAAGAGACATTAGCAAAATAGTTTGGCTGGGGGAAACCCAAGGCACACCCCAAGGGGCAATTGGCCCCCTGCCTTTCTAAATATACATCTGTCAGGCTTCCACCAGGGAGTGCAGAGGCTGAATGGAGATGGAACTCCAAAGTGCAGTTAGACAAAAACCCACAAGAGGGCACAAGAACCAGAAAAAAATAGTCAGCAAACCTAAGTCTAAACTGGGATGTCACGTCAATACAGGGGGGAGCGAGCAAGCCGTAAACAGGTGGAAGCAAAAGGGTCAGGAGCCAAGAAGTCACGTCAAAAGCCAAACAGGGGAAGCAGAGGCGAGGTCAGGAAATGTTATCGAGAGCAGGGGCCGGGAGAGCAAGTAAGTACAAGGAGGAGGAGGAGACCAAGACAGAGAACGGAACCGGGGTCAGGTACACAGGGCGGACAAACAGTACAAGGGAACGGAGGTCAGGGAGAGGAAAGCTGGTTAGTGGGGCAGATCGGGGCTAACGCACAAGAACCAATTGCGCACGCTGAAGAGCAGGAACTATTATTGGCGGCGTTCCGAAGGAATCCACACCATGATAAAGCGGTGTGAGCCCTGGAAAGAGGACAACCGAGCAGACTCCATCCACCAGACTTAACCCCGTCAATGTGCAGCTATAGTCATCATGACAACATCTTAAGGTAGTAATCCGACAAAACCAGCTATCTTCTATTTTACCCCAAGTGCTGGACGACACCAACAAGACATTTTGATTTCCTGAGTTATAAGTTGACATTGAAGTGTGACTTTTTCTTATTGTTAAACTCTAAACTCTGTCTAATTTTTGGACTATTTGACAATGCCCTGATGAAGTGTGATAACCTGACACTACGAATCTCAATATTAATCATATAGCAGTATTAATTAGACATTTATGGCACTACTACTGTTACTGTCACTGATAGTATGATTTTAGCATTGTTAGATGGTATTTACAGTGCTTTAAAGGGGACCTCTCACTTGCCATTAATATGTAATTATATTAAATTATGTAAATGCCGCTGTTCTCCTGAATCTGGCGCAGTTTTCCTTTCGTTCCTCTGCCTCTCCGTTCCTGAGATATTACCCCTTATTCCTTGTTCGTAAATCTAGTCTTGTTAACTAAAGGGGCGTGGTCCTAAAATAACTGGGCCACAAAGAGTAGATGACCACACCCCCTTAGCTAACAAAACTACATTTACAAATAATGAAGAAAGGACGATATCTCAGGAATGGAGAGGCACAGAAACAAAAGAAAAACAACACCGGATTCAGGAGAACAGCAGCATTTACACCATATAACAAAACTAAACATCCATGGCAAGTGACTTTTCCTCTTTAAGGGACATAAATGGTTCTTTATCCTATTTAGAGTCAGCAGAACTGAAAATTAAGTACAATAATCGTAAAAAAATAGCATCACAGTCCAGGACCTTCAGTTTAGACCTTCAGCATAGTCTGCATTGTATTTGTCGACCATTAATAGACGAGGTGTACTACATAGCACCAGATATCAGACTTATGCGTTACATGCTGCAACCACCAGACATCATGGTTCTGCATTTCACAGACATCAGGACCCGTCCAGCATAAGCCACCAAATATCCTGCTTCTGCAATGTATATCGTGCAGCTGCCACAAATCAGGGTTCCCAAAACGCCTCCTAGCTCTAAAATATGATCTAAAGAGCAATATATGTGTATGGTACTAACATTAGACTCCGGCCTATTATGTATAGGAGGGGTTTTATATGAATTAATTTCCTTATAGGATTTGATTTCCCTGTCTCTTTTACTGCGTTGGTAAAATGAAAGCTGTGCTGTGATTGGTTGCTGTGGACAACAAACACTTTCTCTTCTCGACGGCTTGGATAAATGAGGCCTACTGTCCTTGGTGCCCCTAGCAACCAATCGCAGAGCACCTTTCATTTTACCAAAGCAGTTTTAGGAATCAAACCTGCACTTTGATTGGGCAAGATTTTTTTTTCTTTTAGACAGTTTTTATAAATTTGAATTAAAGGGGCATTCCAATAAGAATGAATGCTTCACCTATTTACAGGATCGGTAATAACGCATTTATTATTGTGTTCTTAACCGCACATTCGTGGGAATGGGGTTCTGCAGTGCCCCATTGAATGGAGCAAATAAGATCAAGCATGCACACAGCTGTGGCACCCCTGAGGTTTCCGTCGCCACAGGAACATTGCACCCCAGCCAGAGGTGTGATGTCCCATCCCGGGTAAGGAAGGGGGTAAACGCCGGTTCATAGGTAAATTTGCACTACACCCATTGTTAGGTACACACAGGGACCGGGGATAGTGGCAGCCACCCCCCATGCTGCATGCTGGGGGGGCCGTAAGACCCATCCCTTCTCCCATAGGGTGGGACTTAGCAACTGAGTAGGTGGGAGGAGCCGACAGAGTGTAGAGTAGATGCAGGAAGGTCAAGTTTCAGTTTGCAGACAGAGGAGGGAGTGAGAAGTTGGAGAGCTGAGAGGAGTGAGAGGAGAAGTGCTCTAGTCAGTCAGGAGCAAGAAGGAGAAAGTGACGCTTTCTGGTGAAGACCCTGGGGCCCGGCTAGGCCCAGGTGACACAAGCAGAACAGAGAGGATTCCAGGGCCACGAACAGCTTTCAGGCTAGTGGCCTGCTCCACAGAAAGATCAGGTGGAGGGATCAAGCTGCACACAGGGGACGGTCCCTAGAAACTGGAGGAAGAGAAGTCAATTCCAAAGGTAAAAACCGAGGCCCAGGGTAGTTGCAAGCACCCCGGGCCACAGCCCACAGCAGAACCTCTGTAAAGGGGGTAAAAGACCAACTAGGCAAGCCCCCGGCCCGGAGGCTGTAGTGGAGGCCGAGCCAGGTTCATCCAGCAAGAGCAAGGCTTAAAAGTCAGCTGAAGATTGGAACACAATAGAGGGGTGCACCGGCTTTTATTCCCAGATCTACCCGGGATCAGCGGAGGTCCCTGACAGGGGGTTCCAGCCGTCCAAAGGCACAGTGCGCCATAAACCAGGAATTGTGAGTAAACAACTTGAAAATGCACCCTTGGTGTTGCCTCTGTTAACTCATCTACAATGCATAGACTTCCATCATTGCATAGACTTCCATCACTGCATAGACTCTTAGGCGGGCTTTGCACACTACGACATCGCAGGTGCGATGTCGGTGGGGTCAAATTGAAAGTGACGCACATCCGGCATCGCAGGCGACATCGTAGTGTGTAAAGCCTAGATGATACGATTATCGAGCGCAAAATCGTCGTAATCGTATCATCGGTGCAGCGTTGGCGTAATCCATAATTACGCTGACGCGACGGTCCGATGTTGTTCCTCGCTCCTGCGGCAGCTCACATCCCTGTGTGTGAAGTCGCAGGAGCGAGGAACATATCCTACCGGCGTCACCGCGGCTTCCGTAGAATATGCGGAAGGAAGGAGGTGGGCAGGATGTTTACATCCTGCTCATCTCCGCCCCTCCGACGCTATTGGCCGCCTGCCGTGTGACGTCGCTATGACGCCGCACGACCCGCCCCCTTAGGAAGGAGGCGGGTCGACGGCCAGAGCGACGGTCGCAGGGCAGGTGAGTGCATGTGAAGCTGGCGTAGCGATCATGTTCGCTACGCCAGCTATCACACGATATCGTACCTGCGACGGGGGCGGGGACAATCGCGTGCGACATCGCAGCATCGGCTTGCGATGTCGCAACGTGCAAAGCTGCCCTTACGAGCACCAACTGTTGCCCCGGGGTAACGCTCCACCTGTGGGGAGCAGGACCATCCAAGCTGCCATTCCACCAGCCCCGGAGGCCCCATACAGCAGCGGCGGCTTAATAGCCACAAACCACAGGTGGCGTCACGAATATTATAAACTTTAATCACCCCCACACTGAAGCCATATTAATTTACTCCCGCCAGGGTCATGGAGTCGGGCCCCGCCACCACTGACTACCCCTGGACTAGTCCAGCCCGACACCGGGTGACCCAGAGCCCTGGGGTGGGCGAGTCACAGCCATCCCGTCTAAGCATCCTGAATGCATCCAGATTTCTGGATTTTGGTAACTGTCACAGGAGGTTGGCGCCATGAGCCACAGTAAAATATATCTGCGTCTATAGAAGCGAATGGCTACCCGTTCCACTATTCAGTAGTGTCTCCTGAGTCTGTGTGGAAGGCACTGTGGGGTCATTATTGTGTGGTCATCACTGAAGGGAAATCGTTGTGAGGGCATTATGGGCACTATTGGGGTATAATTGTGTAAGGGTCACTGTGAGGGCATCATTGTGGAAGTGGCACTGTAGGAGCATCATTAGGTCAGTGTGGGTACATAACTGTATGTTGAGCACTCCAGGAGCATCATTGTGAGAGGGCACTGTAGAAGGATTACTGTGTAAGGGGGCACTGTGAAATGTATCACTGTGAGGACATCTTTGTGTGGGCGTACTGTAGGGGGATCACTGTCTTTGGGGCACTATGCGATGAATCTGTGGGGGGCACTGTGAGAGAATTACTATGTGAACATCATTGTGTGGGGCATTGTAGGGGGTCATTGTGTGGGGGGGCACTGTGTGGCCATCACTGTGGAAGAATCACTGTGTAAGGGGATACTGTGGGAGCATCACTGTGGGGGGCACTGTGGGAAAATCACTGTGTGCGAGCCACTTTGGGAGCATCACTGTGGGGGGACACTATTGGCATCTTTGAGTGGGGGGCCATGTGGTGATATCATTGTAAGGGGGCAGTGTGGGGGCAACATTGTGTGAGGGGCACTGTGGTGGCATCATTGTGTGGGAAAACCATGAGGATTGAAAAATGTATAATGGCGGCACTGTGGTGGCATCATGTGTGTGGGGCAATGCAGGGAAATCATATGTTGTTTTGCGGAAAACACTATATGTGTGAATGGACACTGTGGGCACAACGGTGTGTAGGGGGCATCATTGAAGCATCATCCTTTGCGTGAAGGAGATTCATGGGGACCTCATATTGTATGAGAAACCATAAAAGCGGCATCAAACTGTGGTGCAACTCTAAAGCCTGCTTTACACGGTACGACCGATTGTGCGATTTCACAATCGATCGTACCCGCCCCCGTCCTTTTTGCGTCACGGGCAAATCGCTGCCCGTGTCGCACAAAGTTAGTAACCCCCGTCACACATACTTACCTCTCGTGCGACCTCGCTGTGGGCGGCGAATGTCCACTTCCTGGAGTGGGAGGGACGTTCGGCGTCACAGCGACGTCACACGGGCGCCGGCCAATAGAAGCGGAGGGGCGGAGATGAGCGGGACGTAAACATCCCGCCCACCTCCTTCCTTCCACATAGAGCCGGCGGTGGCCGCGGGAGGCAGGTGAGCTGCTCATCGTTCCCGTGGTGTCACACGGAGCGACGTGTGCTACCACGGAAACGATGGTCAACTAAATTGAACGATATTATGGAATCTAGCGAGCAGTACCCGACTCACGATTTGTGAGCGATACTGCGTCGCTAGGAGGTGTCACACAGGCCGGCATCTCCAGCGATGCCGGATGTGCGTCACAAAAACCGTGACCCCGACGATCTATCGCACGATAGATTGCCTGGTGTAAAGCAGCCTTTAGTGGATGCATTTTTAGGGTTGTGGCACAATATGTGTCCCTCTTTTCATGTCCTTCACAGTTGACAGGTATGGACATCGCTGCTCCATTCATTGTCTATGGGAATGATGGAGACATAATCATCGGCAGACCCATAGATAATGATTGGAGTTATTGGTTTTAGGGGTTGGCCATTTTTCATTATATATCTGGATTCCGCATAGTTCGGTATTGTTATCTGAAGTCCCCTTGATACTTTTTATCTGGCTAAGGATAGAAATAGAAGATAAGTAATACAATGACCGCACAATGTTACCTCTATATATAACATGATAATAGCTGTGCACTGTAAAATGATATCCACAGGTGCGGCCTAGGCATAGAGCTGCATGACTGATATTGGCTTTATATGTCCCATAATGTAGCAGAGGTGAATATATTGCACCGGTTATACACTGACAATGCTCTTGACTTACCGGCAGTCCCATGTAAAGAGACATAGATTTAAAGGAAAACTATCAGCAGGATTTATCACTATAAAGTACATACATGGCCAATGAAGCTGTGATGCTGATTAAATGGATGTCTGCAGTGAAGGAATCCGATCTGTGGTTGCTGAGTAATCTTCCTCTGAAGTTTTCATCTGATGACGTTTTCTGTGCATCGGGGCAGAACTTGGGGGTAGGGTCTTCTACCCCATCTCCGCCTGCCTCCCCTGTTTCTTTTACAGGTCCACTATTATACACTGACCTGCCTCCTGTTTGATATTCCACACTACCATGATCGTGTGCACAATGAGATTCTGTGGCCGGTCTGCAGGTCTTCAATAAAATGGAGCCTGATTCGGCGCATGCACAGATCGAGATATCAACTCAATGACCTCTTCATGAAGCTGAGATCTGCACATGTGCCATCACCAGCGCTACTTTATTGATGACCATGCGCAGTGTGATCCTACAGATGGTTTTCAACAAAATTGCGCTGGATGCGGCACATGCACAGACTGAGAGACCATCTCCATGACCTCTTCATTAAGCTGAAATCTTGATCTGCACATGTGCCATCACCATCGCTACTTTATTGATGACCACGCGCAGTGTGATTCCACAGACTATCTTTAATAAAATGGCGCCAGATGCGGCGCATGCACAGACCAAGCTGTCAGCTCAATGACCTCTACAATAAGCTGAAATCTCGATCTGCGCATGCTCCGCATCTGGCTCCATTTTATTAATTACCGTGCGTAGTGTGATTCTGCCTTCAATAAAATTGAGCCAGATGTCGCGCATGTAAAGACTGAGATATCAACTCAATGACCTCTTCAGTAAGCTCAAATCTCGATCTGCGCACGCGCCATCCCCAGTGTTACTTTATTGATGGTTGTGCAGTGTGACTCTACAGACTGTCCTCAATAAAATAGCGCCGCATGTGATACATGCGCAGAACAAGATGTCAGCTTCCTGACCTCTTCATTAAGCTGAAATCTTGATCTGCACATGCGCCGTCCCCAGCATTACTTTATTGATGACCATGCGCAGTGTGATTCTACAGACTGTCTTCAATAAAATGGCCCTGGATGCATCACATGCGCAGATTTGAGAGTTCGGCTTAATGGAGAGATCATTGAGCTGATATCTCGGTCTGCGCATGCGCCGCATTCGGTGCCATTTTATTGTAGACCTGCAGACTGGACACAGATTCATACTGCGCACACGCCGCCCACCACAATCATGGTTTCGCAGAATTCCAAAAAGGAGGCAGGTCACTGAATAATCAGTGATCTGTAGAGGAAAGAGAGGACGCAGGCGGAAAAGTCCCGCTCAGATGCACAGAAGACGCCATCATGAAAACTTTAGAGGAAGATTACTCAACAACCACAGATCGGATTCCTTCACCGCAGGTATCCATTTAATCAGCATCACAGCGCCATTATGGCCATGTATTTACTTTATAGTGATACTGCTGACAGGTTCTCATGGATATCACTGTGTTTCCTACAAAATGACATACTCAGCTCTGCCGCACCTAATAATCTCAGCTCTGCTACATACCTCTATACAGTGTAGACGAGCTGTGCCGACATTAGGTCTCATATCTAGAAACCGCAGGATAAACACACAAATGAAATTGAAACTCTCTGGTTTCCCGTTGATGTGTGAATCCTGCGTTCTCACATGTAGGGGCCCTGTTCACACAGATGCAGCAGAGATGAGTTAGCCATATGGCAGAATGCAGGGCACGATGCCATTTTGTGATTTATGGCACGGCATGTCAAATTACTGGATTATTTTAGCTCTGCCCTGAAGAGGAAATAAAAACAGTTCTGCTGCAATCTTATGGACGGGAATACATATGCAAATATCTGTTGGCTTTAGTCCGGAACGTGACATGGTGCGAGCTCCGATTATTCCAGGGATGCCAAAGGTAATGAGGGCCGCAGAGGAAAGCTGCATTTACACTGAGCAAATATGGTGAATCATCAAACGCTCATTTCAGGATAATCCTGCAATCTAATTGTGCTGCCGAGCGTCCACGGACCAAGTAAAACGAGTAAAACTATCTTTTTGGTTGTCACAACGGCTCATTGTTCTCGGCAGCACATCAAACTGTGTAAACACGACTTGTGCTGACGAGAAAAATGGCAGCAATTTTTTGCTTAAAGGGAACCAACCAGCACTTTTTGCCCTAGAAAACTAGAGGCCGTGCCATAATGGCGCTAGGATGCGGATTAAAATGATACCTTTAGTTGAGAAATCCGAGGCTTTATTGCAGAGTAATCTTTGTCCAAACTTTCCAAAATGGCGTAATTTGTGCACTGACTTGAGCATCGGGGCGGGACTTTGTGGTTCGGGTCCTCTGGAATAATTCCTCCTGCCTTGCCTCCTTTTCATTATTTAAATTTCGTGCTGCCGCCGACATTACCGATGTTGATGGTGCATGCGCATTGATATTGTGACGTTGTCTTCAATAAAATGACGTCGGAATCAGTGCATCCAGAGCCATTTTACTGAGGACACTGTGGATATTACTATGAGCGGCGGCATGTGCATATTGCTATTGTGGCAGTCTTCAATAAAATGGCGCCGGAATCAGCGCCTGCGCATACCGTGATCGCCAGAGGTATTTTACTGAGAACACTGTGGACATGACTATGAGCGACGATGCATGCACATTGCTGTTGTAATGTTGTCTTCAATAAAATGGCGTTGAAATCAGCGCATGCACATACAGCAATCTCCAGAACCATTTTACTGAGAACACTGTGAATATGACTATGAGCGGCGGTGCGTACACATTTCTATTGTGATGTTGTCTTCAATAAAATGGCGCAGAAATCAGCACATGCGCATTCCGCGATCTCTGGAGCCATTTTAATGCTCACACTGTGAATATGACTATGAGCGGTGGTGCATACACATTGCTGTTGTGATTTTGTCTTAAATAAAATGGCACTGAAATCAGCGCATGCGCATTCGGCGTTCTCTGAAGCCATTTTACTGCTAACACTGTGGAGATGACTATGAGTGGCGGTGCATGCACATTGCTATTATAATGTTGCCTTCAATAAAATGACGCCGGAATCTGTGTATCCAGAGCCATTTTACTGAGGATACTGTGAACATGACTATGAGAGGCAGGGCGTGCACATTGCTTTTCTAATGTTGTCTTCAACCAAATGAAGCTGGAATCAGCGCATGCGTATACTGCAATCTCTGGAGCCATTTTACTGCTGACACTGTGCACATGACTATGAGCGGCAGTGTATGCACATTGCTTTTCTAATGTTGTCTTCAACCAAATGAAGCTGGAATCAGCGCATGCGTATACTGCAATCTCCGGAGCCATTTTGCTGCTGATACGGTGGCACATGGACATTGCTATTGTGGCGTTGTCTTCAATAAAATGGCGCTGGCATCAGTGCATGCACAAACCATGATCTTCAGAGCCATTTTACTGAGAACACTGTGGAGATGTCTAGGAGCAGCGCGGTGCATGCGCTGATGACAGAAAAAAATCAATTTGTGCATGCGCTGCTGCCGCTCATATTTGTCTCCAAAATCTTCAATAAAATGGCGCTGGAGATCACAGTACGCGCATGCGCTGAATCCAGTACCATTTTATTGAAGCAACGTCACAATAGAAATCTGCACGCATCGCCAACAGCAGCAATGGTGGTCGCGCAAACTTGAAATAAAGAAAAGGAGGTAAGGCAGGAGGAGGAATGTTTAAAGAGGTCCCGATCCACAAAGTCCTACCCCGATCCTCAAGCATGTGCACACATTACGTCATTTTGTCCAGTAGTCATCCATTAGAACATATCCAGCAGAGATCCATTGGCAAAAAAGTTGTGCAGATACAATTTTTTTCTCAGTTTTAAACTGATTTCATTTGGATCAATTTGTTTTTTGTTTTTGTTTTTTTTAACAGTGGAGTCTGTAGATAACTGATCCCTATTTATCTTCCATTTAAAACTGATTCAGTAAGAAAAATAGATCCATTATGAATGGAAGAAAAACGGATGACTAAATAATGGATCTGTTTTCTATAGACTCCAATGCTAAAAAACAGATCCTGCAAAAATCAGATGTTTAAAAATATACATAAAAGTTGTGTTTGCGTAAGGAGGTGTCCGGGCACAAGTACACAAGTACATATATTTTATATATATGTATATATATATATATATATATATATATATATATATTTTTTATTTTTTTTTTTCAAAAAGACTCCCATGGACAAATAGACAAATAAAAGGCATACATCTGCCCATATGAGTCAACATACCATAGAATATATGAAAATGTGTTTTTTTTTATTAAGGAGAATTTTTTTAAAAAATAGACAAAGTACAATTTACAAACAGAAAAACCATAGAGGAGCAAAATATTTAATTAAAGACAGGGAAACTGTAAAAGACTGTGCAAATTTAAATAGGTATGAAATATAAATATATCCAATAGTGCAAAAATATCAATTTATAAATAGAAATAGAATGTAATGTTAAATATTCCCCTATAATAATTCCTTTTAGACAGCTATAAAAAAAATAAAGTGCATAGTGCTCAATAATAAGTGCTGCCATCAAAATACATAATGTAAAGGGAGAATTGAATTCAAAAGTGCATTACCTAAATGTGGAGGCTGTGGAACCTGCCTGCCTGCTGCCCGACGCGTGTTTCGTCCTGCGTTGGACTTTCTCAAGGGAGGATAGTGAAGAGATATATATATATTGTGTATAGTGATAAGACTATAGTTTTTTAGGCATACTTGTGTATATAATAGGAATATATATAATAAGATGTTGTTAAGATAAGAACTGCTCTGCAATTAGGTGACAGTAGGGTGTGAAGTAGTTAAATTGTGTGATTAGCCAACAGGGAGGAGCCAATGATCAGGGAACAGGACTGATTCCATCTTAAATCTTTAGATAGGATTTGACTTGTGTTGCCAACATACGCGCAGGTCGAGTTATACTAACAGGCTGCAGTTATTGGGTGAATTACATAAGGTTTGCAGCAGCAGAACGACGGTACAGCGGGAGAAGTTCTCCAAGTGACAGCAACTACTGACAAGAGATGTGAGGGCTAGAACCAGATGAATGGCCCCAAAACTAGAGACTGTGCTCGTGGACATACTTAAAGCCGGGCCTCTAACCACAAACTTCGATGCCACAGTGATCCACCGTTGTGTCCACCACTGCGAGCCTAAGGCTCTTCACTGGGACTGTGGCGAACCCCTGGCTCTTGTCTCTTCCGATGGTGGAAGGCTCTCTCGACGGAGAGCCTGAGAGCATACATCTTATATCCCACCATTGTTCAGAGACCTCTTGAAGATCCTCCAAAGAAAAGGGAAGTGAAGGGAGTCCGATGGGTAAAGAGCATTATTCGAGAAACCATTTTTATCTATCTGAAGATGAACACTGAAACGCTGTGCTGAAGATGTGTGCCCGCTGCCACTGTTGTAAACTTGTTTGGTTTGAACTAAAAGAAACATTAAAAAAGAACTTTATGCCTCATTCTCTATCTTTACTGTGGTAAGGACCTGGGTGGCCCCAGTCATCGGCAACATGCAGCCACTCAAGAGGAATGACCTGCACGAAACAGACCCTCGCACGCTGCCAGGTCCACACCACCTTCAAACGCAATAACCTCCACCCTGTAGAGGTGGAAGGGACATCCAGGGACCAAGCCTCGGCCACAGCTACCACCCTGGGCTGCCCTCACATCTGCACAAGTTTTTACCAACGGATTGCTGTTGGATCTGTTCTAATAGATGATTACTGGACATGTGAACTCCGCCTTAGATGACAAATTTTGCTCTGCTACAGACTCCCTATGTCTAAGCTCCAGTTCCCGTATATTTAAGCTCCAACTGTAGCCCACCCATATTTAAGCTCCAGCTGCAACCATCTATATCTAAATTCCAACTGTAGCCCCCTCTATCTAACCTCTAGCTGCAGCCCACCCATATCTAAGCTCCAGCTGCAGCCCACCTGTATTTAAGCTCTGACTGCAACCTCCTTATATCTATGTTCTGGCTGTAGTCACCCTATATCTAATCTCCAGCTGCAGCCCCATATATCTAAGCTCTGGCTACAGTGCCCCTATATCAAAGCTCCACCTGCAGCCCTCTATGTTTAAGCTCAAGCTGCAGCCCCTATATCTAAGCTTAAGCTGTAGCCCCTATATCTAAGCTCTGGCAGTAGCCCCTATATCTAAGCTCCAGCTGTAGCCCCTATATCTCAGCTCTGGCTGTAGCTCCTATATCTAAGCTCCAGCTGTAACCCCTATATCTAAGCTCCAACTGTAGCCCCTATATCTAAGCTCCAGCTGTAGCCCCTATATCTAAGCTCCAGCTGTAGCCCCTATATCTAAGCTCCAGCTGTAGTCCCTATATCTAAGCTCTAGCTGTAGCCCCTATATCTAAACTCCAGCTGTAGCCCCCTATATCTAATCTCCAGTTATAGTCCCCAATATCTAAACTCCAGTGTTAGTCCTAAAATCTAAGCTCTAGCTGACGCCCCCAATATATCTAATCTCCAGCTGCAGCCCACCTATATCTAATCTCCAGCTGTAGCCCCTATATCTATGCTTCAGCTGTAGCCCCCAATATATAAGCTCCAGTTTTATTCCCCATATCTAAGCTCCAGATGTAGTCTCCAATATCTAAGCACCAGTGTTATCCTCAATATCTATGCTCCAGCTGTAGCCCCTATATCTAAACTCCAGCTGTAGCCCCTATATCTAAGCTCCAGCTGTAGCCCCTATATCTAAACTCCAGCTGTAGCCCCTATATCTCAGCTCTGGCTGTAGCTCCTATATCTAAGCTCCAGCTGTAACCCCTATATCTAAGCTCCAACTGTAGCCCCTATATCTAAGCTCCAGCTGTAGCCCCTATATCTAAGCTCCAGCTGTAGCCCCTATATCTAAGCTCCAGCTGTAGTTCCTATATCTAAGCTCTAGCTGTAGCCCCTATATCTAAACTCCAGCTGTAGCCCCTATATCTAATCTCCAGCTGTAGTCCGCAATATCTAAGCTCCAGCTGTAGCCCCAATATCTAATCTCCAACTGTAGCCCCCAAAATATAAACTCCAATTGTACCCCCAATATATAAGCTCCAGCTGTAGCCCCCTATATCTAAGCTCCAGTTATAGTCCCCAATATCTAAACTCCAGTGTTAGTCCTAAAATCTAAGCTCTAGCTGACGCCCCCAATATATCTAATCTCCAGCTGCAGCCCACCTATATCTAATCTCCAGCTGTAGCCCCTATATCTATGCTTCAGCTGTAGCCCCCAATATATAAGCTCCAGTTTTATTCCCCATATCTAAGCTCCAGATGTAGTCTCCAATATCTAAGCACCAGTGTTATCCTCAATATCTATGCTCCAGCTGTAGCCCCTATATCAAAACTCCAGCTGTAGCCCCTATATCTAAGCTCTGGCTGTAGCTCCTATATCTAAGCTTAAGCTGTAGCCCCTATATCTTAGCTCAAGCTGTAGCCCCTATATCTAAGCTCCAGCTGTAGCCCCTATATCTAAGCTCCAGCTGTAGTCCCTATATCTAGGCTCCAGCTGTAGCCCCTATATCTAAGCTCCAGCTGTAGCCCCTATATCTAAACTCCAGCTGTAGCCCCTATATCTAAACTCCAGCTGTAGTCCCTATATCTAAGCTCCAGCTGTAGACCCTATATCTAAGCTCCAGCTGTAGCCCCTATATCTAAGCTCAAGCTTATATATAAAAAGTCCGATATACATAAGCCCCTTTGAATTGTACAGTGCTGCGAAATATGTTGGCGCTATATAAATAAAAGTTAATATTAGTATAAGCCCTGATCTGGACGAGGATCGCACATGGAGCCCAACTGTAGACGCTGGGTCAGGCATTGTGATGATCATATTCCCACGTTATTCCAATGCGGGAGCACATGGGGATACACACAGATACAGACAACACATGGTCCCCCCCCAGCTCTTACCTGCGGGATATTCCTCAAAATATTTCCAGCAAGGAACAACAGAGCGAGGTGCAACATCTCCATGATCCCAGGTTTATAGGGTCACATAGTCCGGAATATCCTACACAATGTGGACCTTCCCTGACCCCGGAGAATCCAGAAGTGCTGCCAGCGACGACTCCACGGACGCGTCCCACTATAAGAAATCCTACAATATGGGGTAATATTATAGGATCACTCCTCCTGAGCTTTCTGTAGGATCTCCAGGAAAGCCCGTCCTATCGCCCCAATGTCAGCGCTTACTTTCAGTCTCTACCTTTAAAACTTGGCAGAAACTTCCTGTAATTCCAGTAACTGGTGTCAGAGAGCGGAGTGAGTCACGGCAGGGCGGGAGGGGGCCAGATCAGGAAGGAGAAGAGGCAAAAAAAAGGAAAGACGCATATGGGGCAATGTCCGCAGAGGGAGAGGCAGGCGCAGATCTGCAACCCTATATAACCAGCCAGAGCAGGATAGAAGAGCAGAGAGAACAGAAACTGCAACATGTAACCAAAAAATAAAAAGCAACAATCAAAAAATGAAAAAAATCAGAGGATTTCACAGTTATTTCTTGAAGCTCATCAAGAGAATGCCAAGAGTGCGCAAAGCAGTAATCAAAGCAAAAGGCGGCTAATTTGAAGAACCGAGAATATGACATATTATCAGTTGTTTCACACTTTTTTGTTAAGTATTTCATTCCACATGTGTTAATTCATAGTTTTGATGCCTTCAATGTGAATCTACAATTTCCAGAGTCCTGAAAATAAAGAAAACTCTTTGAATGAGAGGTGTGTCCAAACTTTTGGTCTGTACTGTATGTATATAAAAATACATTAAATAATAAGAAAATGCTAAAAATAATACAGAAATTAACACAAAAGGGCAATTGTATCAACTTTATTTAGAGATCAAGAAATAGTGTGAACACATGAGGCTGGAGGGGTCCAAATATCTTTCTACAGTGGGGAAGATAAGTGTCACGCCACGTACGAGGAAGTACCAAGCGCATGGCGAAAGGCAAGGGAAACCCTGTGTGTAGGGAATTGGAAGATGGTAATCCCTAACCAAACCTACCACCGGTCCTTGGGGTCCATCATCATCCTAAGATAGGTTCCACATTTATGAGCCGAGCAGGATACCTGACCCTAGGTATCCTTAGTGCTGGGCTCTAAATAAAGAACGGAAGGGATGAGCTCTTCGTCATCCCCACTAACCACTATAGACAACATAAGGAGGACACACAGGGTGGAAATGCAGAAACTATTAATCCATAGATAACAGCAAAGATTTCTGCAACGATACCATAGAGGAGTACAAGCCACCTGCTTGCACCCAGGGTTTGAATACACTGAAGAATATCATCAGCACCAGTCTACAGGAAGGAAGGTGTATATACTGTAAGCACCAAGAGAATACTGATGGTCAGCAGCTGAATTGAAGTCGAGCGCCTGCTGGGTCCAATGAATACTGACTGCAGGAACAATGGAGAGTCAGGGAGCATATTGCGCAGCCATACGCTGTGACCTTCTATGGCCCGAAACACATGAATATCTGTCATTCGTGACACAACCATGCAATAAGTATTGTTTACACAGTCGATTTTGCATGTTTTTCCACCTACAAAGAATGGAGAGGTGTGTAATTTTTATCGTAGGTAACTTCAACTGTCACAGACAGAATTTAAAAAATCCAGAAAATCACATTGTATGATTTTGAAATAATTAATTTGCATTTTATTGCATGAATTTAATATTTGGTAGAAACCTTTGTTTGCAAATACAGATGTCAGACATTTTCTGCAGTTCTTGACCAGGTTTGCACCAACTATAGCAGAGATTTTGGACCACTGCTCCATACAGATTTCCATATCTTCTGGTTTCCAAATCTTTGTAGTTTCATCTCCCTTCAAAGATTTTCTCTTGGGTTCAGGTCTAGAGACTGGCTAGCCAATCCAGGTCCTTGAAATGCTTCTTACGGAGCCACTCATTAGTTGCCCTGGCTGTGTGTTTCAGGTCATTGTAATGCTGGAAGACCTAGGCATGATCCATCTTCAATGCTCTTACTGAGGGAAGGAGATTGTTAGCCAAAATCTTGCGATACATGACCCTATCCACCTTCCCTTCAATACGGTGCAGAACTCATTACCTGTATAAAAGACACCTGTCCACACAATCAATCAATCAATCAATCACAGTCCAACCTCTCCACCATGGCCAAGACCAAAGAGATGTCTAAGGACACCAGGGACAAAATTGTAGACCTGCACAAGGCTGGGATGGGATATAGGACAATAGGCAAGCAGCTTGGTGAGAACGCAACAACTGTTAGCACAATTATTAGAAAAGTTGCACCTTAGGGAAAGCACAGTCCTGAAGCCAGTCTGGAGGTGGGGTTTAGCTAGTGGGAGTAGACTGTAGAACATTAGGGAATCATGAAGTGGAAGTGGAGGAGAGAGGTCCTGGGGTCTGGAGCTGGAGCAGCTTGCCCCAGGATCAGAAAAGAAGGACTCTTAGAACTATGGGAAGTGAGCCATCCACCCGTGGTCTTGCATCTATAGCTGATATACCGGTGTGGAGGGACTTGGTCGCAATGGGGAACCGGTCCCTAGACTAGTGGAGAACAACCAGACTCAGCTAGTAAAACGGAGGCTGAGGTTACTTCAAATTTCAAAGCCACCACTGCACACAACATGCTGAAAAGGTGACCACATAGCACCAAGGGACAAGGCAGGCAGCCACCCATAAAAGGGATCCGCGGACACCGGCTCGAGGCACTGTGTGTGAGGTGCAGGTGTCGCGGGCGGAGGGGACGTGCTCGCCACGCTCGGGTCCGGGGCTCCTGCTGCTGCTGCTCGGTGGCTCGAGCGGTGGGCCGGACCCGGGGACTCGAGCAGCGCTCCTCACCCGTGAGTGAAAGGGGATGGTTGGTTTGGGGAGAGAGTTCGTGACGCCACCCACGGGACGTGGTGATGATGGCACCACCGCTGCTGGTGACGGGGATCCCGGGAAAGATGGTAGGGTGCAGCGAGGATGTTGTCCCCTCCGTGGGTAGGGGGTTGGATCCCGGGGCCCGGTGGTGTAACGGGGAGGCTGGATGGCTGGGGTGCAGGGTTGCAGTGACAGCGCGGTGCTGTGCCGGATAGCACTGGTGTACTCACTCAGACAATCAGTGACAGAGTCTCTGGTAAACCAAACGGCCGGATGGACGGGTCCCGCAGCCGGCTGCAGTGTTGTTGTGCTCTCCCCGGACAGTGTGATGGTGGCTGTCTTTCCCTGCACCTGTTAGAATGTTCTGACTCCTGTGGTTGCCAACCGGTTGTCCGCTCCCCGGCGTATAGGTGCCGTAGGAGCCCGTTTTGCCCGCAGGCGCTGGCCCTTGGATCTCCAGCCTGTGGCGGTGGCTGTATATCCTCACGGTGTGGACTGTTGCCTTCTGTCGGGCTCGGGGACTGCGGGGCTACCGGACAGACGGTGCATGCTGGCAGCGGTATCTTCTAGGAACCAAATGGCGGCAGAGTCCTGGCGTCCCTGCCTTTATGACCTCGGTTTACATGCGGCCGGACGCCATCCGTCCCCCCTTGGTCTTTTCTCAGCACCTCCTCTTCAGGGGCGTGGCTTTGGCTTTCGCGCCTCCACTGCTCGAGAAGACGCTCGAGCGGGAAAATCTTCGCGCCCAAGATGGCGGATTCTGAAATTTTCCGGCCGGACACCGCCGGCGGGGCACAAGGCGCACTTCTACCAGCCGGTAGAACGGTAAGATCCTGTTCGTGACGCCAAGTTGTCACGGGCGAGGAGGACGCCGCTGCGCTACGCTCGCTAATGCTCGGGTCCGGCGCTGCTGCGATGGCTGCTCGTTGGTTTGGGGGAGTTAGTCCGTGATGCCACCCACGGGTTGTGGTGAGGATGAGCACCACCGCTGCTGATGATGGGGATCCCGGGAGCGATGGTAGGGAGCAGCTGGGATGTTGTTTTCCCCCTCCGTGGGTAGGGGTTGTGGTCCCAGGGCCCGGTGGTGTGATGGGGAGGCAGGGTTGGTGAGGTGCAGGGTCGCAGGGACAGCGTAGCGCGGTGCCGGATGGCACTGGTGTACTCACTCAGCAACAAACGTACGCAAAGTCTCTGGTAAACCAAACGGCTGGATGGACGGGTCCCGCAGCCGGCTGCTGTGGTTTCTCCTGGACGGTTGGTGGTGGCTGACTTTCCCTGCACCTTCGTGTATGTTCGGTCCCGATGACTTCCCAACGGTAACCCGCTCCCCAGCGTGTATATGTCCTGGAGGAGCCCTTTTGCCCGCAGGCTCTGGCCCTTGGAACTCTAGCTGTGGCGGTAGCTGTATTTCCTTCTACTGGTCGGACGGTTGCCTTCTATCGGGTCTTGGCTGTTAGAAAACCCCTGGGGTTCCGGTCACTGACGGATTTGACCTCTTAACGGCGACTCCAAGCCTGGTCGGGGTCCGCAGGCCCTGCCGGTATGTGCTGGCTTCAATTCGCTCCCCGGTTCGGTACCGGCGGGCCACCGCCCGACCCCGGTCCTACGGTTCCGCATTGATTTGCCTCTCCTGCAGACGGCCACCACCGTCTGCCAACCTTGGTCTTAGTGCCCGGGCCACACACCCGGACACGGGCAGTTTAGTCCTCCAACCCTACTTCACACCACTCTCTTGCACTTCCCTAACTGAACTCCTTCCTTTTCCCGCCTCCAGGACTGTGAACTCCTCAGTGGGTGGGGCTAACCGCCTGGCTCCACCCCACCTGGTGTGGACATCAGCCCCTGGAGGGAGGCAACAAGGATTTTGTGTCTGGCTGATGTGCCTGTCTCGGGTTGGGGGTGTGTGTTGCAGTACCTGTGACGACCTGGCTAGTGCAGGGCGCCACAAAGGCGCATCCCATGGCTTATAGGAGCAAATAACGCACGATTGTGAGCTGTAACAACTGTTCCATCCCTTATTAAAGATCAAGGATTGACACAGTAGAAAGGAGCAGCAAAGACTTTTCCAGTTTGTGAAGCGATAGGCACACAACAGGAGTCAGGAAGCCAATACTTGAGTGTGAAGAAGAGCCACTACAAAGATGCGAAGTAAACTGGTACCTGTGTGTGAGGGACGGTGATGCGTAGCTGTGAAAGGTAGGTTGCAAGTGTGTACAAAAAATGTCCAGAGAAGGACCTGTAGTATACTGCTTCTAAGACCGGCACCGTCAGTGTTGTGAGTGTACACTGCGCTGCTGAAAAGGGACACAGAGACTGTTAAGGGAAGGAAGTGCTGCTGAGGAGAGTGCCAGCAGGACATTGCAAGCAAATTATCGCAATTGGGAATCTATTGTCACAAATAATTTCTAGATTATTTTAACAGTCTCCTTAAGTGAGACTGTTAAAAGCTTCTAGCTTGTAGCCTCATGTATGACTTAGTAAAATCAAGCACATTCCCCTAACCAGGAGTAAAGTTATTGAACTGACTCCCTGCATTCTGTTGCCACCCATGAGTAGGAAACTCCTCTACCTCAACGTGCCTTTACATCCTATTCTACTTAAAGTAGAACACCATTTTCCATCTCATTAGTTAAAGGGAATCTACCAAAGATAAAAAATTTGCAGAACCCAAGTCATTACCCTTGGCCGTTGGACAGAAGCCCTGCGAGCCACCTCCAATGTGCCAGCATCACTGGCTCCTCTTTTGATTATCTGGTGCGCTGTCATGCATATGTCATGCCACCATGATGACGTTGCACCACACCGGTGTTTTGCTAATATCTTTTTAACACTAAGGTTCAGATACGGCTTTAAAGAAGGTAAATAAGTAATTTTATTATAAAGGTTAATATGAAATGCAAACTTAAAGGAAAAGTATGATATTGCGTACACTTTTGTATAATCAACATACAAAGGTTAAGTACAGTTAAATACTTACAATCACCAAGGAGTTTTGGACATCATCTGTCTGGAGCTACAGTCATAGAAGCATGACATAGA
The DNA here is from genome assembly GCF_048569485.1 of Anomaloglossus baeobatrachus. Lineage (NCBI taxonomy): Eukaryota > Metazoa > Chordata > Amphibia > Anura > Aromobatidae > Anomaloglossus > Anomaloglossus baeobatrachus. The sequence continues at coordinate 26,026,660 of NC_134357.1, read as the reverse complement.
CAGAGAACTCCTGGACATCACTGCCCGGACGTCTCACGGTGCAGCAAACACGAGCTTCTCTCCTTGCTATATTTCTCTGATCTTAAATAGAGGTTTGTACAATAATTACAAACCTTAAAGTTAATGTGTTGTAGTCTTATTGATCCATGCCCTTTGATGGCCAATCTTTGGGCATAGATGAACTAGAGATACACCACACATCAGACAATGGGGTAATAAACCCACAGACATTCAAATCTCCCAAGAATACACATCAGGTATTTGAGCTAGGTAAATGGATATATTGTCTGTCTGTGTATATAGCAAACACATAAAACATCAGATTGTTGAACTAAATCAATCAGAGTTTCTATTTCAATGGATAGCAAACACACTAAACCATCAGATATTTGATGTAAGTAAATCATAAGGTGTCTGTTACAATGGTATATTGTCTGTCTGTATATTCAAGACAAACACACAGAAGTATATACAAGATTTTGTAACCAAGTACACTTTGTCTGTCTGATTAATCAATATGTTATAGTTTAACATAATGTATAGACTCAAAAAAATAGCCATTTTTATATTTGCAATACATTCCACCCTTGGCTATTTTGAGCCATACATTATTTATATAAGGTCCCATACCCTAACACCATGGTTTTAGCGTACACTGTGTACAACACAAAGCAATGTATGCACAATAGCAAAAATTACTCCTAATATATAATGCATATATCCAAAAATCAGGTAACTAAGAAAGTACCCATTCCCACCATCTACCATTATCTTGTGTAATGTAATTAATCTAGTATAAATGTATCTCTACTTGTGGTATTTATAAATTTAGCCACCAAACAAGAGAATCGTCCTATTGCTTTAGCAGCATATGTCGCTACAGTGAGTGTTCCTACAATTATTATAGATAATCCTTGTATCTATGATTTTGTTAACAATTTTACATCTTGGGTATATGATGATTTTTAATTGTTGACATCTGCCTATTTTGCTTTGACAAGTCCTCTGATAGATCAGCTCATGTAACACTTTGCGTCCTTAGGGCAATCATCTCTTCTGTTACAGAATGTTCCCCAGTGCAGTTCATATAGGCACAATACAGATTGGAGATGAAGTTTTGGGTCACATCTTCTTCTTCTAGGTCTTATTCTGTTTGGTTTTCAATAAGATCACATTTTCCACGGTTGGTCTCTGTTTTCGGTCTGAAGGTTGCTTGGCCCCTGACGGAAGTAGATCCATGCCCATGGTGGCGCCAATGATGCAACATTTCCAGATTTTGATCTAAAGGGACAAAAATACACATATTACTCATCTGTCAGTTGGGATGTGTTCCCACTTGTCTTGTTTCATAACTGTCAGCACATTGTCTGCTCCTCGAGCAATGACTTCAGCAGGGTCTGGAATACCTTTTGTCACTCAATTGTTTCACCCAAATTTTTGCACAATCATTGATAGGATGTGAAGATCCAAATCATTTATCTTCTCTGCAGAACTGAAGGAGCCCTTCCTCTGACTATCTACATTTTAGAAATAGACAGTACCATCAACTGAGCTATTCTATCTCACTTCTGTATTAACATGTCACTGTCTCCACTATTCATTAGAATTACCTTCATTAATAATCCTGATCTATCCATTCTCTCATTACCTGAGTTCAGTTTAAGGCCAAATCTGACCTTTGGACTATGAGACCATCATACTGAGAGGGCATTTACAAGCCTATTGTGGTCCTGATTGAACATACACATAAAACAAACAACAACCATTAGGTAAATACAATACCCATTCATCACAATGGGATGATTACTTGTTTCATTGTTTTAGCCTGATTGCTCTAATAACATGTAAAACTCTGGTCTCCAGTCTAAAAAGAAAGCACAAACATGATTAGAATACGAGCTCAAATAATACACAAAACACAATTTTATCCAGTCCATTATCCATATGCTAAAAGATTCACATCTAACTTGACAGCCTAAAAAGTTCACTATTTACCCAACCATATTGGTATATTGTGCTGTATTAATTATCAGCATGGGTATGTAAATATGAGACCAACCAAACAATAGCAAAAATAATTGCCCTTCCAATAGACTGAACACAGGGATCCTCCTGGTTTCCAGTCTCTCCTTTGTGAACATTTGGATGGCTCTGTATTGTTTATGAGCAGGAATGGCTTTTGTAATACTTGTCTCTTTACATATCTCTGTACATTCTGTATTGGTGGCAATCTCCTCTGTGGTCTCAATATTATCCTTATCTTTTCCCCCATCTATCTTCCATTTCAGATGGAGACATCTTGGTGGAAGATGATGATAACCTCTTCTGCTGGGCTTTGATTTCCTGCACCAAACATCTGACTTCAGCATAAAGATCCAACACCCCCGGTGCTGTGGGCTGTGCTGGTGACGATGAGACAGTGGCCCTCTTTCTCCCCGTGTCCTGCTGTGCCCTTGCTGTGGAGATTCAGAATCTTTTGCTGCAACGTTTTTATTATGTGAAACCCCTGACTTTTTATTGAGTCCTCTCCTTTGATACAATTTTCTCTTTTGATACAATTTCCACATCTCGTCAGTACTAATCCCGTCTATTTTATCCCAGGGAACACCATCCTTTATCAGGGCCATAAACATATCTCTCCTGGTAACACGGGATCTACGATTTTTACTACTTTTGACGTTGTCACACTGTTCTTCAAAATTAAGCTGACCTCTCTGTTTGGGACCCCATTCTCCCAGACCCCCTAACTGTCGGATCGCCTCCAATGTATTGGAGATGGGTTTCCCAGTCTGATTTACCATTAATGCCATCATTACATGTTTATAAGCTGGAGGGGCATTTCTAATGATACAATTTCTAATAGAAACACTTACAACAACTTGCATGTAATCGTCATATGTACAATTAGGTCCAGAAATATTTGGACAGTGACACAAGTTTTGTTATTTTAGCTGTTTACAAAAACATGTTCAGAAATACAATTATATATATAATATGGGCTGAAAGTGCACACTCCCAGCTGCAATATGAGAGTTTTCACATCCAAATCGGAGAAAGGGTTTAGGAATCATAGCTCTGTAATGCATAGCCTCCTCTTTTTCAAGGGACCAAAAGTAATTGGACAAGGGACTCTAAGGGCTGCAATTAACTCTGAAGGCGTCTCCCTCATTAACCTGTAATCAATGAAGTAGTTAAAAGGTCTGGGGTTGATTACAGGTGTGTGGTTTTGCATTTGGAAGCTGTTGCTGTGACCAGACAACATGCGGTCTAAGGAACTCTCAATTGAGGTGAAACAGAACATCCTGAGGCTGAAAAAAAAAGAAAAAATCCATCAGAGAGATAGCAGACATGCTTGGAGTAGCAAAATCAACAGTCGGGTACATTCTGAGAAAAAAGGAATTGACTGGTGAGCTTGGGAACTCAAAAAGGCCTGGGCGTCCACGGATGACAACAGTGGTGGATGATCGCCGCATACTTTCTTTGGTGAAGAAGAACCCGTTCACAACATCAACTGAAGTCCAGAACACTCTCAGTGAAGTAGGTGTATCTGTCTCTAAAGCGGGCTTTACACACTGCGATATCGCCCGAATTTTGTCGTTGGGGTCACGGTTTTGGTGACGCACTTCCGCAATCGTTAGCGATATAGCTTTGTGTAACAGCGTTCAGCGATGTAAAATCGTCGCAAAATCGTGATTTATCGCTAATCGGCTACACGGGTCCTAATTCCCAAAAATCGTTACTTCAGCAGTAACGAGGTTGTTCCTCGTTCCTGCGGCATCACACATCGCTGCGTGTGACGCCGCAGGAGCGAGGAACGTCTCCCTACCTGCCTCCCGGCCGCTATGCGGAAGGAAGGAGGTGGGCGGGATGTTACGTCCCGCTCATCTCCGCCCCTCCGCTGCGATTTGGCGGCGGTTCAGTGACGTCGCTGTGACGCCGCACGGACCGCCCCCTTAGAAAGGAGGCGGTTCGCCGGTCACAGCGACGTCGCCGGACAGGTAAGTATGTGTGACGGCTCTGGGCGATGTTGTGCGGCACGGGCAGCGATATGCCCATGTCGCGCAACAGATGGGGGCGGGTACGCACACTAGCGATATCGGGACCGATATCGCAGTGTGTAAAGTAGCCTTAAGTCAACAGTAAAGAGAAGACTCCATGAAAGTAAATACAAAGGGTTCACATCTAGATGCAAACCATTCATCAATTCCAAAAATAGACAGGCCAGAGTTAAATTTGCTGAAAAACACCTCATGAAGCCAGCTCAGTTCTGGAAAAGTATTCTATGGACAGATGAGACAAAGATCAACCTGTACCAGAATGATGGGAAGAAAAGAGTTTGGAGAAGAAAGGGAACGGCACATGATCCAAGGCACACCACATCCTCTGTAAAACATGGTGGAGGCAACGTGATGGCATGGGCATGCATGGCTTTCAATGGCACTGGGTCACTTGTGTTTATTGATGACATAACAGCAGACAAGAGTAGCCGGATGAATTCTGAAGTGTACCGGGATATACTTTCAGCCCAGATTCAGCCAAATGCTGCAAAGTTGATCGGACGGCGCTTCATAGTACAGATGGACAATGACCCCAAGCATACAGCCAAAGCTACCCAGGAGTTCATGAGTGCAAAAAAGTGGAACATTCTGCAATGGCCAAGTCAATCACCAGATCTTAACCCAATTGAGCATGCATTTCACTTGCTCAAATCCAGACTTAAGATGGAAAGACCCACAAACAAGCAAGACCTGAAGGCTGCGGCTGTAAAGGCCTGGCAAAGCATTAAGAATTAGGAAACCCAGCGTTTGGTGATGTCCATGGGTTCCAGACTTAAGGCAGTGATTGCCTCCAAAGGATTCGCAACAAAATATTGAAACTAAAAATTTTTTTTTGGGTTTGGTTTATTTGTCCAATTACTTTTGACCTCCTAAAATGTGGAGTGTTTGTAAAGAAATGTGACAATTCCTACAATTTCTATCAGATATTTTTGTTCAAACCTTCAAATTAAACGTTACAATCTGCACTTGAATTCTGTTGTAGAGATTTCATTTCAAATCCAATGTGGTGGCATGCAGAGCCCAACTCGCCAAAATTGTGTCACTGTCCAAATAATTCTGGACCTAACTGTACTTGCTGAAATAGCATTTTTCATAGCCTCCTCCTTCAATCTCCGAGCACAATCTTTCAATGTAAACCATGGTTTCTCATTGGGCGGCCAGTCCGCCTCAGATGGGTATTTATGCTGCAATGCCATAGCCACAACATCCATCATACTACACACCACATGTGGTCGCTGAATCATCAAGGAACAAAATGCCTCCTTCACTACAGGCTCATGGCTGAGTTGAACAAACTTTGGTCCATCTACACCATCCCGATGCACTCCATGAGCCCCCGTCTCCCACAATCTGACTACCCAAGTTATCAAAGGTTCATTTGGCCTTTGTGAAAAACGATCATGAAGCTGACTGCAATCCTCTGCCATATTCCTGTTCTGTTTACCTGTAGCTGTTTCTAAGACTTGTCTATGGTATATAGGATGAACTCTTATTGGGTTAAGAGGAGGATCACGGAGGATCACTTTCCTTCTCCCCACTGGGGATGGTCTGGATCGGCGACGTTTTCAGAATCAGATGAGTTCTGTACCTCACCATTCCACTCATCTGAGTTCCCCGCTGTCCCGGCTCTGGCTATGGCCAAAGCTACTTCCTTTCTATTCTCCTTCCCTCTCTTCTTTCTGTATTTATACTGCTCTATACATACAGCAGACTTGTCTGCATCATGCTGATATCCATCACACTTGTCCACTGACAACGTATTCTGACACTGTGCTGTGACCAATGCAGTCTGGACCTCACACAACTGTCTCTCTAAGGCTAGTTTCACACTTGCGTTCAGCGCATTACGTCACTATGGAGAATAGCGCACTCCGTTAACGCACTGCGCTATTCTCCATAGACTTGTATTGACGACGCACTGTAACGCAAGTGTCTGCGTTGCATCCTCTGGACAACGCAGCGTCGTTATTTTGACGCTGCGTCGGGCGGATGGAACGCAGCATGTAACGTTGTTCTGCGCTTGGCGGAGTGTCAAAAAAACGCAACCTGCAGGAATCCGTTAGGCGTCCATTGTTTTTAAAATGGACGCCTATGGTGGCGGATTCCGTTAGAATGCGTCATTTGATGGATTCCGTTAATGCAGCTGATTTTACACAACTGCGCATGCTCAGATGTGTAAAGTCAAGGAAAAAAAACTATAACGGATTGCGTTATTTTGTACGATCTGTAGCATGCGTTGTGCCACTATATGCAACGCATCCGTTACATGCGTCACACAACGCAATGCTACGGATCCTGTCCAACGCAGGTGTGAAACTAGCCTAATTCCTGAACTTTTGTTACCATACGTATCTTTTCCTCATGCTGTTTTCTATATGCAGACAACAGGATCCATCCACGCCTACCAACAGCGCCCAATTCTTTACCTTTCTCCACTTTCACTTTCTGCAAGCATTCAACCATGACGTATCTATAGGGATAACCGGGTCTCCAATGACAAACTTCCCCTTACCACTATACTTAAAAATAACGACACAGACTACGACTTTATTGCCGTATGGCCACAGCTTTATTAAAAGAGTATATATGTACCAAACCCGTGGCTCAACATGCCAACCCCATTAACAACTGAACCTGTACATATATACATATTCTCCACAAAATGACACCTGATAGGTCCATCCGAGAGGGCAACCATCATTCCTATCCCCCGGCCGTAACCTCCAACCGGCCCAGGGGACCACCTCGGCCGTGACCAACCGACCCGAGGTGTGGGGTAATTAACGTTCCATCGTTAATTACCCCTCCCCAGAACCTGCAGGACCTCCGCCCACAAGTTCCCATCCAAGTCGAAGCCACTCCCCCTGAGAGGCTTCATACCAACCAACCTACGGTTGGTACACCAAATTTCTCTGAACGGACTTATCACCCCGCTGTGACAACAACTCAAAAGAAAACCAACTCCCCCTGTTTCGTTTTTTTTTTTTTTTTTAAACATTTCTTGTGTTTTTTTGTTTTTTTTATTATAGCAGGGCGGGTGGGCGGGACACACTGTATGCAGGACAAAAGGGGCAGTGACCTCTGCACTGACCCCTTTATACCCAGCACAACACCCCTCCAATAACATATCCCTCACCCAATCCCTTTTCCCGACTCCCCCACCAATCAGGTAGCCCCCACGTACACCTCTGAACTAGCACTTAACCCTTTCCTACCCTAACCCTCCCGATCGTCATGGGGCCTATTCGCCCCTATGGGGCTCACTGCCCATCTCATCTAAAGGTTCAGCATTTTTCAAACATTTGTCCCATGGTTCACTCAAACCAACACTGTGCGACCACTTGGTTGCCAAAATATCATAGGGACTCTGTTCCCAACCTGGAATCTCAATGCATTCACTCACAACCACTTTTTTCTTAAAAAGAGGCATATTTTACGCAATATCACACTAACAAAAATACTCAAAGCCTTCTGCGTATATCCTGCCGACTACGCCAAATGTTTTGCTAATATTTTTAGCACTAAGGTTCAGATACGGCTTTAAAGAAGGCAAATAAGTAATTTTATTATAAAGGTTAATATGAAATATCATACTTTTCCTTTAAGTTTGTATTTCATATTAACCTTTATAATAAAATTACTTATTTGCCTTCTTTAAAGCAGTATCTGAACCTTAGTGCTAAAAATATTAGCAAAACAACCGGCTACTGAAAAGAGGAGCCACGGGTGCAGCAGCCACGGAATACTGGCCTGACCACTGAATAAGACACCACAGAACTAATCAAGCGAACAGTAGCATAGAGACCAAGAATTTCATCCCGAGAATCCTGCTGCAGGCCAAGGATGAGCAACGAATAGCCCTTGGCCCTTACTGCGGAAAGCCCCTTGCAACGTTTACTGAATGAGATCCCAGGCGATTGAAAAGGTATCATTGATGCCACCGAAAAAATGTCATTGTAGTACGAGTGTAACTATGACTTAAACACACACAACTGATTACACAATGCAATAGCCAAGTGGTAAAAAAACCTCAGATGAGGAATGTGGTTCTGCAGGTATGTCTGTGAAGGAACGATATGTGAGCAGAAAAGTAACAAGAAAAAAGAATGACCTTATTCAAGGGGTTAACAATAAGTGGATCCCTACAGGGCTGAGACGAGCGTTGCCTTAGTTGGAAAATGTTAATCCAAGCTAATTCACATGTGATGGAAGTTTTACTGGAAAGCTTAATATTTAAGATTACCAGGCTCAGCCAGAGACAGGGTAAGGTCCGTCAACTAATACTGCCAGATACCGCTTAAGTAATATTACCATATACTGCCTATACATTAGAGGGTATCATACTCTGCCCATATGATAGTGCTAAACATTACCCAAAGAGAACTATAACCCACTGCTTAAATAGTGTTACAACTGGAACCATGAGGCAACCGAAAAGAGAACGATCGGTGAAGAGGCGACTATAGCGGGCCATGCGTAGTGTGGACAGGGTGCTAGAGGCCCCAAGCCAATATCCAACCTTCCAAGTGAAAGATGGTGGAGGTCATAATATTGGATTGGATCACTCCTTCCTTCTTGGTCATTTTGAATGCTTGCATTGCTCTTTTTTGGCTGTCTTATCAACTCAGTATTAAATAACATATACTGTAGTTTTATACTTATTTTCCACTAATACAGTGGGGGGAAAAAGTATTTAGTCAGCCACATGGGGGGACCTAGTGAATGACCTGCATAGAGCTGTGACCACTGTAACAAAGGCTACCATTAGCAACGCAATACGCCACCAGGGACTCAGATCCTGCAGTGCCAGATGTGTTCCCCTGCTTAAGCCAGTACATGTCCGGGCCCGTCTGAAGTTTGCTACAGAACATTTGGATTATCCAGAAGAGTATTGGGAGAATGTCATATGGTCTGATGAAACCAAAGTAGAACTGTTTGGTAGAAACACAACTCGTCGTGTTTGGAGGAGACATAATGCTGAGTTGCATCCAAAGAACACCATACCTACTGTGAAGCATGGAGGTGGCAACATCATGCTTTGGGGCTGTTTCTCTGCAAAGGGACCAGCATGACTGATTCGTGTACAATAAAGAATGAATGGGGCCATGTATCGTTAGATTTTGAGTGCAAACCTCCTTCCATCAGCAAGGACATTGAAGATGAAAAGTGGCTGGGTCTTTCAGCATGATAATGATCCCAAGCACACTACCAGAGCAACGAAGTAGTGGCTTCATAAGAAGCATATGAAGGTACTGGAGTGGCCTAACAAGTCTCCAGATCTCAATCCCATAGAAAATGTTTGGAGGGAGTTGAAAGTCTTTGTTTCACAGCGACAGACCCAGAACATCACTGCTCTAGAGGAGATCTGCATGGCGGAATGGGTCAACATACCACCAACAGTGTGTGGCGACCTTGTGAAGACAGAAAACGTTTCACCTCTGTCATTGCCAAAGCCAAAGCTCTACATTAATAGACCACAGACCTGAGATGTTGGTAGTGGTTGAACTTGTGGAGCAGAACTTAAGCTCAGTGCTCAAGAGACTCTATGACCTTAGCAAACAAAGTTCATGAATTCTCATAAATTTTGCTGTCTATGGTCTGTGTTATTGTTGGGGTCTTGTCAGAAGTCTGAATTAATGCTGGGGTCCAGTCTGGGGTTTGAGTTAATGTTTGGGTTTGGGTTTAGGCTTAGGTGTAAATTAAATGAATTCTTATATTCCTTAACCAAGAATCAGCAAAAACACTAGTACTTGCCCTCATCATCTCCTGAATCAACTACTGCAACCTCCTGCTCTGTGGCCTCCCTTCCAACACTCTTCCACCCCTCCAATCTATCCTAAACTCTGCTGCCAGACTAATCTACCTGTCCCCTCACTTATCCCTGACCTCTCCTCTCTGCCAATCCCTTCACTGGCGTTCCATTGCCCAAAGACTCCTGTTCAAAACACTAAGCATGATATACAAAGCCATCCACAACCTGTCTCCTCCAGACATCTATGACTTAGTCTCCAGGTACCTACCTACACGTAACCTCAAGATCTCCTTCTTTACTCCCTTCTTATCTCCTCTTCCCTCAATCGCATACAAGATTTCTCCCGTGCCTCCCCCATACTCATACATAGAATGCTCTGCCACATCATAACAGACTCTTCCCTACCTTGGAAACCTTCAAAAGAAACCTGAAGGCTCACCTCTTCTGACAAGCCTACAACCTACAATAACCCTCAGTCCACTATACCACTGAACGACCATCTCCACCATCACCTAATGTATCCTCACTCGTCACTTGTAGACTGTGAGCCCTCGTGGGCAGGGTCCTCTCTCTTCCTGTAGACTGTGAGCCCTCATGGGCAGGGTCCTCTCTCCTCCTGTATACTGTGAGCCCTCGTGGGCAGGGTCCTCTCTCCTCCTGTAGACTGTGAGCCTCGTGGGCAGGGTCCTCTCCTCCTGTAGAATGTGAGCCTCCCGGGCAGGGTCCTCTCTCCTCCTGTAGACTGTGAGCCCTCGTGGGCAGGGTCCTCTCTCCTCCTGTAGACTGTCAGCCCTCGCAGGCAGGGTCCACTCTCCTCCTGTACCAGTCTGTGCCTTGTATTGTTCATGATTATTGTACATACCGCCTTTCACTTGTAAAGTGCCATGGAATAAATGGCACTCTAATAATAAATAATAATAAGTCTTGGAGTCTATGGTCTATTATTTTTTTGAGGGGGGTCTTGTGTGAGGCTTGTATTATTTGATGGTATCTGGGGGTTTGAGTTAATGTTTGGGTTCGGTCTGAGGTCTAAATTAAATGATGATGTTCGGGGTCTAAATTAGAGTTGGGGTCAGATATTAGCTGTGAATTCATTCGGGAGCCTGGTCTGTAGTATGAAGCCTTGCCAGATGAATGCTTTGCGTAGCAGAGAGATTTATGTCCTCCTTACACATTCCTATTTATTACCTGGTGGTTTTCGTACGTACAGTAACACTCAGGGCATTACATTTCGCACAATAAGTATGGCCCTGTTACCAAATAAACACTTAAAACGACTTTTGCTGGGAAAGTGTCGCATTTCCCCTAACAACTTTTGATCTAGGAGGAGACATACAATTCTGGGAGAGACGTCTGTTGTGAAGGATATGTGAAGTTTCCAATGATTATCTTTGAAGGTTCCTTGGGGATGTCTATTCCCGAGCAGAATCAAGGAACTTGAGCACAAACCATTTCCTCCATCGGTCAAAGTCCACAAGTTGTTTACGGTCTGAATTTCAATAGCCAGAAGTATAAGAAAAATATAACGGGATTGTACCAAAGGGAAGAGGCTGGAGATGTATTAGGATTTCCTGGATTTATTAAATATAGCAAAATAATGAGATATAAGACGTCTTGACTCCTTGCTCCATTCCCGAATAGAAAAAAGACTTGGCAGGGGATGGTTTATCCATTGGACAGTCTAGCAACCCATTTTTATTCTGGACTATTCATTACCCAATGTATTATCCAGGGTTATTTGTATTCTTCAGGGTGATATCTTTGTGGACTTGGTCCTCCTTGTGTAGGTCTCCTACAAGTTCATCTGTCTCTTTTTTCACCCCATAGATATACTTCTAGGTTAATTCGATTCCTATAAGATTAATTATTGGGGGCTGTGATACAACATTAAGGTTTTTTAGGATTTCATATTGATGAGAGGTGGTCTGACTCCTGGTACATCAAATCTACAATGAGCAAAAACAGGGAGCACCAAGGCCCAACGCCAAATCTTCATCCAGCCCTCTCCCCCGATTTCATGTGCCATTTATAGTATTGATGGATTCTTCTGTGATAGGGGGGAACTTTTGTCTGAACTGCAAGGCCAGATACCACCTGTAGGCAAGAGCCGTGCTATAGACAGCCAATTTTGAAACCAAGCCAGACCCTCATCAACCACATATTGGTGGTCTATCCTGGAGTTTTATAATACAGCTGTGACGCCCTGGGCAAGCCAGGGGTCACAGGTCATCACACCACCACACCCTACACCCCAGTTAGGAACACCAAGGCTACCAAAATCCTTGTTGCCTTCCTCCAGGGGCTGATGTTCACACCAGGGGGTGGGCCAGGCGGTTGGCTCCGCCCACCGAGGAGTTCACAGCCCTGGAGGCGGGAACAACCAGACAGAACAGTTAGGGGAGTGAAGTAGAAGGAAGTGGTAGAGGAGCTTGAGTAAGGGAGTAAAAGTGACAGTAAGAGAGCCTGAAGTTGGTCCGGGTGTGTGCGCCGGACAGTGACAGCAAGGTCAGCAGACGGCGGTGATAGTCTGCAGGGGGACTGCTCGGAGGTTGCTGGAAGAACCGCGGACGGGTGGTGGCCCGGCGGTCTGGAGCAGTATACGAAGAACAGTCAGCACCAGGGCAGGGGCCTTTCGGATCCCGGCAAGGCTAGGAGTCGCCATAATTTGCCAAATCCGTCAGTGAAGGGGACGTCTGTCTCCCAACAACCAAGTCCTGATTGAAGGCAACAGTCCAACCGCAACGGAGAGACACCGCCACCGCCAGGGCACCAGTTTCTCAGGGCCAGCGCCTGCGGGCAAAGTAAGGCTCCTCCGGCCCATATCCAAGCCGGGGAGCGGGTTACCGGTGGGAACCCATCGCAACCATTAACAACTTAGGTGCAGGACAGAGGGACCGTCACCGTCACCTACTGGGGAAAGCAAGTGCAGCCGTCCGTGGGAACCGTCTTTCCAGCCGTGTGTTTTACCGAGAACTGTGTCATCGTCTCAGGCTGAGTGAGTACCACAGTGCCGCAAGGCACAGCGCTGCCCCCGCGTCCCTGCACCCACCAAGCCCTGCATCTCCCACCTCATCACTGGGACCTGGGATCACCAACCCCTACCCACGGAGGGGCAACAAAACAACTGGCTGCTCCATACCATCCCTCCCGGGATCCCCATACAGAGCAGCGGTGGTGTCAACAAATCACCACAACCGTGGGTGGCGTCATGGACAATAAACAATCCCCACACCCAAAAACCCCCTTTCACTCACGGGCGAGGAGCGCCGCTCGAGTCCCCGGGATCCGGCCCATCGCTCGAGCCACCGAGCAGCAGCAGGCCGCAGCAGCCGCGGCAGCCGGACCCGAGCAGGGGGAGAGCGCGGCGTCCCCTCCTCCGCCCGCGACAACTTGGCGTCACGAACAGGATCTTACCGCTCTGCCGTTGGGTAGAGGTGCGCCTTGTGACCACCGGAGGTATCCGGCTGAAAAATTTCGGAAGTCGCCATCTTTGGCGCGAAAAGTTCCCGCTCGAGCGTCCTCTCGAGTAGCAGAGGCGCGAAGGCCAAAACCCCGCCCCAATAGAGGAGGGGCCGGAAAGAAGCTAAGGGGGACGCAATGGCGGCTAGCTGCATGTGAACGCAGCTATAAAAGCAGAGACACCAGGACTCTGCAGCAATACCGGGTTCCTGGAAGGCACAATTGCCAAGATGTACAACCCAACTCCCAACGAGGAAGCCCACGCGCCTGGCACGGCGACGTGGTTGAGGGACCGGACCGTCCCGCTGAGTAACCGTCTGCAGGCCCACATGCAACTCCTCCTGGAGGAGTGGGAGACCGACATGGCGGACGTGGTGGCAGCTATGCGGAGACGCGAGGTGGAAGAGGATTTGGAGGAGCGGGTAAGAGACCCACGCCCCTGTATTCCCGAGGGATCGGCCATTGAAGCTGAGGGGCCCGGCCTGCCTACGCTCACCCTGCCTCTCGCCCCGCTACCCGCGTTAGCTGCTGCCGCCCCACCACTAGGCCCGCTACCTGCCCAACTGGTAGCGATACCCTGCCAATCCGCCCCGGCGGACCAACCGGCTGCAGACACTCAGGACGTTCCCGAATCGTTCCCGGGGGAACCGCTGGGACCGCGGCCCTGTAATGAAAATGTGCCAGAAGCCCCGGCAGTGATTGTGCCAGACCCCGAGCCCGGGACCGTGGCATGGATGAAAGCCCGGGTGATTCAATTCCATCAACGTCAGCAGGAGCAGATCTTCAGAATGATGGAGCAGTGGACCAATGAGGTGGAGATGCTGATTGCAACCGCCACGATGTACGGAGGGGGAACGGATGTAGCAGAATCGAATGGTGACCCACGTCCCTATGTCCTACCAGGACCGGCCGCTGCGGCTGAGGGGCCCGGCCTAGTCTCGACCTATGCATCATCCTTGCTGTTACTTCTGAGGCGCCTCAGTGTAATCTCGCCCGACCTGCTGCCCCGTGCTGCTGCAGAGGGATCTGATGTGCTGGATGCTGGAAGCCAGGAGGCTGCGGCAGCTGGCGGTTACCCGCCTGGCGCAGGAACAAGAGATGATGACTCCGGCCCCAGCCCCGGGTCCGCTGCTGAGTTTGAAGAGGCAAGTGAGCGTTCCCGCTATGTAGGAGACCCCGTGGTTTTCCATACCCCGCGTACCGGTGGAAATGGGTACCGGGTACCCCTGTCACAGCAGGCATGTCAGTGCATGTTTGATATGCTGGTGGCAGAGGATGGGTCCGCCTCAGCAGAAGAATCTGAGTAAGGCAGCGGAGCACCGTTGCACAGTCCCCGTTGGGACCACCACTGAGTTTTGTTTGAAAAAGTTTTAAAGATGATAAGCAAAAATGATAACCGAACAGTTACCAGATTGTCTGACCGTGATTGAGGAAACCGGCCGTTGCCGGCACCATTGTCCCCGTGGGGACCGTTTAAAAAGTTGCATGGGGAACTGCTCATGGACAAGCCCGTGAACTTTCAGGGCAACCACAAACGTTAAGTGGCATGTAAATAAGTTGTGTTACCGTTACCGTTTCCGCAGTTGCCGCCTCCGGAGAGGCAGGTTGGAGGGAGGGCCCTCAGCAGAGCAGGCTGGGGCCCAGCCACCACAGGAACCGGTGGCTACCCTCTGGAGGGGAAGGACAGATCCCACTCGGGTGACTTGTGCTGGACTGGGGTCAAGGGGTGCTGCCTGGGTTTTAGGGGCAGCATCAGGGCCAGGTTGCTTGGGTGGGAGAGAGCGGAGACCGTAACCGTAAACCGTTAGCAACGTTTAAGAAATGTGCCTCCCGATGTGGGATGTTGTCATGAGTTGTAATGTTACCGTTTACCTTTTTACATATTTTTCAGAAAATAAAACCGGTGTTGGACGGGCAGCCCGCTGACGGTCTGCATTTTGCTAAGGGGGAATGTGACGCCCTGGGCAAGCCAGGGGTCACAGGTCATCACACCACCACACCCTACACCCCAGTTAGGAACACCAAGGCTACCAAAATCCTTGTTGCCTTCCTCCAGGGGCTGATGTTCACACCATGGGGTGGGCCAGGCGGTCGGCTCCGCCCACCGAGGAGTTCACAGCCCTGGAGGCGGGAAGAACCAGGCAGAACAGTTAGGGGAGTGAAGTAGAAGGAAGTGGTAGAGGAGCTTGAGTAAGGGAGTAAAAGTGACAGTAAGAGAGCCTGAAGTTGGTCCGGGTGTGTGCCCCGGACAGTGACAGCAAGGTCAGCAGACGGCGGTGATAGTCTGCAGGGGGACTGCTCGGAGGTTGCTGGAAGTACCGCGGACGGGTGGTGGCCCGGCGGTCTGGAGCAGTATACGAAGAACAGTCAGCACCAGGGCAGGGGCCATTCGGATCCCGGCAAGGCTAGGAGTCGCAATAATTTGCCAAATCCGTCAGTGAAGGGGACGTCTGTCTCCCAACAACCAAGTCCCGATTGAAGGCAACAGTCCAACCGCAACGGAGAGACACCGCCACCGCCAGGGCACCAGTTTCTCAGGGCCAGCGCCTGCGGGCAAAGTAGGGCTCCTCCGGCCCATATCCAAGCCGGGGAGCGGGTTACCGGTGGGAACCCATCGCAACCATTAACAACTTAGGTGCAGGACAGAGGGACCGTCACCGTCACCTACTGGGGAAAGCAAGTGCAGCCGTCCGTGGGAACCGTCTTTCCAGCCGTGTGTTTTACCGAGAACTGTGTCATCGTCTCAGGCTGAGTGAGTACCACAGTGCCGCAAGGCACAGCGCTGCCCCCGCGTCCCTGCACCCACCAAGCCCTGCATCTCCCACCTCATCACTGGGCCCCGGGATCACCAACCCCTACCCACGGAGGGGCAACACAACAACTGGCTGCTCCATACCATCCCTCCCGGGATCCCCATACAGAGCAGCGGTGGTGTCAACAAATCACCATAACCATGGGTGGCGTCACGGACAATAAACAATCCCCACACCCAAAAACCCCCTTTCACTCACGGGCGAGGAGCGCCGCTCGAGTCCCCGGGATCCGGCCCATCGCTCGAATCACCGAGCAGCGGCAGGCCGCAGCAGCCGCGGCAGCCGGACCCGAGCAGGGGGAGAGCGCGGCGTCCCCTCCTCCGCCCGCGACACAGCCCTCAAAGAACTCAAAAATATCCAGTCTTAAACTCATTGTTTTCACTATGAGCAATCTTTAAGACTTCGCCTGTTGGGAATCCTAATGGGTAAGCTTGTAAACCACCCGTCTGTGCTTACAACAGGCCACCACCATGATTACACCATTGCATACTTACCAATCATTACTGATCTGTTCCGGCTTAAGCACCGGCCTTGCTCCCTTTTCCTATGGTTCAGCTCTCTCTCGGCGAAAGGGAAGGGATTGGAAACCCTGTGTCTAGGGAAGGAAGAGATGTGACTCCTGACCAAACCTACCCTGGCCCCTTGGGTTCCTCACCAGTCACCCTAGATAGGTTCCGTACCTATGCGCCGAGCCAGATACCTGACACTAGATATCCCAAGTGCTGGACCCTAAATAGGGAACGAGTGGGATGAGCTCTTCTTCAACCCCACTAAACACTAGAGCAGACACAAGTAGGGGTAAAATGACAACAAATTTAGAAAACGTCCTGCACCATCAGCCCCGTAATGAGCCCTAATCAAAAAGGAGTGGATAGACAAGCAGATTCCCTGAATTAATATCTTCCGCAGGAGCGGTGCTCACTCTATCAGAGGACAGTCTACAATATGTTGCACAATAAAGAATAAAAGGAAAAAAGAGTGGCACTCACCATAGCATGAAAAACTTTTTACTTAATTCCATGAATTTTCATAAAATCACAGCGGGTCAGGAGATAGATGCACATCAGACGACAGTCGTTTCGTACCTAAGCGCTTCAACCTGTTGAAGGACCTGTTGAAGCACTTAGGTATGAAACGGGAAAATGCATTAAATACTTCTACAGATGACTCAGGTAGAAGTTCAGCAAAGGTTAATACCACAGATGAGTACAAGCCACCTGCTTACATCCAGAGCTAGAATGAACTGAATAATATCACCAGCATGTCACAATTCAGTTTGCACTCTGCTGTGCAGAGTTGTATACGTCACCTGGTGATTCCCTATGCTTGGCCAGTGAAAGGAGCCTATCTTTCTGTGCCTTGTTCCCGGTGTGGCTCCCTGTGCCTAGTCGCCACAAATAATATCACACAATTACATGTGTATTTCCATCTGTATAACATGTATTGTAAATCCTAGTGAGAGTTTGTTTTTTTCTGCTACTCACAACAAAACACATTTTTGTACACTCCCTTACTTCTGTTGTCACTTGAGAGAAAACCAACTCTTGAGTAGAGTTGAGCGGACTGGCAATAATCCGGGTCCGGCGGATCAGCGGCGGGTTGACAAAGAAGTCCGGTTCCGATCCGGAATCCGGGCCAATATATGTCAATGGGGAGCGGAATCCGGGACGAGAGAGAGGAAAAAAAACAAAAAAAAACAACAACAAGCCGAATCCGGATTGTGCACACGGAATCCCGCGTCCGGGTCAGACTTGGATCTGCTGCTCAAACCGCGTGGATTCGGATTTTGCCGATCTGGGTCCGCTCAACACTACTCTTGAGTAATGAGCTCTAAAAGGAGAAAGGGGAGGAGCTTAGTTGTGAGGTAAATTTGAGTTAGTGGCAGCTAGTCTGAGCAGGCGTGAGATGAAGTGAGGAGCTTACTAAGGCGAGGTCCTGTCCCGAGGTCATTTCTAGAAACCTCTGGAGGGGCAGCTACATTTGTCAGGCTATTAGTCTCTAGGTCACTGGTCCCTTCAAGGTTGGTGACAAAACTGAGAGACTGCAACCTTTTTACAAGGGGTAGTGAAATTCCTGGAAGCACAGTGGCACGTGTGAGTCTGGAAGCTTCTAGAAGAAGTTGAGAGTCTTCCTTCAGGATTCCAGTCACCTGCTGCTTTCAGAAGGGATCAAAAGTCCAGATTGTTCTTGTCTTGGAAATCCAAGGATACCAACATATCTATTCCCAGGTAGGGAAATAGTAGTAGGAAGAATACACGATCACCACACAGCTGAGAAGCCAAAGTCTCATCAGGGCAGGAAGAGTGCCATTATCATTGTGAAGGCTGTAAAGAATGTTCTGGACTGTTGTGCTGAGCTTCAGTAAAAGGTAAAAGCTCCCTGTCCTGTCTCTGGCTGATTTATTTCCTGCTGCACCATCCCTACTTCAACACATCCCCCAGGACCCATCTCTAGTTGGGAGGGCGAGAGGACAACCCTCTGGCACTGCACACCACCACCTAACTCCTGGGGCCCACCAACAGTGCCCTGCCATACCACAGCCGAACATCCCAACTGGCGTCACAAACTCTTTATTTATTTTATTTTTCTTTCTCCCCTTTTTAAATATTATTTTTACTCCCCATTGCAAATAGCCTTTCGCCCGCACCCGGTATGGCCACATCACCGCTCGGAGCCACCGCCGTGACATTAGAGGCCTCTGGGGTGGCACACCGGGATCACGCCGCTTTATCAGGATGTCTCCTCCATCGGTGCGGCGCCAGTTATAGCCCTGCTATGCAGCGTGCGCGCTTGGTCCCTGTAAGTTCTCTTGATTCTGCCCGCTACCTCGTCTGACCTCCCTGACTTCCATCCTCCCCGTTCAGTCCGACCTCCCTAACTACCGACCCTCCTGACCTCCGTCTTGTCTTACATTCCGGTCTTCTTCGTTTGCTCCCTGTTTACTGTTCTGTCCCTGCGCCCCCTCCTACTGCCTGCTCTCCTGATTCCTAACCTCTGCCTCACTCCTGACTCTGACTTCGCCTACTCCATTGTACTGCGTGACCTCCCGACTCTGACCCTGCTTGTACGATTTCTCTGAGTAATCAATTTGTGATTACTCCTGTGACACCTTGTGGAGCCCTAGTCCTGTTACACACACCAGTGTTCTGGCTCCCCCTAGTGGTGACTTTACACAGCACAAGTCCAGGGAAGAATAATAATAATAATAATAATTTATTCATTTATATAGCGCTATTAATTCTATAGCACTTTACATACATTGGCAACACTGTCTCCATTGGGGCTCACAATCTAGAGTCCCTATCTGTATGTCTTTGGAGTGTGGGAGGAAACCGGAGAACCCAGAGGAAACCCACGCAAACACGAGGAGAACATACAAACTCCTTGCAGATGGTGTCCTTGGTGGGAATTGAACCCAGGACCCCAGCGCTGCAAGACTGGAAGCACTGCCCACGGAACAATGGAATATTTAAGCACCAAGAGAATACTGATGATCAGCAGCTGGGTGGAAGGTGAGCTCCTGCTGGGTCTTAAAGGGGAAGGGATGAAAGCCCAGAAGGAAAGCTACCTAGTACAATGAATACTAATAGCAGGAACCATAGAAAGTCAGGGAACATTTTGCACAGCCAACAATGTAACCTTCTATTGCCGGAAACCACATGACAGTTCTACAGTTATACCTTCATCTCTGCTATCAAGATTTCACCTTTTAATCTCTGCAAGCAAGATACGCCATTCCTGTGTATACTACATAAATAGTGTTCCTCTACAGTGTGTACACCTGGCTCTGCTGCATCCAGTGCTTCCAGCTTTGCTTGCTCTGTTGTCCTGTATATCCAGCTGTACTGTTCCACGCTGATCCACATGGTCCATCCTGCTCACTAAAATCTTTACCAAAGAAATTCTACCTCACCAGGTGAGCCCATAAATACAAAATTTAGATATTCGAGACTGGAAAGCCCTGTTCCTCCCAAATGGACCATTTTTTTGAGTGTTTTTACTAAACTTTGCCTCTTTTCTGATCCAAGTCACAAGTTTTGGGACGGTTGCAAAGTATTCTGTTTTGACCAAATAAATGGTTGTACAGATCCACCAGGATACTAGGGAATCCTCAGATTATAATGTAGTCCTTCTTCAGGACCATTATCTAAAGCAGACACTATGATGGGCCAACTCACGTTTTTTCCCAAATTTCGGCCATATCTGCTTCTCTTCTCGTGCTGTATTGATACCTTAGCAGCTAAAAACGCCGCAAATGTAAAACTGAACTACCACAAATTTCCAATAGGGGTCACTCTCGTATCCTTGGAACATAAATACAGACATTTAAAATGTATGTAAAGTTGGTCAGTTGACTTCAGGTCTATCTTAACATTCCCTTCCATTTTTCTACTAGTTTAATCCCTTCATACCTTCTCATGAGTTTATCCCCAAAACCATACCAAAAAATAAATTCAGATCCCACACCAAAAATAAATATAGACCTCAGACCAGACCCCAAAGTAAACTCAGACCTCAGAATAAAAACAACACGTACTAAAATAAATAAAGACATTAAACCAAAAATCATTTCAGACCCTACAAAAAACCCTAAAATAAAGTCTGACATTGGACCACACTGGCAATAACATCCCTTAACTCGCTCCTGTAGGGTGGAAAATTGCCTACATTTAGGAACTTTATGCTATATATTATTACATAGGATTTATCTATGGTCATATAATCAAACATCCTAGCAATATCTACCATGGAAAAGACCCAAAGCAAATAAAAGGCATTAATGAAAGATTGCTGGGTTCTGACTCTCGACATCTCAAACAATCAGCTGTTTTAATGGGTTACAGTGTTTCCTAGGATATAAATTGCTAAAACTATATAAAACCAATTTAAAGAGAGCCTGTGACCAGGTATGTTTTTGTTCTTATTTTATTGCCGCTGATTCCCTGAGTATTCTACTTTTTTCCGTTTTGAAATCCGCCATTCGAGTCCAAAAATACAGCCCTTTTTACTTATGGAAATTGTTTATGCTCTTTAAATGTGGGGGCGTGTCTTTAGGCTGCTCTGCATAACTACCCTGTGAGCCCCGCCCTTTTGATGAAGACCATAACAATCAGCACTATATAAAAAGGCCCATATCTCTGGAACTGTATGGTATAAGTAAAAAAAATTAAAAACGTAATATTCAGGGGAGCACAAGAAAAATAATAAGAGCAAAAACAGGCCACTTTTAACTTCATGGCGGGTCCCCTTTAAGGACGTATTCATTTGAGTATTTTTAAGGTGGTTAGAGTTTTTGCTGTGATTTTCGTGATCTCTGAAAAGTGTTCTGTAAAATGGAATAGTTTTGTGGCAATAATAAAAATTCTTTTGGGGATTCCAGGAGGTCTCTGTGGGAGTGTATCATGCAATGCCTGGACCCAATAACATCACAGGCATCATTCGTGGCTGAATCAACAGTGGCTGAATCAATGGCGGTTGTTGAGGAAAGTAAACATTTTGTGAACTCTCTAGAGAATGCTATATATTTTATTACCTGGCAATACTTGGGGACCCTGCATAAGAATCTATATCCCTTTGGGGGAAGAAGAAATAAAGGAGCACACAGTATGGCTACTGACGCCTCTGAGATATTTGCCGCCACAGTTACAGGCTTCAAGGACTGCGCCTCCGTCATATCAGAACAAAATGAGAGAAGTATTGTAATAGCTTCTGGAAGGCAGTGCTAAAATCCAGGTATGTGCAAAGTAGCTGGTATTATTGACCAGACAGACACCACTAGCATAGAGCTTCAGGTTACTTATGTAGAGTGGAATCGGGTGATGACCGGCAGGACTCCGCTCTACTTTACTAATCTGAACTTGTGCATGAGTTCTGCCCTGGCCGGGGGGTGCAACACTTACTTGAGTCTTCTGGGGTACGTCCACCACCCCACTGCTGGTTGCCATTGTAGACGTAGCAGGATCACATATCACACTGAGAGATTATTTCCAACACAACAACAAACGTTTTATTTCACAGCTGAGCAGCTGCACCAAGCACAATGCCGGGCCGTACACCACCAAGCACAATGCCGAGCCGTACATCACCAAACACAATGCCGAGCCGTACACCACCAAGCACAATGCTAGCTGTACGTCACCAAGCACAATGCCGAGCCATACATCACCAAGCACAATGCCGAGCCGTACATCACCAAGCACAATGCCGAGCCATACATCACCAAGCACAATGCTGAGCCGTACATCACCAAGCACAATGCCAAGCCGTACATCACCAAGCACAATGCCGAGCCGTACATCACCAAGCACAATGCCGAGCCGTACATCACCAAGCACAATGCCGAGCCGTACATCACCAAGCACAATGCCGGGCCGTACACCACCAAGCACAATGCCGAGCCGTACATCACCAAGCACAATGCCGAGCCATACACCACCAAGCACAATGCCGAACCATACATCACCAAGCACAATGCCGAGCCGTACACCACCAAGCACAATGCCGAGCCGTACACCACCAAGCACAATGCCGAGCCGTACACCACCAAGCACAATGCCGAGCCGTACATCACCACGCACAATGCCGAGCCGTACATCACCAAGCACAATGCCGAGCCGTACATCACCAAGCACAATGCCGAGCCGTACATCACCAAGCACAATGCCGGGCCGTACACCACCAAGCACAATGCCGAGCCGTACATCACCAAGCACAATGCCGAGCTGTACATCACCAAGCACAATGCCGAGCTGTACACCACCAAGCACAATGCCGAGCCGTACATCACCAAGCACAATGCTGAGCCATACATCACCAAGCACAATGCCGAGCCGTACATCACCAAGCACAATGCCGAGCCGTACATCACCAAGCACAATGCTGAGCCATACATCACTAAGCACAATGCTGAGCCCTACATCACCAAGCACAATGCCGAGCCATACATCACCAAGCACAATGCCGAGCCGTACACCACCAAGCACAATGCCGAACCGTACATCTCCAAGCACAATTCTGAGCCATACATCACCAAGCACAATGCTGAGCCATACATCACCAAGCACAATGCCGAGCCGTACATCACCAAGCACAATGCCGAACCGTACATCATCAAGCACAATACTGAGCCATACATCACCAAACACAATGCCGAGCCATACATCACCAAGCACAATGCCGAGCCATACATCACCAAGCACAATGCCGAGCCGTACATCACCAAGCATAATGCTGAGCCATACATCACCAAGCACAATACTGAGCCATACATCACCAAACACAATGCCGAGCCATACATCACCAAGCACAATGCTGAGCCATACATCACCAAGCACAATGCCGAGCCATACATCACCAAGCACAATGTTACGGGGGAACCGGCAGATTAGGACCAGAGGGTATATATCCTAATCGCCATTCGGGGCCCACCGTGCTCCAGATGACAAAGGAGCTGCTGGCACCTGAGGATTAGGCGGAGACTATAGAGCTGGATGGCTCTGAGATAACCCAGGAACTTTGGGAACCGGTCACGTGTGTTGGGACACGTCAGACCGGACGACAACCCGATTAGCGTTTTGGTGCACCTAGCGCTACACCAACCACGTGTGCAGGAAACACGTCAGGCCGGGTGGTAACCAGGTAGCGTTGACCGGAAGACCGCCACGAAAGCGCCCTGTCGGCCACGTGTGTAGGACACGTCAGGCCGAGCGGTCCTCTGATTAGCGTTTCTGGCCACCTCTCGACTGGCCACGTGTGTGTAGGACACGTCAGGCCAGATGGGTACACCAGTAGCGTTGACCGGGAAGCCGAGGAAAATAAGGAACACCCTGTTAACTCCACAGGGGTCCTGGAGTACGCTGTCCGTGCGCGTAGGGGGCACAATCGGACAGGTGGCGCAGCAGGTGCGTTGTCCGTGTGCGTAGGGGGCACAATTGGACAGGAAGCACAGCAGCCGCAGCCCAGTTAACGCCACTGGGCTGCTATAGCAAGACTGGAATGGCAGGAGGGAAGCACGGCGCCTGACCCTGATGTGCCGAGCCACGAATCTTGGCGTGACAGGCACCGTTCGCCTAACCCTACCTACCGCTTCCCAACATAGGCTTATGCCGCAATGAGGCTCTAACATGGAGGTGTGCTCTGACTGAGCAAAAGTGAAGACTGCGCCCTCCATGTTGTCTCCAGCCCCTTTTATAACCTGGGTCCACCCCAAACCCAGGGTGGAACCACCAAGGTCCAATAGCAGAGTGCCATGTCATCAGTGACGTCACATGCAACCTATCCGGAACTGCCACATCATTGATGACCTCATGGCAGCCACGCCCCAAACACTTCACCAGTCATCGTCTGACGACCAATACTGAGGTGCCAGATCATAGGGGCGGGCCTCTGCGAGCCAGTCCGGAGTTGCCACGTCATCAGGACACCTGACACCCTCTGCCCTATTAGGGCCTGCCACCTCACGGACATGCTCAGTGAGGTCCTTACCGGACCTAGCCTCTGGTGCACTAAGTGCCTGAGCATGCCCAGTAGCCTGAGCAACAGGCTCAGAAAGCAGACTATCAGTTTGAGCATGCTCAGAAGGCACATCCCAGCACTTAGACACAGCACGAAGTCCAAGTACCTGTGCAAAGAGGCTGTTAGGGTTAATTGTGGAAGTATGCTCAGTAGCCTGAACTGAGGACTTAGTCTCAGACATAACACAATCAGGCTGAGCATGCTCACTAGGCAAAACACCCGGCTTCAACTCTGGCTTGGGTAAATCGGCGCACGCATGCGCACTAGCCGCCTCTCCACACTTAGACGTGGTGGAAGGAACAGCCAACTGGACGACCCGAGGCACGGCCAAGAACGGCAGCCGGTGCCTAGGCGCAACAGGAACCGCAGCAGGCTGCTTGCGGCTATGGCGGCGCCGGTTCGTAACAGTACCCCCCCCTCTAGCGGCCCTCCCACTCAAATGGTCTATAGTCGCCACAGATACCACTGAGCGACGGGCGGAAGATGGAGACATGCAGTGGGAGCTACAAGACTCGCTCCACCGCGTAATCACCCCAGACGACCAGTCGATATGTGGGGAATGCCGCTTCAACCAAGGAATACCCAGCAGAATATCATCTGCACCCTTAGGGAGAACCAGAAATGAAATGGTCTCCCTATGCCCAGATGACATGGCAAGGGTAATGGGCACTGTCCGCTGGTGAATTACCTTGGGCAACAAGGACCCATCAACCACACGGACTCTCACTGGCCTTGGCATTTGCACCAGCGGGATGGCATGCCGCCGGGCAAAAGAGGAGGAGATGAAACTATCCCCAGCACCTGTGTCCACACTTGCCCTTGTGGACCATGTTGACCCCTTAAAGGAAATGGACGCGGGAAACGTCACCCTAATGGATGACGCAGAGTCCAGTCTATTTCCAGCTATGGTCACCAATCGTGGTCGCTTATCCTGACGCTTTGGGCAACGGTTGGCATAATGACAATACTGCCCACAAGCGAAACAGGAAATGCCCTTGCGACTCGAAGACCTAGCAACACCAACCCTAGAGATGTCCATAGGGACAGAGATGTCCTCTAAGGGAGGTGCAGTAGGAGAGACCACTACAGTGGCTGAACGACCCTCTGACCTGCGCTCCAGCTGACGTTCGGAGGTCCGCAGGTCAATGCGGGTAGCCAGAGTCATGAGGCCTTCAAGGGTAGTTGGTACCTCACGCGACGCTAATGCGTCCTTCACGTGCGAGGCTAATCCCCTCCAGAACAGTGGAATGAGAGTCCTCTCTGACCACCCCAGTTCTGCAGCAAGTGTCCGGAAACTCACAGCATATTGACTTGAGGAGGTACGCCCCTGCTCCAAAGTCAGTAGCTGTAGGGCCGAGTCGTGAGTGACCTGAGGCCCCAGGAACACTTGTCGCAAAGACTCCAAAAACTCCTTAGAGTCCTGTACTACGGGGTCATTCCTCTCCCACAATGGTGTAGCCCACTCCACTGCTCTATCAGAGAGCAAGGAGATGATAAACCCCACCTTCGACCTCTCTGTAGGAAACCGTGCAGCCAACAGCTCTAGATGGACTGAGCACTGGTTCACGAATCCCCTACATGCCTTGCTGTTCCCCGTAAACTTGTTGGGCAGCGAGAGGTGAGGGAGGGTTGGAGTAGGCTTGGTGACGGACACCATTGCAGCCACTTGAGCCACCACATCATCCATATCAGCAGCAAGAGCAGACTTCTCCAGAGACCTCACTCTGGCATCAAGCTGCAGCATGAACTGACGCAGCTGCTCCATCTCCGCCATGCCAGCCAGACCCTGGCGCAGTCTTACTGTTACGGGGGAACCGGCAGATTAGGACCAGAGGGTATATATCCTAATCGCCAGTCGGGGCCCATCGTGCTCCAGATGACAAAGGAGCTGCTGGCACCTGAGGATTAGGCGGAGACTATAGAGCTGGATGGCTCTGAGATAACCCAGGAACTCTGGGAACCGGTCACGTGTGTTGGGACACGTCAGACCGGACGACAACCCGATTAGCGTTTTGGTGCACCTAGCGCTACACCAACCACGTGTGTAGGAAACACGTCAGGCCGGGTGGTAACCAGGTAGCGTTGACCGGAAGACCGCCACGAAAGCGCCCTGTCGGCCACGTGTGTAGGACACGTCAGGCCGAGCGGTCCTCTGATTAGCGTTTCTGGCCACCTCTCGACTGGCCACGTGTGTGTAGGACACGTCAGGCCAGATGGGTACACCAGTAGCGTTGACCGGGAAGCCGAGGAAAATAAGGAACACCCTGTTAACTCCACAGGGGTCCTGGAGTACGCTGTCCGTGCGCGTAGGGGGCACAATCGGACAGGTGGCGCAGCAGGTGCGTTGTCCGTGTGCGTAGGGGGCACAATTGGACAGGAAGCACAGCAGCCGCAGCCCAGTTAACGCCACTGGGCTGCTATAGCAAGACTGGAACGGCAGGAGGGAAGCACGGCGCCTGACCCTGATGTGCCGAGCCACGAATCTTGGCGTGACAGGCACCGTTCGCCTAACCCTACCTACCGCTTCCCAACATAGGCTTATGCCGCAATGAGGCTCTAACATGGAGGTGTGCTCTGACTGAGCAAAAGTGAAGACTGCGCCCTCCATGTTGTCTCCAGCCCCTTTTATAACCTGGGTCCGCCCCAAACCCAGGGTGGAACCACCAAGGTCCAATAGCAGAGTGCCATGTCATCAGTGACGTCACATGCAACCTATCCGGAACTGCCACATCATTGATGACCTCATGGCAGCCACGCCCCAAACACTTCACCAGTCATCGTCTGACGACCAATACTGAGGTGCCAGATCATAGGGGCGGGCCTCTGCGAGCCAGTCCGGAGTTGCCACGTCATCAGGACACCTGACACCCTCTGCCCTATTAGGGCCTGCCACCTCACGGACATGCTCAGTGAGGTCCTTACCGGACCTAGCCTCTGGTGCACTAAGTGCCTGAGCATGCCCAGTAGCCTGAGCAACAGGCTCAGAAAGCAGACTATCAGTTTGAGCATGCTCAGAAGGCACATCCCAGCACTTAGACACAGCACGAAGTCCAAGTACCTGTGCAAAGAGGCTGTTAGGGTTAATTGTGGAAGTATGCTCAGTAGCCTGAACTGAGGACTTAGTCTCAGACATAACACAATCAGGCTGAGCATGCTCACCAGGCAAAACACCCGGCTTCAACTCTGGCTTGGGTAAATCGGCGCACGCATGCGCACTAGCCGCCTCTCCACACTTAGACGTGGTGGAAGGAACAGCCAACTGGACGACCCGAGGCACGGCCAAGAACGGCAGCCGGTGCCTAGGCGCAACAGGAACCGCAGCAGGCTGCTTGCGGCTATGGCGGCGCCGGTTCGTAACACACAATGCCGAGCCGTACATCACCAAGCACAATGCTGAGCCGTACATCACCAAAAACAATGCCGAGCTGTACATCACCAAACACAATGTCGAGCGTCGGATGGAGTGGTCTAAAGCTGCAAACACTGGACTCTGGTGGAAACGTGTTCTGTGCAGTGACGGATCACACTGCTCTATCTGTGTCTGATGTAGAAATCTGGGTTTGGTGAATGGAAAACGTTAACCCGACTGCATTGTACCCGCTGTAAAGATGGTGGAGGAGGATAATGTGCGGGGCTGTTATTAGGGGTCATCCTTGGCCTCTTAATTCCAGTGAAGGGAAATCTTAATTCTTCAGCACAAGACATTGTGGTCAATAGTAACTTCAGCTTTGTTGGAACAGTTTGGGGATGACGTTTTTTGTTCCCCATGACTGTGCCCAGTGCACAAGCTCCATACAGACATGGAGGGGGGAGAACATGACGGCTGCACAGAGCCCGGACCCCAGCCCCATTCAAACATCAGTGTCCCCTCACAAATGCTCTTCTGGATGAAGGAGCAAAAATTCCTACAGATGCCTCCAAAATATTGTAGAAATCCCTCCCATAAGAGCGGGAGCCTCTATATCTGCAGAGGACGACTCCATATTAATGTCTATTGATGTAGATTGGGAGGTCAGAACATTTCTTTGAGGTGTATTGTGGAGGGGACTAATAATGATACTTTGCTAAATGCCGCCTTCCTCACAGGCTGCACTGCTCTCATGTTCTCACAGGCTGCTAACAGAGGATCATGTGACCTGAGCCGCCCATCACAATCCACCAATTGAAAAGCAACTTTCCCATGTGCAGTGTTTTCCTATTGGATGAGACTGATGGACAGGTCTGGTCACATGCTCCTCCATCCACAGCCTATCCGAGAGCAGGAGAGCAGTTCAGCCTGTGAGGAAGGAGGAGGAGAACCTATAACACGTATATATTAATAAGGGCCACAAAATTCTGTCCTCAACATATTTGTTAAAATAAAGTTCTCAACCTCCCCCCTTCCTCGCAAAGCAAAAGCATGTAATACTCCAGCCCAGCCTCCTTTGTGGAAGAAAATTAGATTCTGCCATGAATACAATTCTCAGAGCCAGTAAGTGACGCAGTCTGAACTGCCCCTTATAAACAGGATTTCATGTTCAATCAAGACTGTATGAAAGTGACGCACGTGATGAAGCCTAATAAACACGGCGAAACCTTTTTTGAAGAATAGATTTTAGTGTTTGAAATCCCCTTTAAATCACTTCACTGATTCATTCTCATCAGGTAATTCTATAATTTTCTCTTTTATGATCTTTGCTAATCCTAGTTTTTATGGGCATAGTTGTCTCACCCACATCTATCAAGCAACAGGATATTGCATCCTATATAAACATAGTCACAAAGAATTAGGAGTCGTAAAGTATCCAAGGTAAAGAGAAAATATTCAGGGGTTTAACCAGTGCTGGACAGCTCCACATAAAATAAAAGCATATACCTAACTCCCCGCCATGTCAGCACTGTGATTCCAGGTGGTCACGTCACGCTGATCAGAGAAGACGTCACCCTGAAGAAATACTGAAAGGCTGCAGCTGATCAGCAGATGCCGATTGTCTGCAGCAGTCATGTCGCATAACAATCAAAGCACTCACATCATAGGAACCCAAGTAGTTGAGAGGTGAATATATATATTTTTTTCTTTTATCCGATGCACTTAAGCGATTAAAGCTTTCTGAGCAAAATACACTCCTTCTAATGCCTTTTGAACTCCAAATTAATAAGATTTGTTTTACGAGCGCTTGGGAAATCAATACAGCACACACTTCTTAGTATGATGTACATGTCAGGGCCAGGCGGTCGGGCAGACCCAGGAGGTGGATCCACTGGGCCGAACTCTAAGATGGTGGTAGGAGTCCGGTAGCTGAAGCACTATGGATAGCAGAACAGTCCGTGCACGTGAAGGTAACGGAGAAGTCCCTGGGACCACGGAGTCACAGATGGTAGTCCGGGTGACGTAGCTCAGGTTCGGAAGCCGAGATGATGTCAGGCAGGGTCAGGAACCTTGTGGAGCGAGATGACAGGTCACCGCAGGGATCCGAGATGGTACGGACTGTCAGATGGCAGACGGACAGCGTGCGGGGTTCGGGATTCAGCAGAACCGGATGGCGAGGCAGGATCAGCTCTAGAAGAGAGATACGTGAGTATGGCACGAAGACACAAGGAGACCTGACTCCTAGCTTGGAAAACACGAAGATCAGGCCCCGCCCCCTTGGACAATAAACCCTTATATACCCTGTACCTGTTTAGCTTCATTTCCTGTTAATGGACGCTGGCCCTTTAAGAAAGGGTCAGTGACCGCGCGCGCGCCCTAATGCGCATGCGCGCCGCCCGGGTGCCAGAAGCCAGGGAAGGAGGCTGAGGGGAGGACGCAGGGGAGCCGGCCAGGGCCTGGGAAGCCGTCAGACGCCGGGATCGGAGGCCAGGGAACCTGGGAAGGACGGGCACCGGAGGCTGGAGAGCGGGGAGCGTGGCAGGTGAGCCGGGGAGCGGGGCAGAGGACCCGGGGAGCGGGGCAGAGGACCCGGGGAGGGGAGCCGAGGACCCGGGGAGCGTGACAGTACCCCCCCCCCCCACGCCCCCCTCCCCGCAACCGGGACATGAAGGCACGGATCAGAGGAGTGCCCACGGTTCTCCCTGGGCTCCCAGGACCTATCCTCAGGACCATACCCCTCCCAGTCCACCAGGAAGAACTGTCGGCCTCGAACAGTCTTCATGGCCACGATATCCCTTACGGCATAGATGTCGTCCTCGGCAATAGGAGGAGGAGCCGGACTGGCAGCAGAGGAGAAGGGACCAAGGAAAACCGGCTTGAGCAGAGAGACGTGGAAGGAGTTGGGAATCCGCATCGTGGCCGGAAGCCTCAGTTTGTAGGAGACCTCATTGATCTTGCTGAGGACCTTAAACGGCCCGATGTAGCGAGGACCCAGCTTGTAGGAAGGTATCTTCAATCGGATGTACTGGGAAGCAAGCCAGACCAGGTCACCAGGAGAGAAACACGGAGGGTCCAGGCGCCTCTTGTCGGCGTGTTTCTTCATCCGCTGGGAAGCGCGCCCAAGGGACGCCTTGACAGAGTCCCAAATGGTAGCGAAGTCACGGGCTACAGTATCAGCAGCAGGGACATCCGAAGAAGGGGATAAAGGCAACGGGATGGAGGGCTGAAGTCCGTAAACGACATGGAAGGGAGACTTGGAGGACGACTCACTGATGTGGTGGTTATGGGAGAATTCAGCCCAAGGCAGAAGCGTGGACCAGTCGTCGTGATGGGCGTTGACATAGTGACGCAAGAAGGAGGTCAAGATTTGATTGACCCTCTCCACTTGGCCATTAGACTGAGGATGGTAAGCAGAAGAAAAGTCCAGAGTCACTCCCAGATGCTTGCAGAGCGCCCTCCAGAAGCGGGAGGTGAACTGAGTTCCCCTGTCGGACACGATGTGGGATGGAAAGCCATGCAAGCGGAAGATGTGATGTATATAGGCTTCCGCGAGTTCCTGAGCAGAGGGCAGTCCGGCCATAGGGACGAAGTGAGCCATTTTGGAGAACCGGTCCACCACGACCCATATGACTGTGTGCCCGGAGGATAATGGCAAGTCCGTAATAAAGTCCATCGCTATGTGTTGCCATGGAACTGAGGGTATAGGCAGAGGCAGAAGACGGCCATATGGCAGGTGCTTGGGCGTCTTGTTCCTGGCACAAGAGGAGCAGGCTGAGACAAAAGAAGCGACGTCCGTGCGAAGGGATGGCCACCAGTAATGGCGTACAATCGCACCCCATGTTCTCTTCTGACCTGCATGACCGGCTGTTTTTGAGGCATGACCCCAGTGTAAGACTTTTTGCCTGTCGGTCTCAGAGACATAGGTCTTCCTGGGCGGTATCTGGGCCAGGGTGACAGGAGCCACCGGAATAATCTTGCTAGGAGAGATGATAGGTTGGGTACTCTCTTCCTCCTGCTCCATGGGCATGAGAGACCTAGACAGGGCATCAGCGCGTACATTCTTGTCCGCGGGTCGGAAATGGAGCTGGAAATCAAACCTGGCAAAGAATAAGGACCACCTGGCTTGCCGTGGGTTCAGTCGCTGAGCGGACCGAAGGTATTCCAGGTTCTTGTGGTCCGTGTAGATAATCACGGGGTACACTGCTCCTTCCAGGAGGTAGCGCCACTCCTCCAGAGCCAGTTTGACCGCCAATAGTTCTCGGTCACCGATGGTGTAATTGCGTTCAGGCGCTGAGAAGCTCTTGGAGAAAAAACCGCAAGTCACCATCTTCCCGGAGGAGGACTTCTGCAGGAGCACTGCTCCGGCTCCTGAGGAGGAGGCATCCACCTCCAAGGTGAACTGGCGGTTTAACTCCGGTCGGTGGAGTACAGGAGAGGAGGCAAATGCTCGCTTCAGAGAGCAAAACGCGGCGTCGGCCGCAGGTGACCAGTCCTTTGGATTAGCCTCCTTCTTGGTCAAGGCGGAGAGAGGAGCAGTCAGGGCAGAGAAGTGAGGTATAAACTGGCGGTAGTAGTTGGCGAATCCCAGGAACCGTTGGATTGCCTTCAGTCCAGAAGGGGGAGGCCAGTTGAGAATGGAGGAGACCTTCTTTGGATCCATCTGCAGCCCTGTACCCGAGATGATGTATCCCAGGAAAGGGAGAGAAGACTG
Organism: Anomaloglossus baeobatrachus; assembly: GCF_048569485.1. Lineage (NCBI taxonomy): Eukaryota > Metazoa > Chordata > Amphibia > Anura > Aromobatidae > Anomaloglossus > Anomaloglossus baeobatrachus. The sequence goes on along the minus strand of NC_134357.1, from coordinate 25,994,004 downwards.
CTCAAAGACACACTTCTCATATTTGGCGTAGAGACGATTCTCTCTCAGTCTCTGTAGAACCAGCCGTACGTTCTCTCTGTGGGTCTGGAGGTCCGGAGAGAAGACAAGGATGTCATCCAGATAAACTACTACACAGATGTAGAGGAGGTCCCGGAAAATGTCGTTCACCAATTCTTGGAATACGGCAGGAGCGTTACACAGACCGAAGGGCATTACGCAGTATTCATAGTGCCCATCGCGAGTATTAAACGCGGTCTTCCATTCGTCCCCAGAGCGGATACGAACTAGGTTGTAGGCACCCCGAAGATCCAGTTTGGTGAACACACAGGCTCCTCTGAGCCGGTCGAACAATTCGGGGATGAGCGGCAGGGGGTACTTGTTTTTTATGGTGATCTGATTCAAACCCCGGTAGTCAATGCATGGGCGTAGGTCACCTTCTTTCTTCTTAACGAAGAAGAAGCCTGCTCCCGCAGGAGAGGAGGATCTCCGGATGAATCCCCTTGCCAGGCTCTCTGTGATGTAGGTAGACATGGCTCTGGTTTCGGCTGGAGACAACGGATATATCCGTCCTCGAGGTGGTGTTGTTCCGGGGAGCAGGTCGATGGCGCAATCGTAGGGACGGTGTGGCGGAAGTACTTCAGACTCCTTTTTGTCAAAAACGTCTGCGAAGGACCAATAGGCCGAGGGCAGTTCCGGTAGGTTCTCTGGAACCGGAGGTCGTCGGATGGGTTGTATGGACTTCAGACATTTCTCATGACAGGCAGAGCCCCATCGGGTGATTTCGCCAGTGCCCCAGCTGACTGATGGTTCGTGTGTCCGCAACCAGGGAAGTCCCAGCAGGATTTGATGGGACATGTGTGGGAGGACGTAGAGAGCGATGTTCTCGGTGTGAAGGGCACCGATACGCAGTTTGACCGGCCTGGTGACCCAGGAGATGGTATCAGAGAGGGGTCTCCCATCCACAGAGGCTATCACGAGGGGTTTGTCAAGTGGAGTAACAGGCAGCTGGTACTTGTCCACCGTGGCTTGCTGGATGAAATTGCCTGCTGCCCCGGAATCGAGGTATGCCTCAGCCGTGAAACGCGTCTCTCCCGTTGTTACTTGCACAGTCCACGTAACCGGGTCTGAGAGAGTCCCAGCACCTAGGGTGGCCTCTCCTACCAACCCTAGGCTTTGGAGTTTCCCGGCCTTTCCGGACAGGAGCGTAGGAGGTGAGTGCCCTCTCCGCAGTAAAAGCAGAGACCCTTGGCGAGTCGCTCTGCTCGACGTTGTTCAGACTGCCGTACTCGGTCGATCTGCATGGGCTCGTGGACGGGAATCCCAGCTGATGATGACTGAGGTGTGGAGGGTTTCTGTGGAGGAGAAGAATGCCGTACCGGACGTCTCTCACGAGACAGCTCCTTGGAGCGCTCCTGAAAACGAATGTCCACTCGAGTTGCTAGGGCAATCAGGGCATCTAGGGTGGAGGGCACGTCACGACCCGCCAACTCATCTTTGATGCGACTCGAGAGACCTTCCCAGAAGGCGGCTGTTAGGGCCTCATTATTCCACCCGAGTTCTGAAGCCAACGTGCGGAAACGGATGGCGTATTGGCCCACCGACCTTGGCTTGGTCGGAGGTGAACAAATGTGGCAGCTGCGTGAAATGAAGGGAACATTGGTTTATGAAGCCCCTGCAGGTCTTGGGATCTCCGGCATAACGAGGTGGTGAAGCCAAACGGAGTCGGGAAGCATCCGAAGAGGCGGCCACGGGTGCGGGAGCCGTGGATTGACTAGTGGAGGCCCGGGATGCTGAAGGCGTAACTGCCGCTTGTAACGTATTCAGGCGGGTGTCCACGGAAGTCATAAAGTTCAGCATGCGGGTCTGGACTTCACGCTGGCGTTGGAGTTCCTCTTGCAAGGCCGCTAGTGCTGCAGCGGGATCCATGGCCTGATCTTACTGTCAGGGCCAAGCGGTCGGGCAGACCCAGGAGGTGGATCCACTGGGCCGAACTCTAAGATGGTGGTAGGAGTCCGGTAGCTGAAGCACTATGGATAGCAGAACAGTCCGTGCACGTGAAGGTAACGGAGAAGTCCCTGGGACCACGGAGTCACAGATGGTAGTCCGGGTGACGTAGCTCAGGTTCGGAAGCCGAGATGATGTCAGGCAGGGTCCGGAACCTTGTGGAGCGAGATGACAGGTCACCGCAGGGATCCGAGATGGTACGGACTGTCAGATGGCAGACGGACAGCGTGCGGGGTTCGGGATTCAGCAGAACCGGATGGCGAGGCAGGATCAGCTCTAGAAGAGAGATACGTGAGTATGGCACGAAGACACAAGGAGACCTGACTCCTAGCTTGGAAAACACGAAGATCAGGCCCCGCCCCCTTGGACAATAAACCCTTATATACCCTGTACCTGTTTAGCTTCATTTCCTGTTAATGGACGCTGGCCCTTTAAGAAAGGGTCAGTGACCGCGCGCGCGCCCTAATGCGCATGCGCGCCGCCCGGGTGCCAGAAGCCAGGGAAGGAGGCTGAGGGGAGGACGCAGGGGAGCCGGCCAGGGCCTGGGAAGCCGTCAGACGCCGGGATCGGAGGCCAGGGAACCTGGGAAGGACGGGCACCGGAGGCTGGAGAGCGGGGAGCGTGGCAGGTGAGCCGGGGAGCGGGGCAGAGGACCCGGGGAGCGGGGCAGAGGACCCGGGGAGGGGAGCCGAGGACCCGGGGAGCGTGACAGTACACTTAGAATTCTCCTTTATTAGTACTTGTGACCAACTTATATAGTGTCACAAGCAAAGAAAGGATAAGGGGATGTGAGCGAAATGCACTCCATCTAATGCCTTTTGAACTCCAAATTAATAAGATTTGTTTTACAAGTACTCAGGAATTCAATACAGCACGCACACTTAATATGGTGTACTCCAAGAATTCTCCTTTATTAGTACATGTGACCAACTTATATAGGGTCACAAGCAAAGAAAGCATAAGGGGATGTGAGCGAAATGCACTCCTTCTAATGCCTTTTGAACTCCAAATTAATAAGATTTGTTTTACGAGCGCTCGGGAAATCAATACAGCACACACTGCTTAGTATGATGTACTCAAAGAATTCTCCCTTATTAGTACATGTGACCAGTTTATATAGGGTCACAGATAAAGGACAAGGTTCCTCTGAACTATGCACCAATAGGAACAAGTATTAGTGGGAGAAATAGTGTTTTCCAATAACCATCATTTATTCAATAAATTAACAATGCCACTGATACAATGTCTTAAAAGTCACTAAAGATGGCTGTTTAAACCTTGAACTGATATTAAAATCTAGAATCTGGACTCCATGACATGTTTCGCCTTATCTGGTGTCATCAAGGGTTTATGGAACAGATACTAACTATGAACTATAGCAGCAAGCTCAAGTACTGATAAGTAATTATCACCTTTCTTGTGGTGTCTTGTAGACACTTGCTTCTTCTCTAAAGCAATCCTGTGAGTTTGATCTACTCTTTCTTGCTTAGCCAGATAGCGCGATTATTTGTTTTTACATTTTTCACATCGCTACGTTTAAAAAATCATATCATTGTATAGGAGGATGAGGTGAGCTGTGCATCACCTATTGTGAATGGTGGATCCTGTGTTATCTACTGTATATACAGGTGTTATCAGTCATTTGTACAGGAGGAGGAGGTGAGCTGTGATATCACCTTTTGCGAATGGTGGATCCTGTTTTGTCTACTGTATATAGAGGTGTTATCAGTTATTGTACAGGACGAGGAAGAGGTGAGCTGTGATATCACCTATTGTGAATGGTGGATCCTGTGGTATCTGCTGTATATAGAGGTGTTATCCGTCATTGTACAGGAGGAAGAGGTGAGCTGTGACATCACCTATTGTGAATGGTGGATCCTGTGTTATCTACTGTATATAGAGGTGTTATCAGTCATTGTACAGGAGAAGGAGGTGAGCTGTGACATCACCTATTGTGAATGGTGGATCCTGTGTTATCTACTGTATATAGAGGTGTTATCAGTCATTGTACAGGAGAAGGAGGTGAGCTGTGACATCACCTATTGTGAATGGTGGATCCTGTGTTATCTACTGTATATAGAGGTGTTATCAGTCATTGTACAGGAGGAGGAGGAGGTGAGCTGTGATATCACCTATTGTGAATGATGGATCCTGTGTAGTGATGAGCGAGTATGCTTGTTACTACTCGGTACTCGCACGAGTATCACTGTACTCAGGCTACTCGGCGGGTACCGAGTAATTTTGCAATACTCGTGCTTTACTCGTGGTCTTCATTTGTGCATGTTGGCGCTCTTTTGAGAGCCAGCCCTCATGCAGGGATTGGCTGGCAGACCACTGCAATGCCACAGCCCTGTTAGTTGTGGAATTGCAGTGATTGGCCGGCCTGCACAGCGTGACCGAGCCTTTATACCGGCCGGCGCGCTGTGCTCTGTACACAGCCATCTCATATTCCCTGCTTTCCACGCCCACAGGCGCCTATGATTGGTTGCAGTGAGACACGCCCCCACGCTGAGTGACAGGTGTCACACTGCACCCAATCACAGCAGCCGGTGGGCGGGTCTATACTGTGCAGTAAAATAAATAAATAAATAATTAAAAAAAACGGCGTGCGGTTCCCCCCCAATTTTAATACCAGCCAGATAAAGCCATACGGCTGAAGGCTGGTATTCTCAGGATGGGGAGCTCCACGTTATGGGGAGCCCCCCACCCTAACAATATCAGTCAGCAGCTGCCCAGAATTGCCGCATACATTATATGCGACAGTTCTGGGGCTGTACCCGGCTCTTCCCGATTTACCCTGGTGCGTTGGCAAATCGGGGTAATAAGGAGTTAATGGCAGCCCATAGCTGCCACTAAATCCTAGATTAATCATGTCAGGCGTCTCCCCGAGATTCCTTCCATGATTAATCTGTAAATTACAGTTAAAAAACACACACACCCGAAAAATCCTTTATTAGAAATAAAAAACACTAACAAAGTCCCTCATTACCAATTTATTAACCCCGACAAACCCTCCATGTCCGGCGTACTCCACGGACTCCAGCGTCGCGTCCAGCTCTGCTGCATGGAAGTGACAGGAGCTGCAGAAGACACCGCCGCTCCGGTCACCTCCACGCAGCTAATGAAGGGAATAGCGCGATCAGCTGCTGTCAGTCAGGTAACTCCCGGCCACCGCTGGATCCAGCGGTGGCCGCGATTAACCTCAGTGACAGCAGCTGATCGCTATACTCACCTCAGTTGGTGCATGGAGCTGACCGGAGCGGCGGTGAGTAGCGCGATCAGCTGAACTGTCACTGAGGTTACCCGCGGCCACCGCTGCATCCACCGCTGGATCCAGGTAACCTCAGTGACAGCTCAGCTGATCGCTATACTCATCTCATTAGCTGCGTGGAGGTGACCGGAGCGGCGGTGTCTTCTGCAGCTCCTGTCACCTTCATGCAGCAGAGCTGGACGCGACGCTGGAGGACTGTGGATTACGCCGGACATGGAGGGTTTGTCGGGGTTAATAAATTGGTAATGAGGGAATTTGTTTGTGTTTTTTATTTCTAATAAAGGATTTTTCGGGTGTGTGTGTTTATTTACTGTAATTTACAGATTAATCATGGAAGGTGTCTCATAGACGCCTGACATGATTAATCTAGGATTTAGTGGCAGCTATGGGCTGCCATTAACTCCTTATTACCCCGATTTGCCAAAGCACCAGGGTAAATCGGGAAGAGCCGGGTACAGCCCCAGAACTGTCGCATCTAATGTATGCGGCAATTCTGGGCGGCTGTTGGCTGATATTGTTAGGCTGGGGGGCTCCCCATAACGTGGAGCTCCCCATCCTGAGAATACCAGCCTTCAGCCGTATGGCTTTATCTGGCTGGTATTAAAATTGGGGGGACCGCACGCCGTTTTTTTTAATTATTTAATTATTTATTTCACTGCACAGTATACACACACCGGCTGCTGTGATTGGGTGCAGTGAGACAGCTGTCACTCAGTGTGGGAGCGTGTCTCACTGCAACCAATCATAGGCGCCGAAAAGCAGGACAGCAGGGAATAGGAGATTGATTAATGAGCGGCCGGCTTTTTCAAAAGAGGAAAAGCCACCGGAGTTTGAACAGCTGTGCAGCGCCGCGGCAGTGATCGGGGAACGGTAAGTAAGAGAGAGGGGGGGGAACTGACCGACAGACTGTGAGAGGGGGACAGACAAGACAGAGAGAGACAGACCGACGGACTGAGGGAGATAGAATAAAAAAAAAAAAATGACCGACATCGCTAGTAAAAAGCACAAAACATGCGTTTTGGACATCGGAGTGCCACACAAGGTTTTCATGTAAAATCTTTCATGTATTATTAATCTCAAAAAGTAACATACACCAGCTCTATCTCACTATTGGGTATGTGCCCTTAACATCTCCGCCATGAAAATTCATTTTGGGGTCATTTTGGAAGGTTTTCTGGTGAGTCCGTAAAAATGGCGTAAAACTTGGACAAAATTGTTCACAGCTGTGACTTTTGAGTGATAAATGCTTCAAGGGGTCTTCCCCATGCTGTTGCCATGTCATTTGAGCACTCTTCTGAGACTTTTGTGACATTTTTAGGGTTTCTACATGCTGCCGGGGGGTCATTTCACAAAAATACTCGGGTCTCCCATAGGATAACATTGGGCTCGGTGCTCGGGCCGAGTACACGAGTATCTTGGGAGGCTCGGCCCGAGCTTCGAGCACCCGAGCTTTTTAGTACTCGCTCATCACTAATCCTGTGTTATCTGCTGTAAATAGAGGTGTTATCAGTCATTGCAGAGGAGGAGGAGTAAGTGAGCTGTGACATCACCAAAGTTAACAACAAAACAGTGTCCACATTGGAAGTTGTCACCCTTGTGGCTCCTCTATAGGGCTGACTCTGCGCCGCTCTTTACATACTTACACTTGAGCATCTGGAGAGTCACGTCTCACATAAGTTATCTAAATTAATCCGATAGATGAAGAAGGCGACACATTCCATTCCTAAACTCTGAATCCTAATCACCTGTTTGTGATGGAGCGGAGAAATGAGAAATGTTTAAAGGGGCAGTCCTATTTAGAAAAAACGATATTTTTTTAGAACCCACTTAGGACAAATAGTTGAGCAGAGTTTGTCCTGTCACCAGGATTCCCTGGTGATATTTGTAGCCAATGTGGGGGTCCGTCAATAAGTGCTCATCTTCTCTGATCCACCGCTGTGGAAATAAAGCATTGCATGTCTTCCATTAAAATGAATGATCTGTTTGTGTGATGCACGGAGACATCACGTCCTCAGCATGGACTATATTATATGTAATTGTGAATAATTGAATGAATAACTTCCTGAAGAAGCAAATATTCCGAGTGGATTTTTTTTATTATGAGCTCTGCTACATCTGACAAACTCAGCTCTGCGACATCTGACAAACTCAGCTCTGCGACATCTGACAAACAGCTCTGCTACATCTGACAAACTCAGCTCTGTTACATCTGACAAACTCAGCTATGCTACATCTGACAAACAGCTCTGCTACATCTGACAAACAGCTCTGCTACATCTGACAAACTCAGCTCTGCGACATCTGACAAACAGCTCTGCTACCGACAAACTCAGCTCTGTTACATCTGACAAACTCAGCTATGCTACATCTGACATCAGCTCTGCTACATCTGACAAACTCAGCGGTACTACATCTGACAAACTCAGCTATGCTTCATCCGACAAACTCAGCTCTGCTACATCCGACAAACTCAGCTCTGCTACATCTGACAAACTCAGCGGTACTACATCTGACAAACTCAGCTATGCTTCATCCGACAAACTCAGCTCTGCTACATCCGACAAACTCAGCTCTGCTACATCTGACAAACTCAGCGGTACTACATCTGACAAACTCAGCTATGCTACATCCGACAAACTCAGCTCTGCTACATCCGACAAACTCAGCTCTGCTACAGTCGACTAACTCAGCTCTACTATATCTGACAAACTCAGCTCTACTACATCTGACAAACAGCTCTACTACATCTGATAAACTCAGCTCTGCTATATCTAACAAACTCAGCTCAACTATACTGACAAACTCAGCTCTGCTATATCTGACAAAATCAGCTCTGCTACATCTGACAAACCCAGCTCTGATACCTCTGACAAACTCAGCTCTACTATATCTGGCCAATTCAGCTCTGCTACCTCTGACAAACTCAGCTCTGCTACCTCTGACAAACTCAGCTCTGCAACATCCAACAAACTCAGCTCTGATACCTCTGACAAACTCAGCTCTACTACATCTGACAAACAGCTCTACTACATCTGATAAACTCAGCTCTGCTATATCTGACAAACTCAGTTCAACTATACTGACAAACTCAGCTCTGCTATATCTGACAAAATCAGCTCTGCTACATCTGACACACCCAGCTCTGATACCTCTGACAAACTCAGCTCTACTATATCTGACCAATTCAGCTCTGCTACATGTGACAAACTCAGCTCTACTATATCTGGCCAATTCAGCTCTGCTACCTCTGACAAACTCACCTCTGCAACATCCAACAAACTCAGCTCTGATACCTCTGACAATCTCAGCTCTGCTATATCTGACAAACTCAGCTTTGATACCTCTGACAAACTGAGCTCTGCTACATCTGACAAACTCAACTTTGCTACATCTGACAAACTCAGCTCTGCTACATCTGACAAAATATTGAAGTTTCAATGCCATTGTTAAAGGATGTGAGCCAAGCTGTGTGCAGGTAAGCAGCAGAAGGGAGGGACTGGGGAGGTTCACAGGTACCAGACTGCCAGATACAACTGGAAAAAAACCAGTTCAAGCTCTACCTGGTCCAGGTGAACTGTATGGGAGGGGACGGGAGCAAAAGGTGAGCGACAGCGACTGCCAACAGGTGAGGGGGAGCCGATAGGACTGCAAGGTGCATTCACTGTGGAAGAAGCTGGCGAGAGAACTCCGAAAGAAAAGCTCCACATTGGTCCTACGACATAGGAAGAAAACCGAAAAAGCCGCCTGCGCTGATGTAAAGTAGATGCTCATCTCCTGCACTATCCCGGGCACAAAGACTCAGGTTTGTGACTTCTCCTATAAAGGTGCCAATGCTAAACCCTAAAGAACACCACCCGTCGTCTTCTACTGTCGAGCTGACAGCCATTTCTTGGTTACATCTGTATCTGACAACTAATGTGACTTGCAGGACACTTCCTACTGAGTTGTCACTCAGCTTTTTTAGACTCCTGATTAATAATTCAATATAGATATGGAGCTTAGAGAGGTTGTATGGCTCTATAAAGGATGCAGAATTCACATTCAAGAGGCTAGAAAAGCCGGAAGACAAAACCCATGGGAGCTTCAGTCGGGGAAGAAGGGTTATAACATTTATTTTACAAAAACAAATAACTACGACGTTCTCAGGGACTTGTAGTTATATAGGATTTTTCTGTAAGAACACTAAGGTATAGATGGATAGATAGGAAACTGGGGAAGAAATAGTATATATAAAGCACCAAATAGTCTGCAATATTATGTAAAAAGCGTATGAGGTAAATTATGTATTTATTAAAAAAACTAAGGTACATAGAAAAGTATAAAAACACTTAAAAAGTTCATGAACAAACAATGGACAAACACAATCTACCCCAATGAGACATTTTGTTGATGGACAGAGAAACACATTAAAAATAAGGGATGGCCATGGGGTCTACATTCACCCCCTCAACAATAAAAGTACATTTTCCTTTTTATGCAAAAATATAAAACAAAAAACATATACTGTATCATATAAATGACTTAATAAGGTTATCCACTTCTTTTACATTGATGGCCTATCTTTAGGGTCTGACACCCGGCACCACTGCCGATCAGCGGTTCTCAGTGCTGGTGGCGGCAACAGACAAACGGAAATGCTCAGTTCCAAGCTGCCTTGTAAACTGATAGCAGCCGCAACCGAGTACTGCCTCCTATTGAATGGGGAGCGGATGTGAAGTACCCGGCCGTGTCCATTATCAATAGATGGGGCAGCTCCAGGACTGAGCATCTTCAGCTGCCGCCACTGCTATTGCCAGCAAATGATCGGCAGAGGTGCCAGTTGTTGGACCCTGGCCGATCAAACATTAATGACCTATCCTAAAGATAGGCCATCAGTGTAAAAGAGGGGCACAACCTCTTTAAGTCATTTATATGTTTTTTTTGTTTTATATTTTTGCAAAAACCAAGGGAAAACGTACTATTATTGTTGAAGGGGTGAGAATAGACCCCATGGCCATCCGTTATTTTTTTAATGTATCTAGGCCATCAATATAAAAGTAAAGGACAACCGCTTTAAGTCCTCAGAGAATAAAATTTACAAGTGATTGCCCTTTAAGAAAACTAAAGGCTATCGGTGCTCTCGCATTGTGCAATACTGGAACATTTGGCTTTTTCCAAAAGATTTGCCCCCTTGAGCAATTCCCCCTCCTCGCGCCTGGCAAAGTGACAGCACATATTCAGAATATGTACATATCTCTTAATGGATCAGCGTACATTTGCTATTACACTAGAGAAAGAATTCTTTTACGCTTGAGCAACGAGGTGAAACCAGAACGACTGGATAGTGGAAGGGCGAGAGAGATGTGTAAAAGGCCTGATAATTATCATAGAGGCTTTCAAGGAGCACTATACCTAGACTTCTCTACTTTCTATGTGGTGTACAATTATATTCTATTGTTCTCTGCTATCAGTTCTTTCAATTTGCTGTGGTAATTGAAAGGGATTACTATAGAAAGTCAATAAAAACTCCCTGCTACACCCCCTATGTTCTGCCACCTATTGCCAGTACTAAGAACCGAGAGAGATTTGCACTCATCATGTGGGCCAAATACCCCACTATAGTTCAGTTTGTTTTAGATGCAACAATACCTGTATACTTAGTCTATTTTTTTTCTACATAATAGGCATTGTTTTGTAAAAACTAAGGATTTTTGTGTTTTTAATAGTGATCAACAGAGAGCATGGTCGGCACTGCTCCATACTCGAGTTCTCGCCCTGCATGTTTCGCAGCTGGTAGCAAGCCAATAAACATACAAGGATTGTCTACTATACACGGTAATGCCGTAGCTATGTTGGCTACTGGCATTACTGTGATTGTCTGGCTGCATCTCGTCACTGAGTCTATATAAGACCTGGGGACGCGATGCTCAGCACACAAGAGCAGGGTTTGTACACTTGCACCCTTAAGGGTCTTTCATGTGGGTGTTTTTAGCATTGTCTATCTTAATAAAAAAAATTGTAAAAAAAAAGCATGAGGTGCCCTTATTTTTCATGACCAGGCAAGGTTAAGTAGACAGCTGGGGGTGGTATTATAAGGCTGGGAAGGCCCATGGGTTTTTTTTTGCCCTTTTCAGCCTAAAAATAGCAGCCTGCAGCCACCCCAGAATTGACGCATCACATTAGATGCTCCATTTCTGCCACTTCGTCCCGACTCTTCCTGATTGCTCTGGTGCGGTGGAAATTGGGGCAATATTCTTGAGGGTTGATGTCAGCTGGCATTATGTCCAGGGGTTAATGATGGGAAGTCCTCTATCAGACACCCTCATAGTAACCCAGTAAATGTAAAGTGAATTAACACAGACAAAAAAAATCTAATGATGGAGTTGCTGCATTTTGCTCTTTTTAGGCTGGTAAGGACCAAATAACCATGGACCTTCCCAGCCTGATACCAGTCCACAGCTGTCTGCTTTATTTTGGTTGGTAATCAAAACTGATGGGACCCCACACCATTTTTTTTTATTAATTATTAATTTACTTCCCAGTAGTAACCTAGTAGTCAGAGATGTGTCCATGCGTCTTCCCCATGCTGTTCCCATTCAATTAAAGCGCAGTTTTCATCCATTTCAGTGATTTTCCAGACTCCCTAGCCTCCTACAGGGGTTCTATCAGAAATATACTAGAGTTCAATATTGACATCCATTATACTCGTTAGTGGAATCAAACCCATCTAAGCAGGGCCGGCTCCAGGTTTTTGTGGGCCCCGGGCGGAAGAGTCCCAGTGGGCCCCATAAACACGCAGACACACACACATACACAGATACATACACGTACATATACCAAAAAGGAGGAAGGGCACCAACCCGTGGGATCTCCAGGTATACTATAAACTATGCCAAATTTGAAGAGAACTAAGGTATACCAGATACGGGATCACCACAAAATCATGTTATATAGAGAAATTACTTTATTGTGCAGAAAACCACATGTCTCCAAACCGGGAGCGTAGTACACACAAGGATTGGTTAAAAACACTTAAAAAAGCCTATGGCATAGTACACCAAACACATTGGGAAACATTAATATCAATATGTATAAATACACAACACAAATGGCTTCTCCTTATGCACAATAAATTTTTAAACAGTTATATATTATACGTGATACTTAGGCCCTATAAATCTGGTTAGTATTAAGTAACACCGTCAGTTCTAATATACCACAGAACAAAAGGTTAGACCACTATTAGCGGTCTGCATAAGATCCCCAAGGAACTATATCTATTATTGCTATGCTATGGAGAGACCCAGTATCGATCCTGAGGCCCTGAACAGTCTAGCAAGCTGTATAGTTCTGACTGTGTCAACACCAACATAAACAGACCAGAGTATTAGACCTGCACAGAGCATCGGTATATCCCAGTCTATATTCACCGTCTATAGGATTATAACACCACTAATAATATAGCGAGCTACATAGGATCCCCAAGGGATCATGCAAATAATTGCTTATGCTATAAAATAACACAGTGTGAAGTCCAGGGGTCCTGAGCAATTAGCTAGTTATCTCCTGTGACAGACAAGAGCATTATACCTGGTTAGGATATACCAGTCTATACTCACTATCCATAAGATATCACTATGATGGAAGGAGCCATGTAAATAAGAATGGCATAAGGAGAAGGGTTTCCCAATGGAATGACCCCACGCGTATCGCCACCTCTAAGGGTGGCTTCCTCAGGGGAAAGAGAAAAGCTGTGCATTACCTCCTCATGTGTCATATATAAGGAGAATGTATTAGCACTCACCAGTAACGCAGCTGGAGAGTCTCATGTGCTTGCAGCGTTCCGATGGCGGCCGCCATCTTGTTTGAGTCACGTGACATGAAAAGGTTCAACCCCCAAACTCATACTGCGCATGCGCCGACCGTCAAAGCGGGCAGTGCTCAAAAAAGTCATTATCGCATACCATTAGGTATGCTGGGTGTACATATCCAATGTGGCGGCGCTCAAATATAATATTTATTATCTATACGGAACTATACAGCGCCAGCAGATCTGATTTGCATCACATGACCAAAAGAGAACCACCCCCATCTCACACTGCGCATGCGCCGGACATAAATGCTTATAGCGCTATCAGACCGTATTCCTACCCGGCGCATAGCATTATAGATACCTCGTGCAAGCCCATTATGTAGGAGCACCTCTAATATTTACACACATGCAGGTTCATGCAGCGCAGGCGCAGGAAGTCAAAATTATTATTTCTCCATATGTGCCGCTGGTTCTGCACATACCATAGGACCCTATCAACAAGCATGGAGTAGATGGTGCATGCATAATATCATTAACCCTTTTTGGGGGGTATGATCCGATACGAATCAAATAGATTTCTGTTCCCAAATTACAAGCAAAATTTTTCGTTATTGATCGTGCCAAAAAATATATAGATACAAAGTATCACTTTACCCTCTTATAATGTACAATATTGAGCAGGTAATAAAGCCCATCTTGACAAATGCAAAAGTAATAATGCTGAATATTAGACCTTTGAGGGATATATTTGTAAACAAAATAAGTCTCTGACCCTTTCTCACAAGGAGACAAGGTCCAGGACACAGCTCTGGTCCCAACAGATTAACATGTTACCATGATAAGTACATGTATATGTATCATTAGTACGTAAGCGGAGTCAAATTTGTATCCATTAATACGCCCTAAAATTAAAGCAAACCAAAAGGATACTCAGTACATTATAGTGAGACAGGAAACTGAAATCCGGGAACTGAATACACAGTCCGGATAAGTGTATGTCTCCATATTCCATTGGTATATAGGTAGAGTGATATATCTATTTGGCGGACTATTATTTGCCCAAAAGGAAACCAAAGGATATCAGATATAATAGAGAGGTTATTTACAAGATCCAGAATTAGTGATATTAAAGCCTTGAGCTGAGCACTAGTCTCAATACGAATATGCAGTACCATAGAGGATTAGACCCCTGTTTGGGATAATTATTGACAACTCAAAGAGTAGATATACTAAATATATTGATCAAACCATCCTCAAAGGGAATGACGTTCATGTGCGACACAGAGAAATAGAGAAGCCACAGAACTGTGGAAATCAAATATGTATGGAGGAATCCTCACCTAAACATGTAAGGCTCCAAGGTCAGAACTATGTAAGAGATATTATTCAATAGTTTTGTATAGGACCTAGTTTGGTGGAAGTCCGATCCGACATAGCTATGGCAGTAGGTGACAAATGAGGACACCTATAGAGCATAACACTGAGTTCCAAGTCCATAGTTGTAATTCCTTCCTCTTTATAACATCAAGTTAAAGACCACAGTCCTTGTTTATCCTTTCTTTGCACGGACCATGCTCCGGTTGTTGTCACTATGATCCGGCCACAGCGTCTACAATACTCCATCAGGACGAGCCCAATGGTACCAAAATGGAGAAGAAGCGAGCCTGAGACTTCGGCCCGGTGTCCTCTTCGCTCCCCGTCCCCAATTTTCCTTCATCTTTATTGTTTTTCCTTCTTCTTCATTCGGTCAAACCGCTCTCCTTGACAAGTACAGGAGGCTAAAGAGAGAGGAGACAAACAGGATGAAAAAATATATGCAAACCCACAGTTTCAGATGATGTTATAGAACCCGGTGTAAAGCAACTCCTCGTTCAAACCATGTGGAGCCAAGCTCTTAAGGGTGTATATCCATCGGGATTCCTTCTGTAAGAGCTCCTTAGTGCAGTTCCCACCTCTGAGGTTCTGTTTGATGGAATCAACAATGATGACCTTAATTGAATTATATCGCCCCCCATGATGGGTAAGAAAGTGGGCAGCCACTGAGGTGAGCACTTTGCCCTTCTTGAGGTCCGTACTGGCCGTGTTAATATTAGAGAAGTGCTGCTGAACCCTCCTTCTTACCTCTTGTGTGGTTTCGCCAACATACACTTTAGGGCAGCTGCAAATAAGGACATAGACTGCATTCCTGGTCCGGCAGTTGTAATATGCCCCAGAAGTGATTCGCCTAGGAGGAATCGATAGGGAGATATGGACACACACACACTGCTCTGCTGCAGACATACATATAGACAGACACACACACACTGCTCTGCTGCATACATACATACAGACACACACACACTGCTCTGCTGCATATATACATACAGACACACACACACTGCTCTGCTGCATACATACATACATACAGACACACACATACTGCTCTGCTGCATACATACATACAGACACACACACACTGCTGTGCTGCATACATACATACATACAGACACACACACACCGCTCTGCTGCAGACATACATATAGACAGACACACACATACTGCTCTGCTGCATGCATACATACAGACACACACACACTGCTCTGCTGCAGACATACATATAGACAGACACACACACTGCTCTGCTGCATACATACATACAGACACACACATACTGCTCTGCTGCATACATACATACAGACAGACACGCATACTGCTCTGCTGCATACATACATGCATACATACAGACACGCATACTGCTCTGCATGCATACATACAGACACGCATACTGCTCTGCATGCATACATACAGACACGCATACTGCTCTGCTGCATACATACATGCATACATACAGACACGCATACTGCGTAGCATGCATACATACATACAGACACGCATACTGCTCTGCATGCATACATACAGACACGCATACTGCTCTGCTGCATACATACATGCATACACGCATACTGCTTAGCATGCATACATACAGACACGCATACTGCTCTGCTGCATACATACATGCATACATACAGACAGACACGCATATTGCTCTGCTGCATATATACATACATACATACAGACACGCATACTGCTCTGCTGCATACATACATACATACAGACACGCATACTGCTCTGCTGCATATATACATACATACATACAGACACACACACACTGCTCTGCTGCATATATACATACATACATACATACAAACACGCATACTGCTCTGCTGCATGCATACATACATATAAACACACACCTTGCTCTGCGGGGCCCACACACGCACGGGGGGACAGGGAGGGGCGGGGAGGGAGTGATGTCCCACATACTGATCAGGTCACGGTGCAGATGGGGCCCACACAGCGCTGGAGGGAAGCGATGTGCTGGGGGTCGCTGGCTGGCACTGTGACTCCTTCATCTGTGCGACTGAGCAGGACGCCGGGCGGTAGCTCCGCCCACAGATGATGCTCAATGCAGGAGAACATAGTGAACGCTGTGGTCTGCAGGCCTTAAAGGGCCAAAGGACTGCTGTCCCCGGAACTCGGCCCGGGGGCAGCAGAACTGACGAGGCCGAGTGGGCCCCCCAGCTCTCCAGGGCCCCGGCATTTGCCCGGGTATGCCGCGTGCTGACGCCGGCCCTGCATCTAAGCATCGCACCTGCTCGATACAAGTAATGAACAGTCAAGCATTTTAGTGTTTCCTCATCACTGTTTTTATTATTTTTCATGTCTTTACACATTTTGTTCAACTTTTTATTTCCATCTTTGTCCTACTTCGGAACCTATATGCCCTTAATCACTCATGTAAAACACTGTTGTGTATTATGCTTGTCAGTGATATATCCTTAAAGGCATCTAAGTGGGGGCATCTTTAGGCTTTGGACTCGACTCCACTTCAACCCTGACAGTAACATTTGGAGAAAGACTGTGTTTTGGTTTACAGAAATTATTATTATTATTATTATTAATAATAATAATGGTGTTTGTGTTTACAAGGCATGAGGGATGGCCATGGGGTCTTATACAACCCCTCAACTTTCCATAACTTCTCTTCATTAGTACTACATCCTTCATGCAAGCCAACCATGCACATGAATTAAATATCAAACAACATCTCTTCTCCTTGCTTCCAAGAGAGCTAATTATGCTGCGGCCATCTGCCAAAAGTTTATCTTTTGGGAGAATAAAGGAGAGATTATGTTGCAATCCAACATGCCAAATTCCTCTTGCCATTGATATCTGTTGTTAAAAGAGTTTGGAGACCCCATAAAGGTTTGGTTGTCTTTTCTCTTATGTGTATGGCCAGATTTCCCCTATGCCTACAATCTAAGTGCAATCATACCAACACAGGAACCGACATCAACGAGTGAAATCTTGTAGACACTCATGTAACCGTCCTCCACTCTGGCTAACTCAAAGAAGTCTAAAATTAGGGTCCTTTCTCTTTTAACTCCAAATGCCTTAATAGAATAAATTGGATTTTCTACCTCATTATAAAATCATCAATCATGACCCAAAAAGTCTGTGGTTCTGTAATTTAACCCCCTTACAGTGAGTGAAGTAAGTATTGAACACGTCACCAATTTTTTAAGTGAATATATTTTTAAAGGTGCTATTGACATGAAACTCTCACCAGATGTTGGTAATAACCAGGGATGATCGAATACCTCAAATATTCGGCTTCGCGAATATCCAATGAATAGGTCGCTGATATGCGAATATTCGATGCGCAATGTAAGTCTATGGGATGCCCGAATAGTTCCGAATAGTTGTTATTCGGGTTTCCCATAGACTTACATTGCGCATCGAATATTCGCGAATAGCGGCGACGTATTCAGCAAATATTCGCAAAGCAAAATATTTGAGGTATTCAATCATCCCTAGTAATAACCCATCCAACCCACATAGACAAAGAAATCAAACCATAGATATCCTTAAATTTAGTGATGTGTAAAAATGACAAATGACAAAGAGGAAAAGTATTGAACACGTTACTGAAATGTATTTAATGCTTCATACAAAAACCTTTATTGGTGATGAAGCTTCAAGACACCCCCTGTATAGAGACACTAGTGGCTGCATTGCACAGGTGTGATTTTGGGTCATTCTTCCACACAAGCACTATTGAAATCCTGAAGATTACCTGGGCTTCTGAGCTTTAGTTTCTTCCATACATTTTCTATTGGGTTCAGCTCCGGTGATCGGCTCGGCCATTGTAGCAGCTTTATTTTGTTTCTGTGAAACCAGTTGAGAGTTTCCTTGGCTGTGTGTTTGGGATCATTGTCTGCTGAATTGTCCATCGTCAATTCATCTTCATCTTCCTGGTAGATGGCAGCAGATTTTTATCAGGAATGTGTCAGGAAAATTGGTCCATTCATCCTTCCTTCTATATGAAATTTACAAGTGGCATATGCTGAAAAACAGCCCCACACCATGAGGTTCCCACCTCCACATTTCACTGTTGATGTTTTTAGTGTGATTTTCTTTTTAGCCTCCAAACATGGTGTGTATTATGGCATCCAAAGAGTTAAATTTTAGTAACATCTGACCAGACTATATTCTCACAGTATTTCAAAGGCTTGTCTAAATGTTGAGCAAACTTGAAATGCACTGGAACCTGTTTTTTTTCAGCAATGGAGACTTGCGTGGTGAGCGTGCATACAGGAGCGTGCATACAGGAGCGTGCATACAGGAGCGTGCATACAGGAGCGTGCATATAATCTTTGGAGGGGGAGCAAAGTACTTATTTTTTTCTTTGAAACAACTGTACTTGCTGATTCCAGATCTTTCTGTAGGTCTCCACAGGTGGTCCTTGGCTCTTGGATAACTCTTCTGATAATTCTTTACTCCTCTGTCTGAAATTTTACAGGGAACACCTGGTCATGGCCCGGTTTATGGTGAAATCATGCACATTCTACTTCTGGATTTTGGCCCCAGCAGTGCTCATTGGAACCTTCAGTAGTTTAGAAATTCTTCTGTAACCAGTGCCATCATTATGTTTTGCAATAATAAGGTTGCAGAGGTCTTGACACGGTTCACTAGTTTTACCCATCATGTGATGTTTTTTGTGTAGCACCTTGGTAACTAAACATATTTTTATAGGCCATCAGTTGAACCAGCTATTATTTTTAGATAAGTGGCAAGATTGCTCTCTAGTTATTGATAGATTTCAGCTGGTGTCATGACTTTCCATGTTTTTTTGCACATCTCTTTCTTCATGTGTTAATTCTTTTCCCTGTGTCATTTCTCATTATTACACATAACTTAATTTATGGACATCCATGGTTTAATTTCTTTGTATGTTTTGATTGGATGGGTCGTTACCGACATCTGGTGAAATATACCTTTACTGTAGAAATATATTTACTTAGAAAAGATGTATAGACAGTACAGACCAAAAGTTTGGACACACCAAGTCATTCAAAGAGTTTTCTTTATTTTCATGACTCTGAAAATTGTAGATTCACATTGAAGGCATCAAAACTATGAATTAAAACATGTGGAATGAAATACTTAAAAAAGTGTGAAACAACTGAAAATATGTCTTATATTCTAGGTTCTTCAAAGTAGCCACCTTTTGCTTTGATTACTGCTTTGCACACTCTTGGCATTCTCTTGATGAGCTTCAAGAGGTAGTCACCGGAAATGGTTTTCCAACAGTCTTGAAGGAGTTCCCAGAGATGCTTAGCACTTGTTGGCCCTTTTGCCTTCACTCTGCGGTCCAGCTCACCCCAAACCATCTCGATTGGGTTCAGGTCTGGTGACTGTGGAGGCCAGGTCATCTGGTGTAGCACCCCATCACTCTCCTTCTTAGTCAAATAGCCCTTACACAGCCTGGAGGTGTTTGGGGTCATTGTCCTGTTGAAAAATAAATGATAGTCCAACTAAACGCAAACCGGATGGAATAGCACGCCGCTGCAAGATGCTGTGGTAGCCATGCTGGTTCTGTATGCCTTCAATTTTCAATAAATCCCCAACAGTGTCACCAGCAAAGCCCCCCCCACACCATCACACCTCCTCCTCCATGCTTCACGGTGGGAACCAGCCATGTAGAGTCCATCCGTTCACCTTTTCTACAAAGACACGGTGGTTGGATCCAAAGATCTCACATTTGGACTCATCAGACCAAAGCACAGATTTCCACTGGTCTAATGTCCATTCCTTGTGTTCTTTAGCCCAAACAAGTCTCTTCTGCTTGTTGCCTGTCCTTAGCAGTGGTTTCCTAGCAGCTATTTTACCATGAAGGCTGCTGCACAAAGTCTCCTCTTAATAGTTGTTCTAGAGATGAGAAGGTGTGTCCAAACTTTTGGTCTGTACTGTATATATATATATATATATATATATATATATATATATATATATATTTGATTTTTTTAATCTTAGCATCCCAAAAGCCCAAAAGCCTGAACTTTTAGATTTTCACATCAATGTGTCTGTACGAGGGCTTGTTTTCTTTTGTATGAATTGTATTTTGTAATGGCACTATTTTGCTATACATATAGGATGTGAATTACTATTTGTTTTGGAAAATGCAAAAACAATACATACAGAAAATCCAAAACTTTTGAATTTTCTTTTTATAAATTACGGTATGCACACTTCTTATTTTCCATGGGTCAGTACAATTACGGCCATACCAAATCTATATATACTTTTCTTTACTACTTTAAGAATATGGCTACAGAAATGTGTTTTTTTGCAGACAAATCTATATGTTTTTTTTATGACACTATATGATTTTTTGATCAGTTTTCCTTCTGTTTTTTTTTTACTTATCTAAAAACTACAAATTTGTCATTTTTTTTAAATGTTCATAATTTGGGCAAAATGCCATACTATACCTAGAATTTTTCTTTTTGTTTATTTTTTTTTACTTGTTTTATATAATAATTTTTTCTTAACCACTTAACAATTTCAGGCCATACTGGTACGTCCTAAGTCATCAAGGTGTAATCACCTGCGGCTACTGCAGTGAGCTGGAGGTGATTCCTGCACATGTCAGCTGATTTGAACAGCTGACATATGTGCCTTGCAGGCGCAGGTGGATGCGCTGAGTTCAGAAATGCCCGATCTAACAAATAAAAAATCACCTTTTTTTGGACAAACTTTTGATTTTTTTTTAACCCCTTAGATAAAAGTAAACCTATATACGTTTGGTGTCTACGAACTCTTAACGACCTGTGGCATCACACCAACACATCAGTTTTACCATATAGTGAACATGGTGAATAAAATATCCCAAGAACAATCATGGAATTGCACATTTTTTGCAATTTTGCAATTTTTCTGCACTTGGAAGTTTTTTGCTGTTTTCCAGTAGAGTATTGGTTATAACTCATGGTTTCATTTAAAATTACAACTCATCCCACAAAAAACAAGCCCTTATATGGAAAGATTGACGGAAAAAGTTATGGCTCTCAGAAGAAGGGGAAGGGGAGAAAGGGGAGGAAGGGAAAAACGGAAAATTGTCCGGGGGTGAAGGGGTATTTTCATCCAGCTTGGGAACTTCTATGTGCTTCATTACTTATTAGTAATGAGGAGCGAGCGCTAAAAGCCTCGAGTACCAAATATAATGGAAGTCAATGGGAAACTCAAACAATATGGAAGCAGAACCCAGCCCCAAGTACCATTACCCCAATTGCCATCGCACCAGGGAAATTGGGAAGAGCTGGGGCGAAGGGGGCGAAGTGCTAGAATTGGCATGCCTAATGTAATGGGTCACTTTTGGGGTGGCTGCAGGCTGCTAGTTTTAGGCTGGGAAGGACCAAGTAACCATGGACCTTCCCAGCCTGATAATGCCAGCCCCCAGCTGTCTGCTTTACCTTACTTTTTCTGATGAAGTGAATGGAGCTGAGCTGCAATACCAGACAAAATCCATAGGCAATAGTGAGTGGTGCCATTGTGGAAAAAGGTTCTTTTTTGTGATTTTGAATACTCCTTTTAGCTCAGTGTCGGCTTTTGTATGGACATTTCTAGTTCAAGAACTATAAAAGTGATTAAGCTCCTTGTGAACTTAAATCTGCAAACTCACCTGTAAACTTTCAGCCATTGTGCCAGGATCATTTATGACCCTTTACGACAACAAGCTCTCAGGCCTGGCCATGGCTTTATGGGAAAATTAGGCAACAAAGGAGTATTTGTAAGATTCCTTCACAAGATAAGGATGTGACTGTGTAATTTGGAGTTTCAGTTTAGTGAGCTGGAAAGATTGTGTTGGATGTTGGATGCCATTTACAAAATTTAGGACACATTAGAGCGGAGGTGTAAATGGAGACTCCCGGAGTCCCCGACCCTAGTGCAATATCTGTAAAGGGGCCTCACCTACCATATTGATAGTGGCCTGTAAGACCCCTCAGACACCAGGGTCCAGTTCGAGTAGTAACATTACATGGAGTTTGTATGTTCTTCCCTGATTTTCGTTGGTTCTTCCGATTTATCCAGAGCCAAGAAAATTGTTTAACAGCAGCTGTATATTCATCTGATTCAATGGCCTAGTTACCCAGAGCTGCTGATGCCATAATGTTCGGTCTCTCTGATTTTGGGTTCAATATCATCACTATTGCCATATGATGGGCAGTACGGTGGCTTAGTGATTAGTAGTGTACGGTGGCTCAGTGGTTAGCACTCTATGATGGCAAATTGGTAAGCACTGTATGGTGTCTCAGTGGTTAGTGCCACAGGGTGGTTCAGTGGTTTGCACCCTATGGGGGCTCAGAGGTTAGCACTTTACGGTAGCTCAGTGGTTAGCACTGTATGATGGAAAAGTGGTTAGCACTGTATGGTGGCTCAGGGGTTAGTACTGTACGGGGGCTCAATGGTTAGTACTTTATGGTGGCTGAGTGGTTAGTACTATACAGTGCCAGAAAAGAGAGGAAGAATTCAGCTCACCCCTCTTCACTCCCGATCTTACCTCTGGTGCACGGAAACACCCTGACCTGGGTGAAAACACATGGAGAAGAAAAAAGGAGGATTTCCAGCAACTCCAGGAGAGAATCGGCTTAAAATCAATTTCTTTATTGGTAATAAAAATCTTCCATCAATCAATACAAGACAAAAATACAGAGGCAAATAGGACAGAGGAGCAATTTCCTACACGTTTCGACCTGTAAAGGTCTTAATCATGGAAGTACTATACAGTGGTTCAGTGGTTCGCCCTGTATGGTGGCTCAGTGGTTTGCACTGCACGATGGCTCAATGGTTAGCACAGTATGGTGGCAAATTGGTTAAAACTGTACAGTGGTTCAGTGGTTAGCACTGTATGGTGGCTCAGTGGTTAGCACTATATGGTGACTCAGAGGTTAGCACTGTATGGTAGCTCAATGGTTAGCACTGTACTGTGGAAAAGTGGTTAGCACTGTACGGTGGCTCAGTGGTTTGCATTGTATCGTAACTAGTGGTTAGCACTGTATGGCGGCTCAGTGGTTAGTACTTTACGGTGGCTCAGTGGTTAGCACTGTACAGTGGCTCAGTGGTTAACACTATTGCAGCACTGGATTCCTGGGGTCAAATCCCACCAAATACAATATCTACAAGCAGATTGTATGTTTCCCTCATGTTTCCGCCGGGTTCTCTAGTTTCCTGCCATACTGCAAAAACATACTGATAAGATACTCAGGTTGTGAGCCTCAACAGGGACAGTGATGATAATGTCTGTACAGCGCTACAGAATATGATGGCGCTATTTAAGTGAGTACAATAAATAAACACATTTGCCAAAAGTCACTTAATACAGGACACCTCCGCCTTAAATAAAAATCAGTAATGTGATATGACAAGGAAGAGAACCGAACTTCACGTATAATCTACGTGTCAACACGCGGCGCATTGTCTGAGGACGGGAACTGTCAACAAAGCAACTCAATCGTCCGTCCCCCGAGTGTGAACCTGCGCCGAGAGCCAGATCTCCGCAAATACACAAAAGAAATCAATGACTTATTATTAACTTTCCCCGTGTTTACTTCATCGCACCGACTTATCTCCACATCGTTATGCACAGATCATCTCCTGACATCGGTCTGCTGTTACTGGGGTCATAATCTACATGACCTATATCAGACACAAGAACTTTAAGACCAATTTATAAAGAAGCCAAAAAAATGTATCAAGAAGATTGTAGGAGAAAACATGGGGAACATAAAATCTCATCCAGAAATACTGTGAGATTGAGAAACCATTCTAGATATCGGGCCACCGACAATTCTTGCTAGAGAAGATCATGCGGGCTGAACCATTGTCTCTTACAGCAGTACCATCAAAATAGTGATCACAGGATAAGTAAAAGAGGGATCAAGACTGATGGAGCAACAAGCCATAAAATCAAAGGGTGTGACGGGTGACAGACAGTCATGTGGTTTCTGGCAATAGAAGGTCACAGTGTTTGGCTGCTCAGAATGCTTCCTGACTTTCCATTGTTCCTGCTGTCAGTATTCATTGGTATAGGTAGCTTTCCTGCTGGGTTTTCATCTCTTCCCCTTTAGGACCCAGTGGAGCTCGTCTTCCACCCAACTGCTGATCATCAGTATTCTCTTGGTGCTTAAATACTCCCTTCTTCCCTGGACTGGTGCTGCTGATATTATTCAGTTCATTCAATCTCTGGTTGCAAGCAGGTGACTTGCCCTCATCTATAGTATCATTGCTGAACTTCTGCCTGAGTCATCTGTGGATAAGTAGTTCACGCTTTTCCCCCCAGTTCCTCCTTGTGTCTTCCTTTAGTGCTTAGTGGGGTTGACAAAGAGCTCATCCCTCCTGTTCCCTATTTAGGATCTAGCACTAGGGGTACCTAGGATCAGGTATCCGGCTCGGCGCATAGGTGTGGAACCTATCTAGGGTGCTGAGGAACCCCAGGGACCAGCTGTAAGTTTGGTCAGAGGTCACCATCATCTCCCCTTTTCCTAGACCCAGGGGTCCCCTTCCCTTACTTTTTTCCTCTCGATTGCTATTTCTCCGTACCTAGTTTGACAAAGGGTAACTGTATGAGAGCTTGGATTTTTTTTAGAGTTGTACGTGTGTCTGATACATAGATGAACTGGCTGCTCATCTTTCCTACCTACCTGTTCACTTTTACTGTTGCGCCCCCCTCAGTGCCAATTAAGTATTACACAATTTTTTCTTGGAATTCATAGAGTTGAGCAAAAATTATTTCCAGAGCCCTGGTCCAACAGCTATGTTGGTTGACCTTGACCGTTGGTTGTCCATGACCATCAGACCAAGGCTGTATGAAAATCCTCCGGCCTGCCGACATCCCTACCACCTTTCCTATGTAGCACAACGTCATGCATGAATTGCACCACAATGATGACATGGAGCAACTTAGCAATCAGAAGAGGAAGAGGAGGGGAAGTCGGCAGGTCGAAGAAGGCTTAAAGGTTTCTGTTCCGGCAGCCTCTGACTACCAAAGTGGCAGATGGACTGAGGTACTGGAAATCTATTTAGTTGACTTTACTAATTCATGAATGTTCAGACAAAAAAGAAAGACTTACATGCCAAAGCTTGCAACTAAAAAACTAAAAAAGCAAAAAAATTCTAAATATTATTTTAGGTAATTTGCATATCAGAATGGCCATTCTCATACCTGCCCAGTGGCCACGTCACGGTAACCTCATTGTACTGGGTCCTTCTCTATATTACTACCTCTTTCATGGTTTAAAAACCACATATACTGTATTTTGGAAAAGAGAGACCCAACATTAAAGGATAAAAACACCTGTGGCTATGGGGAAGGAGGGCCTGGAAGCATGGTCAGTCAAATGGACATAATCCACACACAGGTAGGGCCCAGAACAATGAGGTTGCCGTGACATGGCTACTTGGCAGGTATGAAAATGGCCATTCTGATATTCAAAATGCCTCAAAAAATATTTAGAATTTTTTTTTTGTTTTTTTAGTTGTAATTCATGAATTTACCTGGTCCCCCAGAGAGGAGTGAAGACCCTCTATGGTATAAGCGACAGCTCAGTGTTTAGGTCACAAGGTAAAGTGATTCCTGGAACAGAACAGGCTTTGATCTTTCTTTCAGAAAATAGTGATGTCTAAATACGTGGTTGTATGAATGCGCCCTTTATGATTCCTCAAACTGATGCCCTGGAACAAAGTAAAACACTTTGGCCATATTGGTTTCGGGGTTGTCCCAAAGGAAACTGTATATTTGGATATTTTTTACATTAAGATTTTTTTCCTATAATTTATTTTTTTTTATGAGATTTTTAAAATTAACAGAAAAATGTTACAATGAGGTTTGGGGTTCTAGTGTTAGGAGACATTCGTGCACTGTGGTCCAACCTCGGAAGGCAAAGCATGGACCAGCCGCAGCTCTCACAGCCTCATAGGAATATATGAAGCAGTCTCGCTCCAATCGGGAGACCCATGGTCCTTTGGTACATTTTGGTCTGAGACTGAATTGATGTGCACAAATTATTATTATTTATTATTATAGCGCCATTAATTCCATGGCGCTTTACAAGTGAAAGAGGGTATATGTACAACAATCATTAACAGTACAAAACAGACTGGTATAGGAGGAGAGAGGACCCTGCCCGCGAGGGCTCACAGTCTACAGGGAATGGGTGATGGTACAATAGGTGGGGACAGAGATGGTTGCACAGTGGTCTACTGGACTGAGGGCTATTGTAGGTTGTAGGCTTGTTGGAAGAGGTGGGTCTTCAGGTTTCTCTTGAAGGTTTCCACGGTAGGAGAGAGTCCGATATGCTGAGGTAGAGCGTTCCAGAGAATGTGGGAGGCACGGGAGAAATCTTGTATGCAATCGTGGGAAGAGGACATAAGAGTGGAGAAGGAGATTTTGTGAGGTTCTGCAAACGTGTGTCATGCAATGTTCGGCTTTGCATGCACCGGGTGGCATTGCGTCGTCAGACTCTGTTCACACCACAGAGTCTGACAAGCAACCTGAGGCTTCTCAATTGTTGAGCCAGGATAGGGCATCAGCTTATTCAAGCTCACTGGTATTCAGCTCTGTAGGAATTAATTCTTGCAGACTGGTGAGCGGGAACTAAGAGGTCAGATTGCTAATTGCCAAGTGCAGCTGCCTCCTTACAATTTAAGACACGGCTTCCTTCCTTTATGTGCCGATTATAGCTGCAGCATATGCTCCAGCGATCCTGGTCTTGGTGACTTTCCTGTATGTGGTGATCTGTGTTGCGATCTTGAGTGGTGTGAGTGTTCCCCTGTTGTGCTTTACTTCCTTACTTTTTTCGTTGTTCCCCGGTACACATATTGTCTCTCCTGTGTGTTTAGAGTGCTGTGTGTACGAGTTTTCGTTCTCCCTTGTCCGTGTCATTTTGTGGGGTTTTGTTATTGTGTTTTCTGGCCCACCCCGAGGGTGTGGGAGAAGGGAGTAAGATCAAGACACAAACAGGAGTTAGGGGCACGCTGGGGGCACGGACCTGGCTACCATCAAACCTACCTCTAAGATAAGGGACATCCCATGGTCTCAAGACTGAGGGCCAGCCTAGGGGCCCCTGTCCTGTTATTACATACCCCGTGAAAATGTGTGAATGAGGCCTTTGGGTTCTGATCACAACAAAAAAAATGCAGTAAAAAAGTTTAATAAAAATGTCTTGGAAGCGGTAGGGGAGAGAGGAGCTGGAGCTGTTGTTTTGGGTACAGGTTGTGACAGCAATAAATGCTAGTATGGGATGATAATAGGTAGGTGACAGGTTCTTCGTTAGCTGCTGCTTGAAAAATTTTGCAAAAAAGTAACTGCACATCCGTTGTAGTCATATCTTGTTTTTTGCAGAGTCATTGCTGAAATCAGTTCATCAGAGAAAATCATATCTCAAAATGCGATCTACCACGACAAGTGACTAAGCGAACGGTGACATTCCCGTCCACAGCGGCTTATAAATACGGCGATCTGTACATGAAACTTGATGAAGATTGCACTGGAGTAAAATGCACAAAATTCATGGAAAGATGTGCGCCTCTTAACCCCTTCACGACCTAAGACATACTGATACAAAGACCATATCTGTCCCTTTCATGCTGGCTTGTGCGATGAGCCCGCATGTTTACCTGCACATGTTGGCTGATCTGAACAGCCATCATGTGTATCACGGGTGTGTCACGTGTGACAGACAGTCATGTGATTTCTGGCCATAGAAGGTCACAGCTTCTGGCTGCACAGAATGCTCCCTGACTTTCCATTGTTGCCTCTGTCAGTATTCATTGGTATAGGTAGCTTTCCCTTTTGTACTCAGCAGGAGCACGCCTTCCACCCAGCTGCTGCTCATCAGTATTCCTTTGGTGTTTAAATACCCCTTCCTTCCTTGGACTGGTGCTGGTGATATTTTCAGTTCCTTCAAGCCTTGGTTTCAAGCAGGTGGCTTGCACTCCTCTGTGATATAGTTGCTGAAGCTTTGCTGAACTTCTACCGGTGTCATCTGTGGATAAGTAATTCATGCTTTCTCCCCCGTGTGTCCTCCTTGTGTCTTCTATCGTTGTTTACTGGGGTTGACAAAGCGCTCATCCCACCCGTTCCCTATTTAGTTCCCCGTACCTAGCATAACAATGTGCTTCTAGCAGTGGCGGGCAGATCGGAGATCCACCCGCGCCTGTTAACTAGTAAAATCCACTTGTCAATCTCTGATAGTTGGATTTAATGTGTGCCAGTGGGGAGTGCATCATTCATCGGTGGCCCTGTAGCGTGATGGCGGGGGTACCGATAATTTATAATGACAGCCAGGTGTCAGCTGATGACTAGAGAGGAGCAGACTCGTAGAAATTCAGTTTGGCGGGTAGAGACGAACTTTAAGATCAGTTTGGGACCCAAACTTGACCTGAACCCCAATGGAAGACATTAACTGTGAAGGTCAACTCTCTGCCCACATGCAGCCAGCCATAAACAGATCTCTTCCGGGGACGGGTGGACGGGGTTTTCATTTTTTTTGGGGGTGCACACTATATCCAATCACGCTGTTGTTACCCCCAGTGCGAACCATTCAAACACTGTAAGCGGCTCACCCCGGTGTGAGCACAGAGCATACCCGAGCACAGCGATGCTCGCGAGAGTGGTTTGCATACACAAAGCACCCAAATTCTGTTTTGTTTTTTTTTGTAAAATGCGTGTTTGGTACAAGCACCAAACCTCGGGATCACTAATCTCTACTGATGATCCTAATGTCTGTCGTGACGTAATGTACAACAGAAATCACAATCTCCTGTGAATGTCGCTTATAGCCGGCGTTCACAGGAGATTGGGATTTTTGCTGTACAGAACATTGCTAAAGCTGATGCTGACACCTTGCATTGTACAGCACAAGCAATCAGACAACCACAGCTTCAAAGTGACTAGTAAAAAGAAATAAAAGTGTAAAAAAAAAGTTGTGAAAAAAGGACATAAAAAAACACAAACGTTCAAAACACCCCCTTTTGTCCCATTGAAAATAAAACAATAATAATAATAATAATAATAATACAAATATATAGTATCGCCAAGTTCATAACTGCCTGATCTACCTAAATATAAAATCAATTACTCTGATCAGTAAATGGCGTAACAATAAAAAGAAAAATCAAAATGCCATTAAATTGTGTTTTTTGGTCGCCGCAACAGTTCAATAAAATGCAATGACATGCGATCAAAACAGCACAATTAATTACCCCAATATGGAAAAATTAAAAACATCAGCTCAAGACACAAAAAATTAGCCCTACACAACCGCAGATCGAAAAACATGAGGATGTTACGGATCTCGGAAAATAGCGCCAAAAGCGCAGGTTGTTTTTTTTTTACAAATTTCTGAATTTTTTTCACCCCTTTAAAAAAACTATACATGTTTGGTATCTATGAACTCGTATTAAAATGAGGAACCATAATGCCAGGTCAGTTTTACCATATAGGGAATATGGTTAATAAAAAACCCTAAAACACATTGTGGAATTGCAATTGTAATTTCACCGCACAATTTTTTTTCCCATCTTCCAGTACAGTATGGGGCAGAATGAATGGAGTCACTCAAAAGTAAAGCTCGTCCCGCAAAAAACAAAGCCTTAAGCCCGCTTTACACACTACAATATATCTTTCGATGTGTCGGCGGGGTCACGTCGTAAGTGACGCACATCCGGCATCGTAAGTTACATTGCAGTGTGTGACAGGTACGTAAAACATTCATCGCACGCACGTCGTTCATTCCTCATGAATTGAACGTCAGATTGTTCATCGTACCCGGGGTAGCACACATTGCAGTGTGTGACACCCCGGGAACGATGAACAGATCTTACCTGCGTCCTGAGGCTCTCGGCCGGTAATGCGGAAGGAAGGAGGTGGGCGGGATGTTTACGTCCCGCTCAGCTCCGCCCCTCCGCTTCTATTGGCCGGCTGCCGCGTGACGTCGATGTGACGCCGAACGTCCCTCCCACTCCAGGAAGTGGACGTTCGCCGCCCACATCGAGGTCGTATGGACGGGTAAGTACGTGTGATGGGGGTTAATCATTTATGCGGCACATTCAACTAAATTGAAGGTGCCGCACATACGATGGGGGCGGTTACGATCGCATACGATATCGTATGCAGAATCGTAACATGTAAAGCAGGCTTTATATAACTATATTGGTGGAAAAACAAAAAAGTTATGGCTCTTGGAAGAAGGGGAGGAAATAAACAAAACAAAAAATGGAAAATTGCCGGGAGGTGATGGATCTAAAAGAATTTAGGGTATCTTGTCAGTTGTCATGCGTCGCTGCAGGAAAAGTGCTTTTGTCAGGGGGTGTCGCACTAATACATCCATATTTGCTCTCGGCTAAACTCTGACTACTTTTCAAAGTGTTGTCACAGCTTCCTCGGAACGGCGTACAACCTCCAAAAAGTTGCAAAATGTCTGCACATCTATAAATGGCGCAACAATTTTTGCAACTTCTCAAACTTTTACGCCAGACTTCTACTGAAAACTGATGAATTTGCCCCATTGATTTAGCAGGGGCAGAACTATAGGGGTGCAGAGGAAGGACGAGTCCTCGAGGTTAGGGGGATCCAATGGCACCACTGACATTTAAGGGGTATTCACACATTATGTCCAAATTATATTGAGAGGAGCGTGCCTTAACAATTTTCAAACTTTCATAAAAGTGAATTGAGAGAGTCGCAGTCACCTTTCCATTCATGGTGGTGTGAGGTTGAGGTGGAGCAGCCATATACAGTTGTGCTCAAAAGTTTACATTTAAAAGTTTACAGATTTTTTGCTTTCTTGGCCTTTTTTTTCAGAGAATAAGAATGATAACACACAATCTTTTTTTCCACTCATGGTTAGTGATCGGGTGAAGCCATTTATTGTCACTACTGTGTTTTCTCTATATATATCATAATGACAACCAAAAAACATCTAAATGATCCTGATCAAAGTTCCCATCCCCCAGTTCTTAACACCGTATATTGCCCCCTCTAACATCAATGACAGCTTAAAGTCTTTTGTGGTAGTTGTGGATGAGGCTCTTTATTTTCTCAGATGGTAAAGCTGCCCATTCTTCTTGGTAAAAAGCCTCCAGTTCTTGTAAATTCCTGTGCTTTCTTGCTTGTGTTCTCCTCAGAGTGGCTCAATGATATTGAGTTCAGGAGACTGAGATGGCCACTCTAGAGCCTTGACTTTGTTCTGCTGTAGCCAATGACAGGTCAACTTGGCCTTGTGCTCTGGATCGTTGTCATGTTGGAACGTCCACGTACGTTCCATGCGCAGCTTCCGGGCTGATGAGTGTAAATTTGCCTCCAGTATTTGCTGATAACGTGCTGCATAGTGATGAGCGAGCATGCTTGTAACTACTCGGTACTCGCACGAGTATCACTGTACTCGGGCTGCTCGGCGGGTACCGAGTAATTTTGCAATACTCGTGCTTTACTCGTGGTCTTCATCCCTGCATGTTGGCGCTCTTTTGAGAGCCAGCCCTCATGCAGGGATTGGCTGGCAGACCACTGCAATGCCACAGCCCTGTTAGTTGTGGAATTGCAGTGATTGGCCGGCCTGCACAGCGTGACCGAGCCTTTATACCGGCCGGCGCGCTGTGCTCTGTACACAGCCATCTCATATTCCCTGCTTTCCACGCCCACAGGCGCCTATGATTGGTTGCAGTGAGACACGCCCCCACGCTGAGTGACAGGTGTCACACTGCACCCAATCACAGCAGCCGGTGGGCGTGTCTATACTGTGCAGTAAAATAAATAAATAAATAATTAAAAAAACAGCGTGCGGTTCCCCCCAATTTTAATACCAGCCAGATAAAGCCATACAGCTGAAGGCTGGTATTCTCAGGATGGGGAGCCCCACGTTATGGGGAGCCCCCCACCCTAACAATATCAGTCAGCAGCTGGCCAGAATTGCCGCATACATTAGATGCGACAGTTCTGGGGCTGTACCCGGCTCTTCCCGATTTACCCTGGTGCGTTGGCAAATCGGGGTAATAAGGAGTTATTGGAAGCCCATAGCTGCCAATAAGTCCTAGATTAATCATGTCATGCGTCTATGAGACACCCTCCATGATTAATCTGTAAGTTACAGTAAATAAACACACACACCAGAAAAAATCCTTTATTAGAAATAAAAAACACACACATATACCCTGGTTCACCACTTTAATCAGCCCGAAAAAGCCCTCCTTGTCCGGCGTAATCCAGGATGATCCAGCGTCGCATCCAGCGCTGCTGCATGGAGGTGACCGGAGCCGCAGCAGACACAGCCGCTCCGGTCACCTCCACACAGCAAATGAACACAGCCGCGCGATCAGCTGCTGTCACTGAGGTTACCCGCTGTCACCGCTGCATCCACCGGTGGCCGCGGGTAACCTCAGTGACAGCAGCTGATCGCGCGGCTGTGTTCATTTGCTGTGTGGAGGTGACCGGAGCGGCTGTGTGTGCTGCGGCTCCGGTCACCTCCATGCAGCAGCGCTGGATGCGACGCTGGATCATCCTGGATTACGCCGGACATGGAGGGCTTTTTCGGGCTGATTAAAGTGGTGAACCAGGGTATATGTGTGTGTTTTTATTTCTAATAAAGGATTTTTTCTGGTGTGTGTGTGTGTTTATTTACTGTAACTTACAGATTAATCATGGAGGGTGTCTCATAGACGCCTGACATGATTAATCTAGGACTTATTGGCAGCTATGGGCTGCCAATAACTCCTTATTACCCCGATTTGCCAACGCACCAGGGCAAATCGGGAAGAGCCGGGTACAGTCCCAGAACTGTCGCATATAATGTATGCGGCAATTCTGGGCGGCTGTTGGCTGATATTGTTAGGGTGGGGGGCTCCCCATAACGTGGAGCTCCCCATCCTGAGAATACCAGCCTTCAGCCGTATGGCTTTATCTGGCTGGTTTTAAAAATGGGGGGAACCGCACGCCGTTTTTTTTAATTATTTATTAATTTTAATTATTAATTTTAATTATTTATTAAATAATTAAAAAAAACGGCGTGCGGTTCCCCCCATTTTTAAAACCAGCCAGATAAAGCCATACGGCTGAAGGCTGGTATTCTCAGGATGGGGAGCTCCACGTTATGGGGAGCCCCCCACCCTAACAATATCAGCCAACAGCTGCCCAGAATTGCCGCATACATTATATGCGACAGTTCTGGGACTGTACCCGGCTCTTCCCGATTTACCCTGGTGCGTTGGCAAATCGGGGTAATAAGGAGTTAATGGCAGCCCATAGCTGCCACTAAATCCTAGATTAATCATGTCAGGCGTCTCCCCGAGATTCCTTCCATGATTAATCTGTAAATTACAGTTAAAAAACACACACATCCGAAAAATCCTTTATTAGAAATAAAAAACACTAACAAAGTCCCTCATTACCAATTTATTAACCCCGACAAACCCTCCATGTCCGGCGTAATCCACGGACTCCGGCGTCGCGTCCAGCTCTGCTGCATGGAAGTGACAGGAGCTGCAGAAGACACCGCCGCTCCGGTCACCTCCACGCAGCTAATGAAGACAGCCGTGCGATCAGCTGAGCTGTCACTGAGGTTACCCGCTGTCACTGGATCCAGTGACGGCGGGTAACCTCAGTGACAGCTCAGCTGATCGCGCTACTCACCTCATTTGCTGCGTGGAAGTGACCGGAGCGGCGGTGTCTTCTGCAGCTCCGGTCACCTCTATGCAGCAGCGCTGGATGCGACGCTGGAGCATCCTGGATTCCGGCGGACATGGAGGGCTTTTTGGGGCTGATTAAAGTGGTGAACCAGGGAATGTGTGTGTGTATTTTATTTCTAATAAAGGATTTTTCGGGTGTGTGTGTTTATTTACTGTAACTTACAGATTAATCATGGAAGGTGTCTCATAGACGCCTGACATGATTAATCTAGGATTTAGTGGCAGCTATGGGCTGCCATTAACTCCTTATTACCCCGATTTGCCAACGCACCAGGGTAAATCGGGAAGAGCCGGGTACAGCCCCAGAACTGTCGCATCTAATGTATGCGGCAATTCTGGGCGGCTGCTGACTGATATTGTTAGGGTGGGGGGCTCCCCATAACGTGGAGCTCCCCATCCTGAGAATACCAGCCTTCAGCCGTATGGCTTTATCTGGCTGGTATTAAAATTGGGGGGACCGCATGCCGTTTTTTTTAATTATTTAATTATTTATTTCACTGCACAGTATACACACACCGGCTGCTGTGATTGGGTGCAGTGAGACAGCTGTCACTCAGTGTGGGAGCGTGTCTCACTGCAACCAATCATAGGCGCCGAAAAGCAGGACAGCAGGGAATAGGAGATTGATTAATGAGCGGCCGGCTTTTTCAAAAGAGGAAAAGCCACCGGAGTTTGAACAGCTGTGCAGCGCCGCGGCAGTGATCGGGGAACGGTAAGTAAGAGAGAGGGGGGAGAATGACCGACAGACTGTGAGAGGGGGACAGACAAGACAGAGAGAGACAGACCGATGGACTGAGGGAGATAGAATAAAAAAAAAAAAATGACCGACATCGCTAGTAAAAAGCACAAAACGTGCGTTTTGGACATCGGAGTGCCACACAAGGTTTTCATGTAAAATCTTTCATGTATTAATCTCAAAAAGTAACATACACCAGCTCTATCTCACTATTGGGTATGTGCCCTTAACATTTCCGCCATGAAAATTCATTTTGGTGTCATTTTGGAAGGTTTTCTGGTGAGTCCGTAAAAATGGCGTAAAACTCGGACAAAATTGTTCACATCTGTGACTTTTGAGTGATAAATGCTTCAAGGGGTCTTCCCCATGCTGATGCCATGTCATTTGAGCACTCTTCTGAGACTTTTGTGACATTTTTAGGGTTTCTCCATGCTGCCGGGGGGTCATTTCACAAAAATACTCGGGTCTCCCATAGGATAACATTGGGCTCGGTGCTCGGGCCGAGTACACGAGTATCTTGGGAGGCTCGGCCCGAGCTTCGAGCACCCGAGCTTTTTAGTACTCGCTCATCACTAGTGCTGCATTCATCTTTCCTTCAAATTTGACCAAGTTTCCTGTGCCTTTGTAGCTCACACATCCCCACATCATCAGTGATCCACCTCCGTGCTTTACAATAGAAATGGTGTTCCTTTCATCATATGCCTCGTTGACTCGTCTCCAAATGTAATGTTTATGGTTGTGGCAAAAAAGTTCGATTTTGGTCTCATTACTCCAAGTTACCTTGTTCCATAAGTTTGGAGGCTTGTCTCTGGGCTGTTTGGCGTATTGTAGGCAAGATACTTTGTGGCATTTGTGCAGTAATGGCTTTTTTCTGGTGACTCGACCATGCAGCCCATTTTTCTTCAAGTGCCTCCTTATTGTGCATCTTGAAGCAGCCGCGCCGCTAGTTTTCAGTGAGTCCTGTACTTCAGCTGATGTTATTTATGGCTGTTTCTTTGCACCCTGAACAATTTTCATGGTCGTTGGGGCTGAAATTTTTGTTGGTCTACCTGATCATGGTTTGGTTATTACAGAGACCCTGATTTTCCATTTGTTAATCACAGTTTGAGCACTGCTGATAGGCATTATCAATTCCTTGGATATCTTTTTGTATCCCTTTCCTGTTTTATACAGTTCAACTATCTTTTCCCAAAGATCTGTTGACAATTATTTTGCTTTCCCCATGACTCACAATCCAGAAACATCAGTGGCTGGATAAAAGATGCAAGAATCTGTCTGGATCCCAGAAATTTACTCAGCTTTTATGCACACACACTGATTACAAGCAAACAGGTCATTGGTGAGGATGTCACCTTTATCAGCCATTCACACCCATGTGTGTCATCTTCTGTGCATGTTATCAGGCCACAATCACCAGGGTATGTGAACTTTTCATCAGGGACATTTGGATGTATTTAGTTGTCATTATGATTTAAAAAGGGAAAACAGTAGTGACAATAAATGGCTTCTCCCGACCACAAACCATGAGTGGGGAAAAAAGATTGTGTTATCATTCATATTCTCTGAAAAAAAGCCAAGAAAGCAAAAAATCTGTAAACTTTTGACAACTGTATATAGTATCCTACTGTGGACACGGCTCGTTAATATATGATGGACCTTCAGATTTCACCTCTGGACCTGATAATACACTATAGAAATAGATGTGTGTCCATGGTCTGGCAGGGACCTGCGCAGCCTGATGAAGGATATCTCACAGCCCAGCGGATATTAT
Organism: Anomaloglossus baeobatrachus; assembly: GCF_048569485.1. NCBI lineage: Eukaryota > Metazoa > Chordata > Amphibia > Anura > Aromobatidae > Anomaloglossus > Anomaloglossus baeobatrachus. The sequence continues at coordinate 25,957,370 of NC_134357.1, read as the reverse complement.
TTCTATAAATAACGTAATGATATATTCTGTCTTCACGTTGCGCAGGGAACATGCTGTTACTTCTGGATGATTCATCAGTAAGAACCTGCCCGTCCACTTACTGTTACTGTCATGTAGCAGACGCCGCCTTTCAACACATGGAAAACATTGTCCTACATCCTATTCTGATTACAAGCACAATTGCTGCCAGTTAAGGCGTTCCTATTCTCTCAATTAAAACCTCTAGAAAACTATTGTCTTGCTGCTCTCATCAACTACATCTTGGTAAAACTACTTTTGCTGCACCTGTCAGTCTAATATGTTCTAAGAACTGTCGCAATTCTCATCTTTTTCTTGACATCCATTTATTTGAGTGAACAATTCCTCTTCATCAGCATAATGCCAGCACTATATGTGCTGGACCTTCCTTCCCTCTGACATCCCACTACGCATGTTTGCTACATAATAGATTGAGGCAAAAGCCCGCCTCTGTTATACCTATATGCAGTTTGAAAGACACAAGGCAAAAGCAGAAAGACAAAGATCCGGCCCCACTGCCTTTAGATAGACTATGATTCAGCTTCCCTTCCTTTTTTTACTTCCTGTAGAGAAACAAAGCCCAGCCCCCACTTCCTGTATATAGACAAGAACCCTCCACCACTTCCTGTGTATAGACAAGAACCCTCCCCCACTTCCGGTATATAGACAAGAACCCTCCCCCACTTCCTGTATATAGACAAGAACCCTCCCCCACTTCCTGTATATAGACAAGAACCCTCCCACACTTCCGGTATATAGACAAGAACCCTCCCTCACTTCCTGTGTATAGACAAGAGCCCACCACCCACTTCATGTGCATAGAAAAGAGCTTGTCCCAGCTTCCTGTGTATAGACAAAGCCCACCCACTTCCGGTATATAGATAAGAGCCTGCCTTCACTTCCTATATACAAACAAGAGTCTATCCCCCTACCTGTGTATAGACAGGAACCTGCCCCAATTCTGTGTACAGACAAGAGCCCGCCCTCACTTCCCATTTACAGACAAGAGCCCATCCCCACTTCTGTATACAGAAAAGAGCCTGCCTCCACTTTCTGTATACAGAAGAGCCCATCTCCACTTCCCATCTCCACTTCCTGTATACAGAAAAGAGTCCCCCCCACTTCCTGTATACAAACAAGAGCCCACCACTTCCTGTATACAGACAAGAGCCCACCCCACTTTCTGTATACAGACAAAAGCCAACCCCCAATTCCTGTGTATAGACAAGAGTCCACCCCCACTTCCTGTATACAAACAAGAGCCCGCACCCACTTTCTATATATAGACAAGAGCTTGCCCCACTTTTTCTATACAGATAAGAGCCCACCCCCACTTCCTGTATACAGACAATAGCCCACCCACACTTCATGTGTATAGACAAGAGCCCTCCCCCACTTCCTGTATACAAACAAGAGCCGGCACCACTTTCTGTATATAGACAAGAGCCCGCCCCACTTCCTGTATATAGACAAAAGCCCACCCTCACTTCCTGTGTATAGACAATTACTCACCCCCACTTCCTGTGTATAGACAAGAGCCTGCTCCCACTTCCTGTATATAGACAAGAGCCCACCCCACTTCCTGTATACAGATAAGAGCCCGCCTCCCCTTACTGTATACCGACAAGAGCCCACCCCCACTTCCTGTATACAGACAAGACGCCATCCCCAGTTCCTGTATACAGGCAAGAGCTCATCCCCACTTCCTGTATACAGACAAAAACCTGCCCCATGTCATGTAAAACCCTCGAAGGGTCCTCACCCCCCTCCTCTCTGCCATCAGCCACAGATCGTCATGACGATTATCTGATCGGCCTGAAAGCTTAGGTATTTATGACTTTGGGTGATGGTAGAACAACAACCAAAAAGATACAGAGAAAGACAATCCTTTGTTCTATTGGAGGGAAAAAACTTCCAAAACAGTTTTAAGCGCTCCGTTAATGCTAGAAAAATTAAAAGCATATTTCCAGAATCCCTGTGGAGTGCTGAACCTGGCGCACCATTTTGCTTGACGGGGAAATCACCGGTATCACGACAAATTAGTATTGGGCAGTAAAATCGTGCTAGACGCGTTGTGTTTGGTGTCTATGTAAATGTAAAATCGAGATACAAAATATGACGCTAATATCTTTCACCTGTGTGGCCCAGGGGCAAAGATATGTGAAAATCTAGAATTAAGAAACTTTGTGACAAACCCAGCACAGCCCACAAGAGACTGTAAAATGATGTCACAGAGAAGGGGGGTTACCTAAGGCATAAGAGAGACTAGCTCTTTTCTGGGGGGGTCAGTCAGTTGGAGGGCATCAGAAAGGGTGATGCTGGCTGTCTATAACATCTTCTTCTCTTGGAGTCCCTCCCTCCGTAAATTCAGACGTCACTTCTATGGCACGAGCTTAGTAAGTTTCATGTTTATACCTTTTATTTGTATGTAACTGTCTATACCGTAATTTGTATTGTTCCCTTTTGTAAATTCTTGTATATTTTTTAAACACTGCCTATTTTCAGATTAAATATATAAAATTTAATAGTTTCTTTCCTCATGGTTTATATACGAATCCAAAAACCTGAAGGGCCTTATGCTATCTGAAACTGGTCCCCAGCTATCCCGAAAAGCTGGGGGGGTGGCAGCGTAATTGTTATTGCATAGAATTATTGGAGTGCTATCATTAAGGGTACCGAGGTATATATATATTCCATTAGCGGGAATCGGTGATATATACATTTACCCTTGCTGTGAGACCTCCAATATTTTGGCATTATCAGCTCAGCAGCCTCATTTTATGCATTGTCCTGCAGTACCAAAAGTGGCCTGCAGACAAGGGGGGCGCTAGAGAGTAGTCGTGTTTGTGACAAACCAGCGAACAGCTGCGGGATTTCTGAGTGACTCCCTCGGCTGTTCATGACACCCCACTTCCTGTGTATAGACAAGAGCCTACCCCCATTTCCTGTATACAGTATACAAACAAAAGCCCGCCCCCACTTCCTGTATACAGACAAGAGCCTGCCCCACTTCCTGTATACAGACAAGAGTCTGCCCCACTTCCTGTATACAAACAAGAGCCTGCCCCACTTCCTGTATATATACAAGAGTCCATCCCCACTTCCTGTATACAGGGAAGAACTGACCCCCACTTTCTTTGTAAAGACAAGAGCTCCCCCCCACTTCCTATATATAGACTAGAGCCTACCCCACTTCCTGTATACAAAGAGCTCGCCCCCACTTCCTGTATACAGATAAGAGTCCGCCCCCACTTCCTGTATATTCAAGAGCCTGCCCCCACTTTGTGTATACAGATAAGAGCCCGCTCCTACTTCCTGTATACAGACAAGAACTCGCCCCCACTTCCTATATATAAACAAGAGCCTGTCCCCACTTCCTGTATACAGATAAGAACCCACCCTCACTTCCTGTATAGAGACAAGAGCCTGCCCCAACTTCCTGTATACAGATGAGCCCGCCTCCACTTCCTGTATACAGACGAGCCTGCCTCCACTTCCTGTATACAGATGAGCCCGCCACCACTTCCTGTATACAGATATGAGCCAGACCCCACTTCTTGGTCTTTCTTAGGCAGACATAGTAGGTCCATAACACTTCCATGTACAGGGTAACAGTGTCCCTGATTTGTCCATATCAATGTCTGTTGATAGTTTATTCATTTTTTAAAATTGTATTATTTCTGTCTTTTTTTTCCCAGGATGTCGTCCGAAGAGAAAACGGATAAGGAAGGACTCATTGAGTTCTACTCCTCATTTCGGGAAATGTTTGAGTTCTTCTGCAACAATACAACCATTCATGGCGCCATCCGGCTGGTATGTTCCCGAAACAACCGCATGAAAACTGCTTTTTGGCTCGTCTTGTTCCTTTGCTCCTTTGGTCTCATGTACTGGCAATTTGGACTTCTTTTCGGACAATATTTCAGCTACCCAGTGAGCATCTCCATAAACGTCAATTCAGACAAGTTGCTTTTTCCGGCCGTGACCGTGTGCACCCTGAACCCCTACAGGTAAGGAAAGAGGGCACCACTTTGCTCAACTTCTCATCAAAACAGGCAGCTGACCAGCATTTTATTACTTTTAGGCACATTTATGGCATGACATTTTTTGGTTTTGTGTCGTTAAATGTCACAAAATTGCCAATATTGCCAAAGAATCGCCAATAAGACCCATACACCGCCACCAACACAAAAACTATTACTATACACTGAGCAGCACCTACGGCCAGCACCTATGAATGTGATTGATATATCACTTGCTTGATAAGTATATGCAACTAATATTATATGTTTTTCACAGATATCAGGCCATCCAGGATGACCTGGACAAACTGGATAGAGACACTCATGAGACTCTATTGAACCTCTATGGTTATAACGGAACTGGGATCCAAGGAAGAGTCCCCACCGGTAGGAGAAGACGTGAAGCTGAAGCACCGCTCCCGTACCCTCTGGAGAAAATACCGATTACAGACAGTCATCATAGGCACATCCGAAGTGTGACCACGAATGAGAGTGATCAGATGGAAGTCAAAAGACAAGACTGGAACTTCGGTTTTAAACTGGTAAGATTATACAGAGTGAAATCTGAAGACGTTCCTCTTACCTCCTTCTTGGCCTCCACTCCACATTGTCTTTGACTCACTCTAGTCCGATATAGGACAACCCCGTTAAGAGTGGTTTACACTTTATGATTAGTAATTGATCTGCATGTGCAATATTTAACACTGACCTCCATCTTTAACTCTCTATTAGTCCGGGGCTCACATTTCTACATCGTTTGCTTTCCATCTGTTTGTCCTATCTCTATCTGTGGGCTGGACAGTGACAACCAAAGGGCCAATTGCTGGGTTGCCAACTTGACTTTTTATTTTTTCTGGACTGCTTATCAAAAAAATGGAACAATCACTAAAACAATGTTAGCTGCTCCTTTTAAGGCAGTAGTATATTAGCACGATACTCAAGAATTTTCCTTTTAAGGCAGGAATGCAATGCTGTTGAAATGTGTTTTGGGGGTTAAAGTTCATTTTCTTAGCCAATATTGACTTTGCAAGTAATTGCTGTTAAGCTGATCACTCTTTATGACATTCTGGAGTATATGCAAATTGCCATTAGAAAAACTTAAGCAGTAGACTTTGTAAAAATTAATATTTGTAGCATTCTCAAAACTTTTGGCCATGACTGTAGAGTGCAAAATCTAGAGTAACTAATCTAAAGTGTGTATTCTAGAATTCCCAATTTAGAGTGCCTAATCTTAGATGCCTAATCTATAGGAGTTCCTGATCTAACGTTTTTGATTAAAAAAAAATATTCCTTGATTCTAGAATAACCAATAAAAAGTATCAGATTTAGAGTACCTAATCTAAAGTGTCTGCTTTAAACCTCCGGGTCTGGCCTGTCTTTCATCAGGTGCGGTGTAGAACAAGACTGCCGAATTTGGAGCATCTGACCCAATCTAATCTATTGTTAGATCTTGTGTATTGTAATGCATCTGATCTATAGAGCTCCCAATCTGGAGTATCTAATCTAAATCTAATTTAAATTCCTTGCTCTGAAGTATCTTATCTAAAGTTCTATACACAGTAATCTGTACGATCCCCCAAAACTTCCTAAAATGACTGCAGCCAGTCATTAAATCAAGCCAGTATTTGGGATTGCAGGTTGCAACTGATATTTCACCACATTTAGATGGCAAGCAAAATTTAGAAGATCAAGCCAAAGTTTTTGAGGGTTTGAGAAACTTTTTTTTCCCCCATTCATTTACTAGAGATAATTTTCCCTACAGTGTAACGAAACAGGAGGAGACTGTTTCTTCAAGACGTACAGCTCGGGCGTGGACGCCATCCAAGAATGGTATCGTTTTCAATACATTAATATCCTGGCCAGAGTGCCCAAGGAAGGAGACATCAAAGAGGAACAGCTGGAGAACTTCATGTTTGCCTGCAGATTTAATGAGGAGCACTGCCTGAATGACAGGTAAGCGGCAGAGAAATGGAAGCAAGGACAAAGAAGAATTACAATATTATCAATGTGTAAGGAGTAGTGATGAGTGAGCACTAAAGTGCTTGAGTGCTCGTTACTCGAATCAGGTGGATCCAACGCTTGGAACCGCTCAATTTAAGAACCAAGTATAATGGAAACGTAAGCATTTTTCCAGCAGACCCTTCCACGATGGATGGGGGAAGGCAGGAAAATCGCTAATATGGCTGGAAACAGTGCTCAAATGTAACTGGAACAGCACAGAGCAGAAACCTGGACGCAACTCTGACTCCTAGGTTGCTGCTGGGAACTTAAAAATTAAATAATTTTTTTAAAAACAACGTAGGATCCCCCTATTTTTTATAACTAGCCAAGGCAAAGCAGACAGCTTTGGGCTAGTATTTGGCCCCTCCCAACCTAAAAATAGCAGCCCATAGCCACCCCAGAATTGGTGTATCACACTAGATGTGCCAATTTTGGCGCTTTATCCCGCTTTTCCCAATTGCCCTGGTGCGGTGTCAATTGGGGTAATAATTTTGGGGTTGATGTCATCTGTAAATTGACAGCTGGCATCAAGCCCAGGGGTTAGTAATAGAGAGGCGTCTATCAGACAGCCCCATTACTAACCCAGTAAGTGTAAACTTAAAATAAACACACACAGGAAAAAATTGTTTATTTGACTAAAGATTCCCTCACACTCCCTCAATTTATTTAAAAAAAACACACAACAAAACATGAAGTTCCGATTTAATCTATCGGACTGTATAGTGGTCCCACGACATCCCCCGAATCCGTGCTCTAAGCTATGGAGTCTCGTTCAGAGAACAAGGCTCCATAGGTCACTCCAGATCAGCGCCAAACCCGGAATTTCTCACACGCAGTGACATATCTAAGTTACTGACATCTCCGCGCATGAGAAACTCCGGGTCTGGTGCTGACCAGGAGTGACCTATGGAGCCTTGTTCTCTGAACGAGGCTCCATATGTTGGAATACGGCTTCAAGGGATGTCGTGGTGGGACCACACATATGGTGAGTCTCTCCTGAAACCGATGTTGCATAATTCTGGTTATAATAACTTGTAATAATTTATATTTGCTGGGGATTTTTTTTTTGTTTTTCATTTTAGGGGAAATGTTCTTTTATTTGCAGAAATGCAAAATAGATTATTCAGCGTGTTGCTACATGTAATATCAGCTGAGTCACTGCTAATCCACTGCATAATAAACAGTATACGACGCTTCAAAAAATATGTTTTGATTTTTTTCTTACCACCAGGAATTTTTCACACTTTCACCATGCAATCTACGGAAACTGCTACACATTCAACCACAATCGTTCTGAAAGTGAAACATGGAACTCCTCTATGCCGGGGATGAAAAATGGTTTGTCAATATTCAATGTAAAGCAAGATGAATATTCCCCTATATACTAGAATATAACTACTATAATACTGCTCCTATGTACATGAATATAACTACTATAATACTGCCCCCTATGTACAAGAATATAACTGCTATAATACTGCCCCTATGTACAAGAATATAACTACTATAATACTGCTCCTATGTACAAGAATATAACTACTATAATACTGCTCCTATGTACAGGAATATAACTACTATAATACTGCTCCTATGTACAGGAATATAACTACTATAATACTGCCCCTATGTACAAGAATATAACTACTATAATACTCCCCCTATGTACAAGAATATAACTATTATATACTGCTCCTATGTACAAGAATATAACTACTATAATACTGCCCCTATATACAAGAATATAACTACTATAATACTGCTCCTATGTACAAGAATATAACTACTATAATACTGCTCCTATGTACAAGAATATAACTACTATAATACTGCTCCTATGTACAAGAATATAACTACTATAATACTGCTCCTATGTACAGGAATATAACTACTATAATACTGCCCCTATGTACAAGAATATAACTACTATAATACTCCCCCTATGTACAAGAATATAACTATTATATACTGCTCCTATGTACAAGAATATAACTACTATAATACTGCCCCCTATATACAAGAATATAACTACTATAATACTGCCCCTATGTACGAGAATATAACTACTATAATACTGCCCTTATGTACAAGAACATAACTACTATAATACTGCCACTATGTACAAGAATATAACTACTATAATACTGCCCCCTATGTACAAGAATATAGCTACTATAATACTGCCCCTATGTACGAGAATATAACTACTATAATACTGCCCTTATGTACAAGAATATAACTACTATAATACTGCCCTTATGTACAAGAATATAACTACTATAATACTGCCCCTATGTACAAGAATATAACTACTATAATACTGCTCCTATGTACAAGAATATATCTACTATAATACTGCCCCTATGTACAAGAATATAACTACTATAATACTGCTCCTATATACAGGAATATAACTACTATAATACTGCCCCTATGTACAAGAATATAACTACTATAATACTGCTCCTATATACAAGAATATAACTACTATAATACTGCTCCTATGTACAAGAATATAACTACTATAATACTGCTCCTATATACAGGAATATAACTACTATAATACTGCCCCTATGTACAAGAATATAACTACTATAATACTGCCCCCTATGTACAAGAATATAACTACTATAATACTGCCCCTATGTACAAGAATAATACTGCCCTCTATGTAGAAAAAATATCAGTAATACTAATCTAATAGGTAAAATGTGCGCAGTAAAAACTGCCTAAAAAAAATAGATATGTAAGGTGTACAGTAATTGTTTGTAGCATTTAAGAAAGTGTTTTTCATTGTCTTTCAGGATTAACCCTTGTCCTGCGCACAGAGCAGCATGATTATATTCCATTGCTGTCATCGGTGGCTGGAGCACGTGTCCTGGTCCACGGCCACAAGGAACCACCCTTCATGGATGATGCTGGGTTTAACATCCAGCCAGGTGTGGAGACCTCTATTGGTATGAAAAAAGTAGGTGGAATGCAAAAAAAAAAAAAAAAACAAAAAACCAAAACACACATATAAAAATAAATAAATGGCATATAATGTAACTTTGCTATGGAAAACCTGATCAAGCAATGAAAGACAGGCAAAGAGGAACGTTTTATTCTGAAAGCCCCATGTTAGCACCACTAAGAAACCCAAACTGTGGCTGAGCTTCCCAGCAGATCATTAGTTGCACAATACACTGCACTACTACAGTATTACACCGTAATGCCAGGAAATCAAGCGACTGTAATATCAAGCTCCCTGAGGGGTTCAATAAAAAGGTAAAAAAAAAAATGGAAAATATATTAACATTTTTATATATATATATATATATATATATATATACATACATAGATATTTATATATATATATATATATATATATATATATATATATATATATATATATAAAACTCTCACCCCCAAAATTTATGTAACAGATTAACCAGCCACATTTTCATCAAGAGAGGGGACATGTAAAAAAAAATAAAAATAGTAATAATAAAATCCCAAAATATGTATTCCACATAGTGAAGGTTGAAATAGAAAACAGATCAAAAGCCAGAATTCTTTTTGTCAGTAACCACAGAAAAAAAATGCAAAAAAGTGTTCTAAGTATCGTAACAAAAAAAGGTAAAAAGAAAATGTAAAAATATATATATTTTTTTTAATGTTTTTTTAAATATATCCCTCACCCCCCCAAAAAAATAAAAATGTTTGCCGCATCACCTTTTCAGCAAACGCAGGGAAATAAAAAAAAGTATTAATAAAATAAAAAAATATTTTTTCCGCATAGTAAATGCTGAATTGGAAAAAAAAAAAGTCAGAATTCTTTTTTTTATTCAATTCTTACAATTTGCAAAAAAATGCAATAAAAAGATTTCAATTTGTAAAAAAAAAAAAAAAAAAAAAGGTAAAGGCAAGATGTAAAAATATTTTTTTACAAATATAACCCCCCCAAAGGTATGGAAAGGTTTAAGTCACAGATTTTTCAACAAGTGCAGGGAAATGTAAATAATTCTAAATAGTAATAAAAGTAAAATAGAAAAATATTTATTCCACATAGTAAAAGTTGAAATGGAAAAAAAATAAAAAAGCCAGATTTCTCTTTTTCCTTTTCAGTTCCCACATTTTGCCAAAAAATGCAATAAAAATATTTCAAAACATTGTAAAAAAAAAAAAAAGATAAAGAGTAAATGTAAAGATGTTAAAAAAGTAAAACTTAAAAAAAATAAATAAATATATATATATATACACATATAGAAAATGTATACATATATGTCTAAATTAAGTATACAGTGTGTGTGTATATATATAATTATATTATATTGTATATATATAATTTGCTATTTTTTCCCATTTTTATATATTTTTATATATATTTTACTTTTATATATATATATATATATATATATATATATATATATATATATATATATATATATATATATATATCTACGTGTGTGTGTGTGTGTGTGTGGATATATATATATATATACAGTGCCTACAAGTAGTATTCAACCCCCTGCAGATTTAGCAGGTTTGATAAGATGCAAATAAGTTAGAGCCTGCAAACTTCAAACAAGAGCAGGATTTATTAACAGATGCATAAATCTTACAAACCAACAAGTTATGTTGCTCAGTTAAATTTTAATAAATTTTCAACATAAAAGTGTGGGTCAATTATTATTCAACCCCTAGGTTTAATATTTTGTGGAATAACCCTTGTTTGCAATTACAGCTAATAATCGTCTTTTATAAGAGCTGATCAGGCCGGCACAGGTCTCTGGAGTTATATTGGCCCACTCCTCCATGCAGAACTTCTCCAAGTTATCTAGGTTCTTTGGGTGTCTCATGTGGACTTTAATCTTGAGCTCCTTCCACAAGTTTTCAATTGGGTTAAGGTCAGGAGACTGACTAGGCCACTGCAACACCTTGAATTTTTCCCTCTTGAACCAGGCCTTGGTTTTCTTGGCTGTGTGCTTTGGGTCGTTGTCTTGTTGGAAGATGAAATGACGACCCATCTTAAGATCCTTGATGGAGGAGCGGAGGTTCTTGGCCAAAATCTCCAGGTAGGCCGTGCTATCCATCTTCCCATGGATGCGGACCAGATGGCCAGGCCCCTTGGCTGAGAAACAGCCCCACAGCATGATGCTGCCACCACTATGCTTGACTGTAGGGATGGTATTCTTGGTGTCGTATGCAGTGCCATCCAGTCTCCAAACGTCATGTGTGCGGTTGGCACCAAAGATCTCGATCTTTGTCTCATCAGACCAGAGAACCTTGAACCAGTCTGTCTCAGAGTCCTCCAAGTGATCATGAGCAAACTGTAGACGAGCCTTGACATGACGCTTTGAAAGTAAAGGTACCTTACGGGCTCGTCTGGAACGGAGACCATTGCGGTGGAGTACGTTACTTAAAGTATTGACTGAAACCAATGTCCCCACTGCCATGAGATCTTCCCGGAGCTCCTTCCTTGTTGTCCTTGGGTTAGCCTTGACTCTTCGGACAAGCCTGGCCTCGGCACGGGTGGAAACTTTCAAAGGCTGTCCAGGCCGTGGAAGGCTAACAGTAGTTCCATAAGCCTTCCACTTCCGGATGATGCTCCCAACAGTGGAGACAGGTAGGCCCAACTCCTTGGAAAGGGTTTTGTACCCCTTGCCAGCCTTGTGACCCTCCACGATCTTGTCTCTGATGGCCTTGGAATGCTCCTTTGTCTTTCCCATGTTGACCAAGTATGAGTGCTGTTCACAAGTTTGGGGAGGGTCTTAATTAGTCAGAAAAGGCTGGAAAAAGATAATTAATCCAAACATGTGAAGCTCATTGGTCTTTGTGCCTGAAATACTTCTTAATACTTTAGGGGAACCAAACAGAATTCTTGTGGTTTGAGGGGTTGAATAATAAATGACCCTCTGAATAAACTTTTCACAATTTAAAAAAAAAATAAAAAAAGAAATAACATTCTTTTTTGCTGCAGTGCATTTCACAATTCCAGGCTGATCTACAGTCCAAATATCACAATGCCAAGTTAATTCCGAATGTGTAAACCTGCTAAATCTGCAGGGGTTGAATACTCCTTGTAGGCACTGTATATATATATATATATATATATATATATATATATATATATATTTATACATTTATATAATACTAGCTGTAGTACCCGGGCGTTGCCCGGGATAGTAACTGTCTCTGTCTCTCTCCCAGTCTCTGTCTGTCTCTGTCTGTGTGTCTGTCTCTGTCTGTCTGTGTGTCTGTCTCTATACATGTGTGTCTCTGTCTCTATCTATGTCTGTGTTTATCTCTCTGTCCGTCTCTGTATCAGTCTCTGTCTCTCTCTATCTCTGTGTCTGTCTCTCTCTCTGTATCTGTCTGTCTCTCTCTAGCTCTAAGTCTGTCTGTCTGTCTCTTTCCCAGTCTGTCTCTTTCCAGGTCTGTCTCTTTCCAGGTCTGTCTCTTTCCAGGTCTGTCTTTCCCCGTCTGTCTCTTTTCCCGTCTGCCTCTTTCCCAGTCTTTTTCCTTGTCTCTGTCTCTTTCCTTGTTTTTGACTCTTTCCCTGTCTGTCTCTTTCCCTGTCTCTGTCTCTTTCCCTGTCTCTGTCTCTTTCCCTGTCTCTGTCTCTTTCCCCATCTGTCTCTTTCCCAGTCTTTTTCCTTGTCTCTGTCTCTTTCCTTGTTTTTGACTCTTTCCCTGTCTGTCTCTTTCCGTGTCTGTTTCTTTCCCTGTCTCTGCCTCTTTCCCTGTCTCTGTCTCTTTCCCTGTCTCTGTCTCTTTCCCTGTCTCTGTCTCTTTCCCAGTCTGTCTCTTTTCCAGTCTGTCTCTTTCCAGGTCTGTCTCTTTCCAGGTCTGTCTTTCCCCGTCTGTCTCTTTCCCCGTCTGTCTCTTTCCCCGTCTCTTTCCCTGTCTCTGTCTCTTTCCCTGTCTCTGTCTCTTTCCCTGTCTGTCTGTCTCTGTCTGTCTCTTTCCCTGTCTGCCTCTTACTCTGTATGTGCTTATGTCTGTCTGTCTCATTCTGTCTCTCTCTGTTTCTCCACCGACATCTTATTACCTCACACATAAGCTTCTTATACTATGAATGTCTTTCGTTCCTATAGCAACCACTCACAGCTGCTATTAATAACCTATAGCTTGTAGCTCAATTGAATTTAATAGAGGCAGGTTTGTTGGAGAGTAACTGTAAAGCGCGGGGTTACATTTTCTCGTCAAAACATAGTCTATGACGTTCCCTGAGTCACATGGAGTGTCTGTATGTATATATATATATATATATATATATATATTTATATTTACTAGCTGTAGTACCCGGCGTTGGCCGGGATAGTAACTGTCTCTCTGTCTCTCTCCCAGTCTCGGTCTGTGTGTCTCTATCTGTCTGTTTCTCTGTCTCTTTCCTTCTCTGTCTGTCTCTGTCTATCTGTGTCTGTCTCTATCTGTGTGTCTGTCTGTTTCTCTCTTTTCCCGTCTGTCTCTTTGCCCGTCTGTCTTTTTGCCCGTCTGTCTTTTTGCCCCTCTGTCTCTTTGCCCCTCTGTCTCTTTGCCCCTCTGTCTGTTTCCCCGGCTGTCTGTTTCCCCATCTGTCTCTTTGCCCGGTCTGTCTCTTTGCCCGGTCTGTCCCTTTCTAGGTCTGTCTCTTTCTAGGTCTGTGTCTTTGTCCGGCTGTCTCTTGCTAGGTCTGTCTCTTTGCCCAGTCTGTCTCTTTGCCTGTTCTCTTTGCCCTGTCTGTCTCTTTGCTCGGCTGTCTCTTTGCCCGGCTGTCTCTTTGCCTGTCTGTCTCTTTGCCGGGTCTGTCTCTTTGCCCGGGCTGTCTCTTTGCCCGGGGTGTCTTTTTCTAGGTCTGTCTCTTTCTAGGTCTGTGTCTTTGTCTGGCTGTCTCTTGCTAGGTCTGTCTCTTTGCCCGGTCTGTCTCTTTGCCTGGTCTCTTTGCCCTGTCTGTCTCTTTGCTCGGCTGTCTCTTTGCCCGGCTGTCTCTTTCCCCGTCTGTCTCCTTCCAGGGCTGTCTCTTTGCCCGGCTGTCTCTTTCCCCCATTTGTCTCTTTGCCCTGTTTGTCTCTTTCCCCTGTCTGTCTCTTTGCCCGGTCTGTCTCTTTCCAGGTCTGTCTCTTTCCAGGTCTGTCCCTTTGTTGGGCTGTCTCTTTGCCCGGCTGTCTCTATGCCCGGCTGTCTCTTTCCAGGGCTGTCTCTTTCCAGGTCTCTCTTTGGCCGTCTATCTCTGTCTCTTTCCAGGGCTGCCTCTTACTGTGTCTGTCTGTCTGTCTGTCTGTCTCTTTCTGTATCTCTCTGTCCATCTCACCACCGACATCTTATTACCTCACACATAAGCTTCTTATACTAACAGTTAATTTTGTTCCTATAGCAACCACTGACAGTTGCTATTTATAGCCTGCAGCTCCCACCTCTATTCAGTTTAATAGAGGCAGGATTTTTGGAGAGTAAGTGTAAAGCGCGGGGTTAAATTTTCTCTCCCAAACATATCCTATGACATTCCCTGAGTCACATGGGGTGTCTGTGCAAAATTTCGTGATTGTAAATGCGTCGGTGGACTCAGCTTTATATATTAGATATGTGCAGTATGTATACATTTTATATATGTATATATATATATATATATATATATATATACATATATATATATATAGTACTGACCAAAAGTTTGGACACACCTTCTCATCTCTAGAACAACTGTTAAGAGGAGACTTTCTGCAGCAGCCTTCATGGTAAAATAGCTGCTAGGAAACCACTGCTAAGGACAGGCAACAAGCAGAAGAGACTTGTTTGGGCTAAAGAACACAAGGAATGGACATTAGACCAGTGGAAATCTGTGCTTTGGTCTGATGAGTCCAAATTTGAGATCTTTGGATCCAACCACCGTGTCTTTGTAGAAAAGGTGAACGGATGGACTCTACATGCCTGGTTCCCACCGTGAAGCATGGAGGAGGAGGTGTGATGGTGTGGGGGTGCTTTGCTGGGGACACTGTTGGGGATTTATTCAAAATCGAAGGCATACTGAACCAGCATGGCTACCACAGCATCTTGCAGCGGCATGCTATTCCATCCGGTTTGCGTTTAGTTGGACCATCATTTATTTTTCAACAGGACAATGACTCCAAACACACCTCCAGGCTGTGTAAGGGCTTTTTGACTAAGAAGGGGAGTGATGGGGGGCTACGCCAGATGACCTGGCCTCCACAGTCACCAGACCTGAACCCAATTGAGATGGTTTGGGGTGAGCTGGACCGCAGAGTGAAGGCAAAAGGGCCAACAAGTGCTAAGCATCTCTGGGAACTCCTTCAAGACTGTTGGAAAACCATTTCCGGTGACTTCCTCTTGAAGCTCATCAAGAGAATACCAAGAGTGTGCAAAGCAGTAATCAAAGCAAAAGGTGGCTACTCTGAAGAACCTAGACTATAAGACATATTTTCAGTTGTTTCACACTTTTTTATTAAGTATTTCATTCCACATGTGATAATTCATAGTTTTGATGCCTTCAATGTGAATCTACAATTTTCAGAGTCCTGAAAATAAAGAAAACTCTTTGAATGAGAAGGTGTGTCCAAACTTTTGGTCTGTACTGTATGTGCAGCCATGTGTGTTAGTGATGGCCACCAATCAGCGTGGCACAGACACATGCCCAGGTGGAGCTGGATGGAGATAAGCGGGGAGGTGAATGAGGCTGTTGCCGGCTTCCCAATATTATAAATATATATAAAAATATAAAAATAATGTGTGTTTGTGTATGTATGATGTGTATCTGTGCATGTCAGTGTATATGACTGTGTATAGATTTATGTCTATTTATATGTGTTTTTGTGAATTTCTCTTTAAATATGTATGTATCTGTGCATGTCTATGTGTGGATGGGGCCCTCTTTCGCCCACCTGGAGTCGGCCCTGGGTGCAGGTCTGACACCCAGCACCCCCAAGATCTCTGCTCCGGCCACAGTCATATGTAAGCAGTGTATAGAGCAGTAAGTCATCAATATAGTTCCGGACAACCCCTTTAAATGTATATTCTCATCACAGGAAAGAGTGAACCGACTCGGAGGAGACTACAGTGACTGCTCAGAAGACGGCAAAGATGTTGCTGTGCATAATTTATACAACAGTGACTACACTCAGCAGGTAATACACAACGGGAAACCATGTACAGTTCAACAAAATTCATGATCCATGAGGTCTATAAATGTAGTCATGTAACCACCTCCAACAGCCCAACTGACGAGCATTACCGGGAACCAGCTGAGAGCACCGATCAATGCAGATGAATCCCTTAGATGCTGCATCTCTAACAGCAGTAGCATCTTAGCGGTTTGACACGGATGGAGGTTCCGTCTATTAGCCCTTCAGCCCCTGGGATACAATATGGCAGGTGTGGAGTGGATCCATCCCAAATACCTTCTCAAAAATTCTTGTTAAAACTCTACTTATTTATTTTGATAGGAAATAGATAGTTGTCATTGTGGGATAACCCCTTTAAGGAAAATGTGACATGCCCATACCTGGTGGCTCATGGTCTGCCCGGCCACAGAGGAGCAGTATAAGCTGTGTGCATGTAATGAATCTGCAGCGTATATAATTGGGCACTTTCCCATGTTCCTCTTTTTAGCTTTACATTCACTTTTCAGGATTTCCACGATGTTGCTAAACTTCTGCATTCACAGTGTATATTCCACGTGTGCACATTCCCATCTACATGCAAAGTAATTCCCCACATAGCAGCCGTGGATGTGGATCAGTGGCGTAACTAGAGTCCAATGGGTCCGCTACAAAATTTGGACCTGGGCCCCTATCTCACATGTTGGTCAGATGTATGGGCCCTTGTTGCCATCTAAATCCTATAAAGACGTGTGTTGCCTCCCCCAATTCATTATGTAGTAATGTCTCCCATCCTGTACTAATATCCTTCATCCCGGGCCCCTTCCTGGCATATATGTCCCCCTTCCTGGGCCTCTTCCTGTTACATATGTCCCCCATTCTGGGCCCCTTCCTGGTATATATGTCCCCCATTCTGGGCCTCTTTCTGCTATATGTATATATATATATATATATATATATATATATATATATATATATATGTATATATATATATATATATATATATACACACACACATCCCATTCTGTGCCTCTTTCTGGTGTATATATCCCCTATTCTGGGCCTCTTTCTGGTGTTTATATCCCCCATTCTGGGCCTCTTACTGGTACATATATCCCTCGTTCTGGGCCTCGTCCTACTATATATGTCCCCAATTCTGGGCCCCTCTCTGCTATATATGTCCCTCATTCTGGGCCCCTTCCTGGAATATATGTATATATGGGGGCCAGCATACAAATTGCTTTGTATAATCAGCAATGCTTGCTGGGAAATCTAGCTATTTAAACAGAAGGGTGTGTGTCTATAGAGCAGCTGCAGTGAGATCTGCCAGCAGAAAACTGACATTACTATTTCAGAAACGAAAGAAACAAAACAACATTTAAATGCATAGTCCCCAATAGAGATGAGAGGCTCCACACATTATAGCTGTGATTAATCTCCAAAAACAGGGAGACGACCGTGACAGATTGTCTATAAAATGAAGGTAGTACCAGGCTCAAAGCTGTAATGGATGGTGAGATATGGAGCTTGAAAGTCAAAAGTGCAAAACATTGTTACCCTTTTGCTTGTTGGTGTAAACGTATATACGGCATATAGATACTGTGTTTCCCTAAAAATAAAACACTGTTGTATTATTTTTTTTGCCCTGAAAAATGAATGTGCTAGGGCTTATTTTCAAGATAGGGCATATTTTTGGGGAAACATGGGTTCTGGGTAAGTTTACCCCCAAAAGAAGGCAGACATTCCCCGGGAACATCTGCATTGCTCCCATGTCCTCGATGCGTTCCACAGTATGGTATCACCATGTATGTTATGTTACTGTGAACGGAAGTGTGTGAGAGCAGAGGGATCCTGGACCTGGTGTGTGTGTGTGTGTGTGTGTGTGTGCGTGCGTGCGTGCGTGCGTGCGTGCGTGTGTATGTTTTAGCCGCTCGGACACTTCATTAATGAACCGTGACTAGGGCTTATTTTCAGGGTAGGGCTTATATTTAAAGCCTCCACCAAAAAGGCTGAACATTCCTGTTAGGGTTTATTTTCAGGAAACCACGATATATATGCATACACACGTGATCAAAATTGTTGGTACCCCTTGTTTAATGAAAGAAAATGGTCACAGAAATAACTTGAATCTGACAAAAGTGATAATAAATAAAAAATAAATGAAAATGAAAAAAGGAAAGTCAGACATTGCTGCTTTTCTTCTTCCACAGAAGTTTTAAAAAAAATAAAAAACTCTTGAAACCGGCCTGGACAGAAATGATAGCTCCCTCCTCCTCCTGTTCTTCCTCCTCCTCCTCCTCCTCCTCCTCCTCCTTCTCCCCCTCCTCCTCATCTTTCTCCTCCACCTCCTCCTCCTTCTCCTCCTGCTCCTCTTCCTCCACCTCCTGCTCCTTTTTCTCCTCCTCCTCCTCCACTTTCTGCTCCTTTTCCTACCTTCTCCTCTTTCTGCTCCTCTTCCTACCTTCTCCTCCTCCACTTTCTGCTCCTCTTCCTACTCCTCCACCTCCTCCTCCTCCTCCTCCACTTTCTGCTCCTCTTCCTACTCCTCCACCTCCTCCTCCTCCTCCTCAACTTAATATCTTATTGCCCAACCTTTTGAGGCAATCACTGCAATCACACTATTGCTCTAACTGTCAATGAGACTTCTGCTCCTCTCAACAGGTATTTTGGCCATTCCTCAAGAGCAAGCTTCTCCAGTTGTCTCGTGTTTGAAGGTTGCCTTCTCCAGACGGCATGTTTCAGCTCTTTCCAAAGATGCTCAATAGGATTTAGGTCAGGGTTCATAGAAGCCACTTCAGAATAGTCCAATGTTTTCCTCTTAGCCATTCTTGGGTGTTTTAGCTGTGTGTTTTAAGTCATTATCCTGTTGCAAGACCCATGACCTGTGACTGAGACCAAGCTTTTTGACACTGGGCAGCACATTTCTCTCTAGAATCCCTTTATAGTCTTGAGATTTTATTGTACCCTGCACAGATTCAAGACCCCGTGTGCCAGATGCACTAAAGCAGCCCCAGAACATAACCAAGCTTCCTCCATGTTTTACAGTAGGGACAGTGTTCTTTTCTTGATATGCTTCATTTTTCCGGCTGTGAACATAGAGCTGATGTGCCTTTCCAAAAAGTTCAATTTTTGTCTCATCTGTCCATAGGACATTCTGCCAGAAGCTTTGTGGCTTGTCAACATGTAGTTTGGCAAATTCCAGTCTGTTTTTTTATGAGTTTTTTTCAACAATGGTGTCCTCCTTGGTCGTCTCCCATGAAGTCCACTTTGGCTCAAACAATGACGGATGGTGCGATATGACACTGATGTTCCTTGAGCTTGAAAGTTCACCTTTAATTTCTGTAGAAGCTTTTCTGGGCTCTTTTTTTTACTTTTCGTATTATCCTTTTTTTTATTTGTCATCAATTTTCCTCCTACGGTCATGTCCAGGGAGGTTCCCTACAGTCCTATTGATCTTAAATTTCTGAATATGTGCAACTGTAGTCACAGGAACATCAAGCTGCTTGGAGATGGTCTTATAACCTTTACCTTTAACATGCTTGTTTCTGATATTCTTTCTAATCTTCTGAGACAACTCTTTCCTTTGCTTCCTCTGGTCCATGTTGAGTGTGGTACACACCATGTCACCAAACAGCACAGTGAGTATCTGTAGCCCTATATACAGGCCACTTACTGATTACAAGCTTGCAGACACCTGTGATGCTAATTAGTGGACACACCTTGATTTAACATGTCCCTTTTGTCACATTATTTTCAGGGGTGCCATCATTTCTGTCCAGGTCTGTTTCATGAGTTTTATTTTTTAAAGAATTCTGTGAAAGCAGAAAAGCAGCAATGTCTGACTTTGATTTGTTCATTTTCATAGATTTTTTTATTCATTATTACTTTTGTCAGATTCCAGTTATTTCTGTGACCATTGTGGGCTTTTCTTTCATTAAGCAAGGGAACGAGGGGTGTTATGATTCAGTGACCGAGGAAGATCAGAAAAAGGAAAAAAATGCAGAAACCCAAAAAGTAACCAGAGTGGCTGGAACCTTAACGGACTGGAAACCTAATACTGACACACAACTAGAAGTAGCCGTGGGATGAGCCTACGATGACCTAATCGCCACGACACAGCCGGAGAACTAGATATTCTTACAGAGAGAAATATAAGGAAAGCTAATCTGCCTCGGAGCAATCCCCAAAGATATAGATAGACCCCCCACATGTAAAGACTACGGTGATATAGGAAAACACAATACATAGCTAGAAAACAGATTCAGCAAAGATGAGGCCCAAACTATCTGTATAGGAAAAGATAGGAAAGAGCACTGTCTGCAGCCATAAAAACACTAGTAAATACCAGCACGCCTGATATAGAAAAGCCCTGAGCCCACACAGGCTCTCCCCCACTATATCAGTACTCTGGTGTTACTGGGATCCAAAAAACAGTAATATGGATGAGGGACTGAATTTAATACCAAGCATGACAAAACACAATACATAGCAGAACATGGAGCTAGGTATACAGACACTCCCAGCAGGGAATGATCCAACTTCACCAAGAACTCCACACAGGCAAAATCAGGAATCAAGCATTAGTATCAAAACAGAAAAAAACTACAAGAAAGTGGAAATAATAAGTAGAGGTACAAAGACCAACTTATCTGAGAGGAGTTCAGGTAGAGAGAAGGGCTGGTTTAAGAATGTCCTTAGCACACAGGAGATACATTGAGCATCGGCCAGGAATAGGAAAAACTACTCAGTTATATAGGTCCAATCTGAATGACCTGATTGCCAGTCCTCCACAGGTGTCTGGCTCCCATTCAACAAGTCAACTGCACCACCAGCACTGACCTCAAGAGGGAGCCCCAAACTGGAAAATGTATTCACAACAGAGGGGTACCAACAATTTTGACCACGTGTGTATATATACACACGTGGACGACGTGGAGAAGGGTCTTTCAATTCTTTTTGCACAATTCTGAGATATATATGTATATATGTATACGTTATGTCGTACTTACTAATCAAAAGAGGCGCCAGGGATGCCGGTGGGTAGGGGGAGGTTCGCAGATCTCAGGAGCTTGGTTCTGTAACTTTTTTGCTCAACTCTAAAAGATATCTAAGATAGTTTTTTTGCTTTCATTGTCACCTCCTGCTGGATCAGGATCTGTAGAAACATCCGATACTGTGGACTACTATAGGCAATGCAGTCTTTACACTCCCTGCGATAATTTATAATTATAGATGACGACATCCTCCATGATGCAATGCAGCACAGAGCGCCGGCACCAGCAAGTTACCAAGAGCAGAATTATTGTTATTTGACCTTTTTGGTGACATTCACTCCAGAATTGATAACAACCCCTTTCCCCTCTTGCCCCTTCCTCGCTCTAGGTCTGTGTACGCTCCTGCTTTCAGGCCATCATGGTGCAGCGCTGCGGTTGTGCTTACGCCTTTTATCCTCTTCCTGAAGGAGCGGAGTTCTGCGACTACGAAAAGCACCCAAGCTGGGGTAAGATGATACCAGCAGCGGGATATTAATTACACAGGGGGATTGCAAAAATGCTTCTAGCTTCCAATTTATAATTTCATGAACCGTTTTCAAATTCTTGAGGTTTAAAAAAAAATCCTACAGTGAGACAAACTGGAGACGGAGTATTAAAGGGAGTCCATCAACACAAAATGACTGCTCAACCATGCGCTCGATGGTACATCCTTGGTAACATAGATCGATGCACCTTCCACCTACTTGTTTCCATCTATCACCTTTCCCCTCAGACTCTTTTAAAGCCAGAGCTGTCAATCAAAAATGAGGATGGCGAAGATATTTGGAGAAGGTGCACTTGTTTGCTCGGGAACACCAATGATTCACCAAGTGACTGTGCTTGGTGTGACCAGTCACGTTGTGTTGATAGATTCACTATAAGAAGTTAAGTGGTGTTCATCATGACAAAATCAAGACAATTTTGCAATTAGATGACCTTGGTGGATCTAGCATGAAAGGGATGAAAAATTAACATATGTTTAGTAAAGGAGGCGTGAAGGGTCTGAAAAGAGAGATAAGCACTGGGTATTTAAGGCACGCTCCCACTAGGGAAGATGCCTGTTCAACACCATTAGGTTAGTTAGTTGAGTTCTGTCTAGTTAATTGTCAGGTCACCCTGTCCCGTCTTGTCCCGTCCCATCCTGTTCCTGACTGTACCTGGTCTCGTCCTGTCCTGTGTCTGATCCCAGCCCGTCCTGTCTGCTGGCACCTGGTTCCAGTCCTGTCCTGTCCTGCCCATACCTGGCTATGTATGTGTCCTGCCTCTGTTGGCACCTGGGTCCATTCCTGTCCTACATGTACCTGCTGCCTGTCCACCCTGCTTTGTTGGTACTGTAGCACTCCTGAGGTACAAGGTGCCACAAATGTAACGTGGAACCCAAACCCCGGAATATCTGTGCCAGTCAACACACTAGCACCTTCAGGCCACACACACAACCCCAATTCCAAACTGGGAGACTGCCTAGCAACAGGTTAAAGGGATGGGCACTGACTTGATAGTCGCCACCCAATCTGTAGGGAGAGAGCCAGTAAGGGGAGGCACCAGTGGTCAGTTGGGACATTGGCGGGAGGAAGTGGTGTAGAGTGATAAAGGAAGTGAAGGAGAGAGGCGTTGAGAGTAGTAGTCGGAGGAGTGAAAGAGTGAAGTAAAGAAAGAAAGATTGCAGAAAGACCTGCAGTAACAACGGAAAGCTGTAACAGGAATGAGTTACTGTGGCGTAAGGAACCAGGACTCCAGGGACCGTGGGTTACCTGTGGAAGTGGAATACTCCAGGAACCGCGGGGCGCCTGTGGAAGTCTGGAACCAAGGCTCACAGGACTCAGCACAAGGTGGGGTGCAGACCTTAGGACAGCGGGACACTTTATGGTCAACTGTTAAAGCTGCTGTGAAGCCCCTCACCTGCAGGTCGCCTCAGGGTCTTCACGTGCTGGGAATCTTCCGGCAACAGGTATGTCAGGTTAACTTCAATAGGAATCGTGACGTCACTCTCGGTAATTGCGGTCAGGGGGTGACCGCCACTGCAGTTTAGAGATTGTCTGGGGCTGATGGTAAATGCAGTCTGGTGTTATAGCCTCCCGAGAGTGAGGCCGGCCCCAGGGGCTCACGTCTAAGTGTGTAGTACCACAGGTCGCAGAAGAACTCACACACAGGCAGCAATGTCTTTCAGGGTTTTTACTCACTTTCTGATAGTAGAGTGAGGCAACCCGGGCAATGCTATGATGAACCAGGTGGAACCAGGTATCCTTCAGGCTGTTACAGGGGTGACTGCTGAGTCGCCTTCCTAGCACCTTTGTTTCGGACCACCCCTGACTTGAAGTATATCGTGGGATGCGTCCAGGGAAGTCGCTACTGCCTTTCTCCCCTTTCTGACCCATTTGCTGACAGCGTGGACCAAGGATAAGATGCTCCTCCTTATGGGCCCCCTCGTTGCTGTTGATGCTGCGGGTTCTGTGTTGGTTGGCGTGGAATCTGTAGTCCCACCGCCTGCAGGATTTAGCAGACCACTAAGTAGATGTCTGGCTCTAGGGACCTGTACCCCGTGTGTGCATTCATTACCAGGAGTCCCCATACTCGACTCCTTACTTCTCTCTTTCTTTGGGTGTCTTTCAGTCTGACTTGGTGGTAATGTTCTCCCCCGACAGCAGCCACTGCACGTGCAGGGTCCGACAGTGTTCCGCTCTTCAGCCCTACATTTCAGGCACGGCTGCTCCATTCCTTCTCCTCTAAATGCCACTGCACAACTCTCTTCCAGCATCACTACAGCACCACACTAACTGAGATGCGAGGGCTACGCCCCCTTCCTGGGTCTGCCCAGGGGTTCCCTCTAATGTGTGTGTATGTCCTGGTCAAAGGGTGCCTGTGTGTTCACACCTTACTCAGCCATCAGGATTACCTGTTTGTACTGACCCAGCATGGGTGCAGTGCTCAGTGGTGCCTGACCAGGTCAGGGGCGCCACACTGCCAGGTGAGGGGATTTCCAGGGTCCATCGCCAACCAAAGAGTCTGAAGCATCATCAGCAAAGAGAGGACAGGGGATTGACCCCCTTAAATAGTCCAGGCTGCCTGCAATAGGACCCAGACAGAAAAGGAGGGGTTCCCAAGTAGCCCCAGGCCACGGGAGCCCAATACAAACGAGAGTGTATAGAGGACAGCTACCCCAGGTCACAACTGGCACAGAGAACAAGGGGAGCGGGAACACCTGGATCCGGCACCAGTGGGTCCAAACACCGAAACCAAGTAAAACAAGGAAAGTTAAAACTACAATACCGGTGTGGACCGTTTCCTTATCGCCTCCGTACACTTACACAGACGGTTCCCCACTACAATCCCCATTATCCACTGCTGGGGCCTAGCCCTGCTTGCAGAGGGCCCAAAACACCTAAGCTGCATTACTCCACCAGCCCCAGCAGGACCCTGCAGCAGTGGCTCCTATAACCTGGCCGCACACCGCACGTGGCGTAGTTGACAAACTCTTTATTTTTCCCTTTTATTTTATTTTTATCCCTTTGTATTCGGACCACCCTCCAGGGTCACGGAACCGGGCATTGGCCGCAATCACGACTGTCCCCATCACTGCGCACCAAACGCCCTGGACGGAGTACCTTACAGCCCTGGGGCATCACAGTACTAGTGACTGATTGTCTGGCCTGGCCGTGCCATTTGCCTTTCTAGTGACTTTGCCTGTTCATCCTGCCTGTGTTGTCTGCCTTGAGCCACCCTGGTGGTTCCTATCTGCATCTGAGACTCAGTCCTGTCTGCTCCTGTGTCTGCCTCTGTCCTAGGGGTCAGCTGCCACAGTACCGGTCCTCTACCCCACGTACGTAAGTGTAGGCCTGGGATCTCCCTGTGGTCCACTGGGTCCACTTTCGCTCGCCGCTTTACCATCCCCGACGGCGAGCATTACACAACCCCTTTATTGAGTTATATTAATATTGATGAGACAACCCCTTTGTTGAGCCTTTTTAACACGTAGCCCTTTCAAGTCACCCTTGTGCACTCAATGTACTAAACAAAATTGCACAAACCCCTTCAAGACCACCCTTGTGCACTCAAAGTACTAAATAAAACAACACAAAAGTCTTTGAAGAGGTTTTCCCAAGAACAAAGCTGATTTTAATTAATAGGTCTTAGATGTGTTTAAAAATAATGTTCCTGTGCTGAGATAATCTTATATATGTGACCCTGCTGTGTACTGTGTAATGGCCGTGTCTGACCGTACAGGGACATGGTCTGATCATACCACATCTACTAGGCTGGGGAGGACGGCCATTACACAGCACACAGCAGAGACACATATATAAGATTATCTCAGCACAGGAACATTATTTTTAAACACATCCAATTGTGGAAATTATTATTATTCCAAGATCTATTGATTAAAATTAAATTTGTTTGTGAGGGAAAACCCCTTTAAGACCTTCCATGTGTACTCAAAGTACTAAATAGAAAAAGAGGTATGTGTTAGGGCCAGGTGGACGGGCGGACCCAGGAGGTGGATCCACTGGGCCGAACACCTTACTGAAGGCAAGGGGTCCGGTAGCCGGAGCACTAC